>NC_090752.1:14611408-14623908 GCF_036898095.1 Palaemon carinicauda
ATTTACATACAGTATCCACCCCTCACTTCCATGAAGGAGAGTGGCTTACATACATTCATGCCTGACTTTCATACTCCTTTCAAGTCTCTAATCAAGCCTTTGCCCTCACCTGAACAAACGCCCTTACCTCACCTGTTGTGCGACTCACCTCGTCTCTCACCCTACCTTCATCTATTTTAATTATTTCAAGATAACTATACGAATTAATTGCTTTGATTTCTTTTACGATCATTGATCCATCTTCCTGGTTTCCATTCACTCTCTACACGAGTCATGCTTTTATTGGCTAGCAAATTTTTCCTCTTGCAAGGAAATTTTCACTAGTTTCTTCTGTTTGTCTTTACTATTACCTATTTACGTCGTATCATCTGAAAATGTCTACCATTCTACATTCTATTAGTGAATAATTATTTATTCTAAGAATTCTAACGTCTATTCACTGTCTCTCCTCTGAATTCTTGCATTAATTAATCCAGATATTAAACAGGTATAGAAACAAACATACCCTTGTCTGAGGTCCTGTATTCAGAAAATCTTTTGGAGCAAATTTGTTAAACCCAGGCCCTTTTTTTCCAACATGCTCATCTCACTTGATTAACTAACAGGCACAAAGCATTTGGGGGTGGGGGGGGGGATAATTTCATCTCTATGTGATTGAACTTTAGTTATTATTTTCTATGTACACCCTTTATGTGCTTGGCGTGTGTACAAAGTATGTGTTATACATGGTTTTAGTATTATTATTATTATTATTATTATTATTATTATTACTGCTACTACTACTACTTCTACTACTACTATTGCTATTACTACTACTAGCCAAGCTACAATCTTAGTTGGAAACGCGGGATGCTATAAGGAAAAAGTTCAATAATAGATTATGAAATTCATTTAAAAAACTTATAAGTTAACTTTTTTTTTATTATCTGGAATTTGTTGAGCTCTGAAGAACTAAATATGAAAGGAGAGAGAGAGAGAGAGAGAGAGAGAGAGAGAGAGAGAGAGAGTTTTATGAACACTGATTTAAAATAAGATAGTTCCATTTTATAATCTATATACCAGTAAATATTTTTATGCAAATCGTTTGTAACATATATGTACAAACTTTACTTGTAACTTCCTCTTACCTACAGCTAGTATAATTACTTTTACAATCACCGTGGTCATTGACGCATTCACAAGCGAATCATCTTTTGTTGTTGATTTTACATTGCGAATAAAATCTTTCAAACGAATCGATAAAATCGGATTTTTGTTATCATTCTTATTTTCTCCTATAATTTATCAATCTTTAATTGTTTACTTCAAACCCCCCCTGCCTCTCTCTCTCTCTCTCTCTCTCTCTCTCTCTCTCTCAGCTGCTTTGATTGACGTAAGATATTCTACATTGGCGTGTATAGTTTCGTATTTTATGGTTCCTATAGTTACTCTCTCTCTCTCTCTCTCTCTCTCTCTCTCTCAGCTGCTTTGATCGCCGCAAGATATTCTACAATGGCGTGTATAGTTTCGTATTTTATGGTTCCTATAGTTCTTCTCTTCCTATGTAAATTTGAACCGTTAACCCTTTGTAGGTATGTTTGCGTGTGTCAGCGAGTTTGGAATAGGTTGGCGGAATCTAACCCTAATTACCTAGCGTGTGTAATTGTGTATTTTATTGATAATAATTCTTTGATTTAATGTTGTTTGTATATATATATGTATATATATATGTATAAATATTTTGGTTTATTGTTGTGTGTATATATATATATATATATATATACTGTGTATATATATATATATATATATATGCACACACACGATAAAATCAATGTATTATAAGTTGATTTGGCGATATTTTTACTTTAAAGCTGTTAGCTTTTGCTTGCAACCTAGACATTTTTTTTTCAGGCTCTAGAACATTTATTTTCCCTGGTGTCGGTAAAACAGTGGGTACAATTTTTTCATTATAGGGTAGATACTAGATTGATTAGATTTTTTCTATAGAGTACCTTATTGTAGCGTGAGAGAATATATATATATATATATATATGTATATATAATATATATATATATATGTAGATATATATATATATATATATATATTTCTCCTCTCTACAATAAGGTGCTCCATAGAGAAAATATAATCACTGTAGAATCCCTCATTTAATACACAAATTAAGGCCCAACTCCCTTTTCAGAAAACTTCCAGTGCATTCACGTTTCATATGTGAATACATATGCATGCATTCATGTATGGATGTATGATTGTATGCGTATTTTACTTCCGGTATTGGAGAAGGGGAGAGGCTGATTAAACTGACGTTAATCAGGAGTTGCGTGTTTTGTGGTAATCCCCCTCCCAACACCCGTTCGTGATACATTACTGCTGATTTTTAGGAGGAACGAAGCGCGTGTGGGACGGGAGGGGAGAAGATAGTTCTTTTGCGCTCTCTATTTAAACGCCTTTACTGCAGCTGTCTCTCCTGTAATTCAGTTGGTTTTTTTAATCCAAGTAAGGTTTGTTCAGCAAGATAATGAGCTTGTATACAAATGGTTGAGGGTAACTATGTCGCAAAAATTCAGGCAATATAAAACATGCGATGGCAAGCTTAAACCTGTTTTTCTATTATCAGTGCGGGTGACGGAAGGGGAGAGGAGAGTTCTTTTCGCTCCTTATTTAAACGTCTTTATTGCAGCTGTCTCGCCTGTAATACGGTTGCTTTTTTAATCCAAGTAAGGTTTGTTCAGCAAGATAATGGGCTTGTTTACAAATGGTTGAGGCAACTATGTCGCAAAAATCCAAACAATATAAAACATGAAATGGCAAGCTTAAACAAGGTTTTATATTATCAGTACGGGTGATGGAAGGGGAGAGGAGAATTCTTTTGCGCTCTCTATTTAAACGTCTTTACTGCAGCTGTCTCTCCTGTAATTCAGTTGTTTTTTAATCCAAGTTAGGTTTGTTCAGCAAGATAATGAGCTTGTATACAAATGGTTGAGGGTAACTATGTCGCAAAATTCAAGCAATATAAAACATGCGATGGCAAGCTTAAACCGGTTTTTTCTGTTATCAGTGCGGGGTGACGGAAGGGGAGAGGAGAGATCTTTTCGCTTCTTATATAAACGTCTTTATTGCAGCTGTCTCTCCTGTAATTCAGTTGTTTTTTAATCCAAGTTAGGTTTGTTCAGCAAGATAATGAGCTTGTATACAAATGGTTGAGGGTAACTATGTCGCAAAAATTCAAGCAATATAAAACATGCGATGGCAAGCTTAAACCGGTTTTTCTGTTATCAGTGCGGGTGACGGAAGGGGAGAGGAGAGTTCTTTATCACTCCTTATTTAAACGTCTTTATTGCAACTGTCTTTCCTGTAATTCAGTTGCTTTTTTAATCCAAGTAAGGTTTGTTCGGCAAGATAATGAGCTTTTATACAAATGGTTGAGGGTAACTATGTAGCAAAAATTCAAGCAATATTAAACATGCGATGGCAAGCTTAAACCGGTTTTTCTATTATCAGTGCGGGTGACAGAAGGGGAGAGGATAGTTCTTTTTCGCTTCTTATATAAACGTCTTTATTGCAGCTGTCTCTCCTGTAATTCAGTTGCTTTTTTAATCCAAGTAAGGTTTGTTCAGCAAGATAATGAGCTTGTATACAAACAGTTGAGGGCAACAATGTCACAAAAATTCAAACTGATAAACATGCGATGGCAAGGGAAGAGGATAGTTCTTTTGCGGTCTCTATTCAAACGTCCTTATTACAGCGGTCTCTCCTGTAATTCTGTTGCTTTTTTCTAATGCAAGTGAGGTTTATTCAAGAAGACAACGAGCTTAAATACAAACAGTTGAGGGTAAAAAAAAAAGGAAAGAAATTAAACAATATAAAACATGCAATGGCAAGCTTGAACCGGGTTTTCTATTATCAGTGCGGGTGATGGAAGGGGAGAGGATAGTTCCTTTTCGCTCTTTATTTAAACGTCTTTATTGCAGCTCTCTCTCTTGTAATTCTGTTCCCTTTTTTTATAATACAAACGAGGTTTATTCAATAGGATAACGAGGTTATATACAAATAGTTGAGGGCAACAATGTCACAAAAATTAAAACTAAAAAACATGCGATGGGAGCCTAAACAAAATTTTCTATTATCAGTGCGGGTGGCGTAAGGGAAGAGGATAGTTCTTTTGCGCTCTTTATTTAAACATCCATATCCTGTCATGCTATTGCTCTTTTATAATTCAAGTGAGGTTAATTCAATAAGATAAGGAGCTTATATACAAACAGTTGAAGGCAACAATGTCACACAAAATCAAACAATATGAAACATGCAATGGCAAGCTTAAAAAGGTTTTTCTATTATCATTGCGGGAGAGAGCTAGAGATAAGAAAATCAATCACATTACAGTGTATGAGCGTGTATGAAACACGTTCGGTACACTCCTTTCACAATACCAGGTTTCCCAACTAGTTTCTTATGTTTGCGTTGGAAGAGTATCGATAATGGAGATGTCTTTCTGGAAAAAAATCTACTTCATTATGATTATTTTTTGTATATGATTTTATCGTTAAATTTTTGTATTATACCGTAGGTGTGATAATGATTATAATTGCTCCTAAAAGTATATCTGAGTTATAGGTAACCACTGAATAATATTCTGTAGAGTTCTCTTGCTTGAGGGTACACTCGGGTACGCTATTCTATCTAATTTCTCTCTTTCTTGTTTTGTTAAAGTTTTTATAGTTTATATACGAAATATTTATTTTAATGTTGTTGCTAATCTTAAAATATTTTATTTTTCCTTTTTCCTTTCCTCACTGAGCTATTTTCCCTGTTGGGGCCGCTGGGCTTATAGCATCCTGCTTTTCCAACTAGGGTTGTAGCTTAGCAAGTAATGATAATAATAATAATAATAATAATAATAATAATAATATAAACGGTGGTATTTACTGTTTAGGTTTACGATAGTTTATTGTTTTAAGCTTTGAGTCTTACTATCGCTAACAAGAGAAGATATCGTTACGATACCCAGCAATGTTTATGTTTTGATATAAATGTAAAATTTCCCATAACAAAATAAATAGAATATGTTGTTATAATTATAATACAAACTGAATGTCGCTACGAGATACAAGTAGACTAAATTGCAATGATGTACAAATAGGTAATATATTATCTAAATTCTAAAACAATTGGGTTACTATTTTGAAACCTAAGAGTATTCCAATATCACGCCACAATTTTAGAATAGAAATTTATTTTTCTACATATTTAGAAAAGGGGAAACATTATTGAGATGTGATAAGATTAGTATTCACAAATTGTTCTCACATTCATATAAAGAAAAAGCTGTTGAATTGCAGTAACTTAACTTCCAATCTGAATATTTATGTATGCAAGTTAAAAAATCTTAGGCTAACAAAGCAACAAATACACATTTATCTATCTATCCTTCTATCTATCTATCTATTATCTATATATATATATATATATATATATATATATATATATATATATGTATATATATGTATATATATACACACACACACACACATATATATATATATATATATATATATATATATATTTATATATTTATTTATATGTATACTGTAGGTATATTAATTTAGATTTTCTAAATGATTATGTACAATTGATATTTTCTTCCGAAGGTACCAACGCGTCCCATTATATATATATATATATATATATGTATGTATATATATATATATATATATATATGTATGTATATATATATATATATATATATATATATGTATATATATATATATATATATATATATATATATATATATATTCTGTATATTGTGTGTGGACTCATTTGCTCTTTCGTGAGTAATTAACAGGAGAACATATTCAGCAAATCAAAAATGTTAAGGGTCATTGAAAAGACTAATTGAAAACTTCAAGTCATAAGTGTATTGTCAACAACATTCTTTACATTTTGATTATTTAAGAACGAATTTCTTAACACGTATTTTGTTAATGTTTTATATTAAATTCTGTTAATAAGAACTTGCAGAATAGGGAAAAAATTATTTTTCTGAATGTTCCAAGTCCTTTTTGAAAATCGACAATATGATATGGAACGTTGAGAATTTTTTGAAGGCACAATAATTTTATTATATGACAATTTTTTTTCATGAATTTTATTTTTGTACACCAAGTAGGACAAGAAGAGTTTAACGTTCTTAACACAATAGAAAATATCCTTATTTTTTTTCAAATTTCACTGTAATTAAAGTCAGTTTTAAATATCCTAGATACTGTGTTCCATCTGTAAACCTTGATAAGTCTTGTGAATCCTTTATAATAATAGAATTGGCAGTCCTACCATCTATTGACAATAAAAGAAATGCGGTTGATACCTACAGCAGATCTTATAATGCGGTTATTAACGACAGTAGGTCAATTGGTGGGGAGGTGTGGGGGGGGGGGGGAGGGGGCGTTGCGAACTTTTAGACCCCGAAATTAGTAAACTTTCGGTCAGCTTACTAGATTACTTATTTTTTAAAAATATGTTTCCATATCAAAGTAGATTTTACTCAACATATTATTTTAGACATTAGAATCGCAAGGACCCGCTACCCTAATTGATAATAACTTCTTTTATTGCGTTCATTACTTAGATTTATCAGATTTTCTGTGCCTTTTCCGTAACTACCTATTTGGGTATTGTTCTCATAAGATAAAAGGGGGTGCATAATTTTGCCCTTTCATTTTAGGACAAATTATTAAATAATGTATAGCTTGTAATTCAGGATGCTATATAAATTTCTTGAAAGAGAGAGAGAGAGAGAGAGAGAGAGAGAGAGAGAGAGAGAGAGAGAGAGAGAGAGAGAGAGAGAGAGAGAGAGAAAAAATATAATAAGTGAAAAGTTTTCAAACCTGTTTTTTTTTAAATTCATGTGCTTGTATTTATTTTCTTTATTACTATTGCGAATATGAATCATTCAATTCCTTTTTTACTATATAAAGAGTATGAATCAACAATTTATATTTAGTATATTACTGGTGAATGACTTTCAAGTTTCTAACTGTTCAAAAGGCTACACCACTACATTATACTATTTAGGGTTTTGTAGAAGCAGTAGATTTATGTCAAAAAGTCATAGTTATTGTAAGTAATTGTTAATTTTACAAATACTGACACCGTTGCTTTACTATATCGTGTATTTTTTTCTTTGTTATCATCTAAAAGGAAAACGTTTTCCTCGATAGAAGCAAGGGAAACGTTTGTTTTCATGCAGAGTAACCAAATCCAAAAGGTACTTTGCGAGATTTTGGTGCCCCCAGAGGAACAATTGTCTAAGGCGAGTGTCCAAAGTTAGGGAATTGTTTCGAGGTACGGAGTTCTTGATATCTGTTATTTCCCCAAAAGTATTTCCCCTTTTTCGCTTTTTATTTAGTCCCTCCCTTTTCTGTTTTTGTCTTCAGCAACCTTTCGGCATGTAAATATTTTCATGACGTAAGTTTCCTTTGTGGTGTTCTTTACTTTTAGTGGTAACCCTGTCTGAGGTTTCCAGGAATAGCGTAATCTGCCCCCGAACGTTTTTTCTAGACCTCCAAGTTTTATCATTTGCGCTGTATCCTGTTGTCTGATTCGGTAGTTTTGCGAAAGTTTCGCTGGAGTGTGAAACATCCTTCTCTAATTGGTTTCTAACCTGAAACCGAAAAGAAATTCAAAACCGAATAGACGTCTGTACCTGAAGGTTTTATTTTTGGCCTCGTCGAGCCGTCCAATTAACAGTAACGGCTGCACCAGCACTTGGAAGAAAGAACTGGGCGTAATAGGGGCACGGTTGCAACAGGACTCGCAGTAGCTTGAAGAAAAGGCTAGCAAAAAGACTGTTTCTAACAGATTTCAAGAAAAACATTACAATGGAAATAAGGATACTACTTTAGGGTTGTGATGGCCGGGTGGTAGCGTCCTTGCCTGGTGGTGATTGCCTGACTGGGGTTAGAGTCCCGCTCAAACTCGGTAGTTGCTTTGGTCCGTGCAACCTCACCATCCTTGTGAGCTAAGGAGGGGGGATTTGGGGGAGCCTATGGGTCTATCTGCTGAGTCATCAGCAGTCACTGCCTGGATATCCTTGGTCCTAGCTTGGGTGGAAAGGGGTCTTGGGCGCTGATCATATTACGGGCTGCCAACGCAAGAGCCCGTGTCTTAAACAAGGTAAGGCAATCTATACAAATAGCTGATCATATGTATATATGGTCAGTCTTTATTGCATTGTCCTGCTTGATAGGGCAATGTCACTGTCCCTTGCCTCTGCCATTCATGAGCGACCTTTAGACCTTTAAAACTGGCTAGCAGTAATCACAAACTATCACGTGAAATTGTACCCAGGTAGTCACAACTACAACCTTTAACGTCAACCATGGCAACGAATAAAGAAGTTGGTTTGGAACCAAACACGAGAATAACCCTACTGCCTGATAAGCTGAGAGAGAGAGAGAGAGAGAGAGAGAGAGAGAGAGAGAGAGAGAGAGAGAGAGAGAGAGAGAGAGAAACTTTAATAAGTGCAAAGTTGTCAAATCTGTTTTCTTAAATTCATGTGTCAGTATTTATTTTATTTATTACTATTGCTAGTATGAATCATCCAATTTCTTTCTTTACTATATAAAGAGTATGAATCCACATAATTTATATTCAGCATATTACTGGGGAATGACTTTCAAGTTTCTAACTGTACAAAGGAATACACCACTACATTATACTATTTAGGTTTTTGTAGAAGCAGTAGACGTATATCACTAGGTCATAGTTATTGTAAGTAATTGTTAATTTTACAAATACTGACACCGTTGCTTTACTATATTGTGTATTTTTTCTTTGTTATCATCTAAAAGGAAAACGTTTTCCTCGATAGAAGCAAGGGAAACGTTTGTTTTCATGCAGAGTAACCAAATCCAAAAGGTACTTTGCGAGATTTTGGTGCCCCCAGAGGAACAATTGTCTAAGGCGAGTGTCCAAAGTTAGGGAATTGTTTCGAGGTACGGTGTTCTTGATATCTGTTATTTCCCCAAAAGTATTTTCCCTTTTTCGCTTTTTATTTAGTCCCTCCCTTTTCTGTTTTGTCTTCAGCAACCTTTCGGCATGTAAATATTTTCATGGCGTAAGTTTCCTTTGTGTTGTTTTTTGCTTTTAGTGGTAACCCTGTCTGAGGTTTCCAGGAATAGCGTAATCTGCCCCCGAACGTTTTTTCTAGACCTCCAAGTTTTATCATTTGCGCTGTATCCTGTTGTCTGATTCGGTAGTTTTGCGAAAGTTTCGCTGGAGTGTGAAACATCCTTCTCTAATTGGTTTCTAACCTGAAACCGAAAAGAAATTCAAAACCGAATAGACGTCTGTACCTGAAGGTTTTATTTTTGGCCTCGTCGAGCCGTCCAATTAACAGTAACGGCTGCACCAGCACTTGGAAGAAAGAACTGGGCGTAATAGGGGCACGGTTGCAACAGGACTCGCAGTAGCTTGAAGAAAAGGCTAGCAAAAAGACTGTTTCTAACAGATTTCAAGAAAAACCTTACAATGGAAAAAAGGATACTACTTTAAGGTTGTGGTGGCCGGGTGGTAGCGTCCTTGCCTGGTGGTGATTGCCAGACTTGGGTTAGAGTCCCGCTCAAACTCGTTAGTTCCTTTGGTCGCGTCAACCTCACCATCCTTGTGAGCTAAGGATGGGGGATTTGGGGGACCCTATAGGTCTATCTGATGACTCATCAGCAGTCACTGCCTGGATATCCGTGGTCCTAGCTTGGGTGGAAAGGGTCTTGGACGCTGATCATATGTATAATATGGACAGTCTTTAGGGCATTGTCATGCTTGATAGGGCAATGTCACTGTCCCTTGCCTCTGCCATTCATGAGCAACCTTCAGACCTTTAAAACTGGCTAGCAGTAATCACTAACTATCACGTGAAATTGTACCCAGGTAGTCACAACTACAACCTTTAACGTCAACCATGGCAACGAATAAAGATGTTGTTTTGGAACCAAACACGAGAATAACCCTACTGCCTGATCAACTGGGAGAGAGAGAGAGAGAGAGAGAGAGAGAGAGAGAGAGAGAGAGAGAGAGAGAGAGAGATTTAATAGGTAAAAAAGTGCCAAACCAGTTTTCTTTGATTCATGTTTTTGTATTCATTTTCATTATTACTATTGCAATTATGAATCATCCAATTTCCTTTTAACTATATAAAGAGTATGAATCAACATCATTTATATTTAGCATATTACTGGAGGATGACTTATATTTAGCATATTACTGGAGGATGACTTATATTTAGCATATTACTGGAGGATGACTTATATTTAGCATATTACTGGAGGATGACTTATATTCAGCATATTACTGGAGGATGACTTATATTCAGCATATTACTGGAGGATGACTTTCAAGTTTCTAACTGTTCAGAGGGACACACAACTACATTATACTATTCAGGTTTTTGTAGAAGCAGTAGATTTATGTCACCAGGTCATAGTTATTGTAAGTAATTGTTAATTTTACAGATAATGACACGTTGCTTTACTGTATTGTGTATTTTTTTCTGTTATCATCTAAAAGGAAAACGTTTTCCTTGATAGAAGCAAGGGAAACGTTTGTTTTTATGCAGAGTAACCAAATCCAAAAGATACTTTGCGAGATTTTGGTGCCCCCAGAGGAACAATTGTCTAAGGCGAGTGTCCAAAGTTAGGAAATTGTTTCGAGGTACGGTGTTCTTGATATCTATTATATCCCCAAAAGTCTTTTCCCTTTTTTCCGCTTTTTATTTAGTCCCTCCCTTTTGTTTTTGTCTCCAGCAACCTTTCGGCATGTAAATGTTTTTATGACGTAAGCTTCCTTTGTGTTGTTTTTTGCTTTTAGTGATAACCCTGTCTGAGGTTCCCAGGAATAGCGTAATCTGCCCCCGAACGTTTTTTCTAAACCTCCAAGTTTTATCAATTGCGTCGTATCCTGTTGTCTGATTCGGTAGTTTTGCCAAAGTTTCGCTGGAGTGTGAAACATCCTTCTCTAATTGGTTTCTAACCTGAAACCGAAAAGAAATTCAAAACCGAATAGACGTCTGTACCTGAAGGCTTTATTTTTGGCCTCGTCGAGCCGTCCAATTAACAGTAACGGCTGCACCAGCACTTGGAAGAAAGAACTGGGCGTAATAGGGGCACGGTTGCAACAGGACTCGCAGTAGCTTGAAGAAAAGGCTAGCAAAAAGACTGTTTCTAACAGATTTCAAGAAAAACCTTACAATGGAAAAAAGAATACTACTTTAGGGTTGTGGTGGCCGGGTGGTAGCGTCCTTGCCTGGTGGTGATTGCCAGACTGAGGTTAGAGTCCCGCTCAATCTCGTTAGTTCCTTTGATCCGTGCAACCTCACCATCCTTGTGAGCTAAGGATGGGGGATTTGGGGGACCCTATAGGTCTATCTGATGAGTCATCAGCAGTCACTGCCTGGATATCCGTGGTCCTAGCTTGGGTGGAAAGGGGCTTGGACGCTGATCATATGTATAATATGGACAGTCTCTAGGGCAATGTCATGCTTGATAGGGCAATGTCACTATCCCTTGCCTCTGCCATTCATGAGCGACCTTTAGATCTTTAAAACTGGCTAGCAGTAATCAAACTATCACGTGAAATTGTACCCAGGCAGTCACAACTACAACCATTAACGTCAACCATGGCAACGAATAAAGATGTTGGTTTGGAACCAAGCACGAGAATAACCCTACCGCCTAATCAACTGAGAGAGAGAGAGAGAGAGAGAGAGAGAGAGAGAGAGAGAGAGAGAGAGAGAGAGAGAGAGAGAGACTAATGTAACCTCTCTTCTCATCAGGCAATGGAAACAGCTCATTCTCTATTCCATGAAGGGAACCAGATTTATCGATTAGGACTCTCCTTATATTCTCCAGATGTTTCTTCCAATTATGGCCAAAGGTTCCTCGCGGTAGTGGTGCTGGTCTTCAGCTGTTTTTTTTTATTTCATCTTTTTTTGAAAGAGAGAGAGAGAGAGAAGGGGGGGGGGGTTGGCCGTGGAATTCTGAGAATTTCTTTAGAAACGACGGCATTCTGATAACTGATTAGCTGCTCGATGTTTGTGCGAGGTCTCAATTACTATGCCGTGAAAGAGCGACTAGATTAGTAATTATATTTGCATACATTTTTTATAATGGCTTCATATCTGAATAGTGGTGTTTTATGATCACTGCCGATTGATAATTAAAATGCTTTTGTGGATCAATTGCTATTTTTAAATCTTTTGATATTTTTTGCCATAAGATAAGGACCCTTGTGTTTCTATTCTCGTTATCGACAGTAATGGAAAAGGTATATTCATCTGCCAGGTGTACTGAATTGGGAATGTTGGTTGGTTTTAGATTGTCCTGTATATAGCAGGACACGGGCTCTTGCCTTGGCAGCCCGTAAGTGGGATAAGGATTTGAAGGAGGTAGGTTATGTATGTAAAAGAGGTAAGGTTAGATAAGGATGATGATAGGATAGATGGGAAAG
>NC_090752.1:14628908-14636408 GCF_036898095.1 Palaemon carinicauda
TACTATCAAATGCTGAGCTGCTTGCGATGCGTCTCTTCTCTGCTCTTCGTAGCATTGTGTTATTGTATTTGAGCATACATGTTTTATGCCACTTGGCCTGGTGGGCAACCATTGTCGCCTCAACACCTTGTCCTTCATCTAGTCTCTGTAACTGAACAGTTCTTGGCAGTTCTCCGAGTTCATCAAATTTGACCAAGTTTGCAGCCATTGTCGTGTATCCACTCCCAGGGTCTCGGCGTTTAGACAGTACTGGGCAGACAAGTGACTCTGTTGTCTCCTCTTGACATACAAGACACAGCTTCCAGTTTGTCTCAGGAGGTGTTGTGGGAGTACGTTGCTCAAAAGTATCGACCAGTTGGAACTTCTTTGCCATGGCTGCAGTCTGGAACAACGCGTCTCTGATGTCAGGTGGTGCTGCTGCTGCCTCACCTGCAAAGACACAAAACACCACCATGTTACCACAAGTTACTACTACAAGCACCATGACTATCAACACTATACTATTACTGCAGCCGCCGTCACTGCCACCAACGCTGCCGCTGCAAAGTAAAATTCATTTTCTTGTGAAATGGTAGCCAAATTATTTGGTAAGCACAGAAGTATGTGTAATTGTACAATACTTATCACCTCTAGCACACTTATCACCTTTAGCATCCACAAAAAGACAAATTATGGTACATATTCAATGACGCTAACGGTAAATAGCGGCCATTTTGAAAAATGGCCGCCAAATGTGCTACGGGGAGAATCTTGAATGCCTCCATATCCAAAATTGTTCAGAATGTATTAATCCACATGTGTGCCAATTTTGGTGCTTTTAGAACAATTTGAACAATTGGTTTCATATTTCTTACTATGCCGCTGGGCTAAATAAGTCCCCACAGAGTAGAAACCCCATATGTGAAACTATAAGATAATAAACAAAGACATAAAATGACATTCGTGAATAGCAATACTTTAAAGTTACATGGCTCTTTAAAGAGGTACTGAAGCCTTTTTTAAAATTCTGCACTCATCACAGCGGCGAATTGCTTCAAAACCAGCTTCCGGTGTGGGGTAATTAAACGGGAAACATTTTGAATAAAAGCTGAAGTGGACTCATTTTCACATTTTTTTTTTTACTGTGTTACGTAAACATCCTTGGTAAACATCTTTGTTGCTACGGTAGTGCTTCGTGGAATTCAGTTTCTTTCATAAGTTTGCTGAAGTTGTAAGCTATAAATATCTGAAGTTCCATGTTTTGTTTTTGTTTTTCTAGTAAATGCCTGTCTTCTTAACATGCTGTTTTTCTTAAATGTTTCTCGTTCTTAATGGTTTCTGACTTATATTTTTTATTTTCATACAATTGTAAGTATTATTATTATTATTATTATTATTATTATTATTATTATTATTATTATTATTATTATTATTATTAAAAGCTAAACTACAATCCTAGTTTGAAAAGCAGAATGCTGTAAGCCCAAGGGCTCCAACAGGGAAAAATAGCCCAGTGAGGAAAAGGAAATAAGGAAATAAATAAAGTACAATAGAAGTAATGAACAGTTAGAATAAAATATTTTAAGAATAGTAACAACATTAAGCGCGTGATATGAGTGTGTGATTTTATTTTTTTCAAAGATATAAGATATTTTGTATGGTATCTAGAAATTGTGTTGTTTGGATGTCAATATGGAAAAAAAAAACTTGATCATTCAGTTTATATTTTACAAGGTTCAAAGACTTTTACGTATCAGTTTATATTTTACTATGTTCAAAGACCTTTACGTATCAGTTTATATTTTACAATCTTTTACGTATCAGTTTATATTTTACATTGTTCAAAGACTTTTACGTATCAGTTTATATTTTACAATGTTCAAAGACCTTTACGTATCGGTTTATATTTTACAATGTTCAAAGACTTTTATGTATCAGTTTATATTTTACAATGTTCAAAGACCTTTACGTTTCAGTTTATATTTTACAATGTTCAAAGACCTTTACTATCGGTTTATATTTTACAAGGTTCAAAGACCTCTACGTATCAGTTTATATTTTAAAATATTCAAAGATCTTTACTTATCAAAATAGGTTATTTAGGAAAAAATCCGGTAATTAAGAACTTCAGGTTTCTCATAACTTTAAAGGATAAGAAAATAAAGTTAGAAGAATATAACACGATAAGCTAGTGAAATTAAGTTCAGAACTCTCGTTTCTTATTATGAACACAAGATACAATTGTTGTATAAAAATAGATATAATTTGGCTGGGAACATTTTGAAAAACTATTTACATCCTTGTATTAAAAAAAATGATTTTTAAGGATTTTTTTTACCGAAACGGCATTATGAAAATGTACAGTAACTAGATTTTTCATAGGATTCTATCAAATTTATTATTATTATTATTATTATTATTATTATTATTATTATTATTATTATTACAAGCTAAGCTACAACCCTAGTTTGAAAAGCATGACGCTATAAGCCCAAGGACTCCAACTAGAAAAAATAGCCCCGTGAGGAAAGGAAACAAGAAAATAAATAAAATACAAGAGAAGTAATAAAAATCAATATAAAATATTTTAAGATCATTAGCAAAATTAAAATAAATATTTCATATATAAACTGTAAAAACTTCATAAAACAAAAGGAAAAGAAACAAGACAAAAATCAAAACAAGAAATTGAATGCAAGGTGAATTTAAGAGGTTGCGAAGCTTTTAATGTGGAAATAAATTGGGTAAAAGGAAATAATAATCATAGATACAAATCACAATTTTTAATTTGTGTCCCTAAAAAACAGAACTGTGATTTAGACTATAAAGAAGAAGTTATTTTGAAATCTATTTTCTTTTGGGATGTTGTTAACTTAAGATTAAATACAGTAGATACTGATCGTCTTGCAGTGACAAAGACGTTTAATAAGAAGCAGTGTTCTTGGCTCAAAATACGTTGGTCTTGGTTGATTTGACAGGTTGTGAGATAATAATATAGAGGGTCCTAAAGGACACTTTGTGTGTGGGTACGCGAGCTCATCGAAAACAATATTTTCAACAATCAATAGCTTCTAAACTTGATAGCGTAGCTAAGGATAAGTCCCTGTCCAATTAGTTCAAGATGGGGATATATATTAGTGAGCTGATGGTAAAATGTTACGGATCAAATTGGATTTTTATGTGAGAGAGAGAGAGAGAGAGAGAGAGAGAGAGAGAGAGAGAGAGAGAGAGAGAGAGAGAGAGAGAGAGAGAGAGAGCAATCCAAACAACCTTAATAGTATGTTCTTACGACAGCTAAATCACATAGAGAGAGAGAGAGAGAGAGAGATATCACTCCAAACAACCTTAATAAGTTTGTTCTTACGACAGCTAAATCACAGAGAGAGAGAGAGAGAGAGAGAGAGAGAGAGAGAGAGAGAGAGAGAGAGAGAGAGAGAGAGAGAGAGAGAGATCACTTAAAACAACCTTGATAGTGTGTTCTTACGACAGGTAAATCACAGGTCGAGAGAGAGAGAGAGAGAGAGATCACTCCAAGCAGCCTTAATAGTGTGTTCTTACGACAGCTAAATCACATAGGTCGTTATCCGTACATTGAATAAGAAAATCTGAAAATATACAGATATATTTCTAAATAGGAAATCATTTTCTTTTTAAAACTATCTAAAGCTGGTACCTGTAGCAAATGTGTGAATTCCATGCGCCACAGAGGTATTCAGTCGTAATGGAACAAATGCAATAAACCCTGTCAAAGTTGAAATCACGCACACAAGTTCGAACGGTTATTGGGAAACGGGAGGGGAAGATCTTCAACTGGGAGTTTTTTTCATTGTGGGTAAAACCACTTTCGATGTTGTAGCAAGCTTCACTATGAAATAATTGAATTTGTCAATCTTACAGTGTATTGGTTTTAAAATTCGAAAATATGACTGTTAGATTTTTTAGTGTAAGCATTCACGTGGTAAGTTTTTAAATTTTAGACTTAAGCTGGAATTGCATTAGGCTTTCTGTTTTCTCCAGCAGCTGCCCAAAATGGAAAGCACGAGATGTTGCTAGAGATATTAGCTTCCCGACTAGATGGGAAGCAGCACGTATAAACCGCGAGTATGACGTCAGATGTAAACACACAAGATGTCGTCTGCAAATAAGACGTGCTCTTGTTTGGCGATCTTGGGTTCAACAAGCTTCAAGAGATAATATAAATCTGCTTTGTTCATCCTGTGGTAGTCGTAGAATTATTCAATTCAGGTAATATACTGGTAATACATATTACTGCAACAATTAGCAAATTTATTGGCGCCATGATGATAATCAGCAGTGATCGGTTTCGTTTAACTTTTTTTCATTTGCTCCTCGAACTGCGATATCGTAGCGTGACTCAACAACACTTTCGCTCGCTATTATCGGCTGAAGGTTGGCGAAACCCTCGGACCGTTAGTTCATGCAGCGTGCTGTATAAAAGGGGTCTTCTAAATTGATGTCTGTAGCTTTTGAAAAGTTCTTACTTGTTTCATAAATCGATGGAAGGACGTAAACAATTAATCTTATTGGCTTTGTTTATTCGCAGCTATAGAAATCGTTAGGGGAAACGGTTTGATTGACATTTTGTAAGTCTCTGTGAATGTTCACCGAGGACTACTGCACTGTAATCGTTCAGTGGCTACTTTCCACTTGGTAAGGGTAGAAGAGACTCTTTAGCTATGGTAAGCAGCTCTTTTAGGAGAAGGACACTCCAAAATCAAACCCTTGTTCTATAGTCTTGGGTAGTGACATAGCCTCTGTACCATGGTCGTCCACTGTCTTGGGGTAGAGTTCTCTTGCTTGAGGGTACACTCGGGCACACTACATCTATTTATCAAATTATTCTGTTAAAAGTTTTTATATTTTGTAAATGAAATATTTATTATAATGTTGTTACTGTTCTTGAAATATTTGATTTTAATCCTCTTATTTCCTGGTTTCCTTTCCTCACGGGCCATTTTCCCTGTTGGAGCCCCTTCGCTTATAGTATCTTGCTTTTCCAACTAGGGTTGTATAGCTTGGAAAGTAATAATAATAATAATAATAATAATAATAATAATTCATAGGTGAGATTCCGATTTTTCCATATCTACTAAGGAAGGACGCCATTCATGAAACCATTTATTACCACAATTTACTGATATCAAC
This sequence comes from Palaemon carinicauda, assembly GCF_036898095.1. Lineage (NCBI taxonomy): Eukaryota > Metazoa > Arthropoda > Malacostraca > Decapoda > Palaemonidae > Palaemon > Palaemon carinicauda. Next base: position 14,634,054 of record NC_090752.1, read on the forward strand.
CTTCAGCTTTTGGTGACGTATATCATGGCATAAATGATAAAGATCGATTAACGGAAGAGGAAGCCTTTTTTTGTTAGTAGATTCAACGTGTGAGAGAAGCTGATTTTTTATTCATATTCCGCAGCGCCTTTCTTATCGTCACGCGACTGCGTCACGCTTCGCATCCGATAATGAGGCGATTAAAAGGACCTTCTGGTACTAAAATACTTCGATTGTTTACTGGTTTCTTACCGACTGCTTAATCATAGCAAGAACTGGTGCAGGAATCTGATATCAGTTCTAGGACGTGAGACGGGGTAGGTAATACAGTAGCTATTTCAAAGGAATTTGGATTTGCTTTGATGAAAATTAGTTCGTTAGTTTTATATTTCAGTTAATTAGAGGTTTATTATTTGTTTAGTAAAACATAAAAAGAATTGTATGTATATATATATATATATATATATATATATATATATATATATATATATATATATATTCCATTGACTTAGCAACTCAGCCACATATATATTTGGTTACAGGTAGTAGCCCCAGAGAAAAACACTTGATATAAGCAATTTGTCTTCCATCTCCTAAATCGTCGTTGAGGCCCTTTGTAGTAAAATATTCACAACATAGCTAGTTTCATAGACTTGCACAAATGGTTTATCAGTAGTGCTTCTAGCCCCTTACATACATTGTTCTGTTCGGCTTTATCTTGCTTGGCCACGTGTGGTTCCTGAATATCAAGGCCATTCTTTTCCAGTATATACGTCTTTTGAGATATCTATCAAGCCCTGTCAAAGCTTTCATCTTTAATTATCTTTTAAACACTGTTCTGTTCGGGCTCATCTTGCTTGGCCACGTGTGGTTCCTTGATGTCAAGGCCATTCCTTTCCAGTATATACGTCTTTTGAGATATCTATCAAGCCCTGTCAAAGCTTTCCTCTTTAATAAAGAATTATACCGATTTTTCTCTTAGATTTCTAGCTAACCAGCCTGGCTTAAATCTCGTCAGATAGTTCGTCAGGTTTTGTTAGCTGTGAAGTGTAGAGCGAGATATACAATAAAAATGACACTACCGTTACAGTGTACGAGCGTGAGTGGAACACGTGCAAGTGCACTTATTAACTGTTTTTTCTTCTAATTATTTGTGTGACTTAATTTCTCTTAAAGTTTATAAATTCTCCGATTCTTTTATGTTTTGGCCATGGCATTCAACATTCTTGTGGAGCTGGGTTGATCTAGTTCTGATGCAGAGACATAGGTTCATATCCTGTAAGATAAAGGTTAAATGAACAGGAGTCTTGTAAGTTGAGGTCTGTAGCTTTTGAAGGTGTTGGAATTTACTACGGGAGGTTCAGTCTTGTTCCACGAATTGATAAAGAACGTAAACAATGAATTTCACTGGGTTTGTTTATCTGCAGCTATATAAATCGTTATGTGAAACAGATTAATTGACAATTTGTAAATCTCTGTGAATTCTCATCTTAATTTCAATATAGTTGCGATTCTGATTTATTTCTTATTGAGGAATGCAACTATATAAATCCTTATGTGAAACAGATTGATTGACAATTTGTATAAATCTCTGTGAATTTTCATCTTAAATTCTATATAGTTGCGATTCTGATTTATATCTTACTGAGGAAAGACGCCATTCATGGCTCCCTGTTTTATCAGAATTGATTGATATCGAAATTCAGTTTTTTTGTGGTTTTTATTATGGCATTTATGATAAAGATCGATTAATGGAAGAGGAAGCCTTTTTTTGTTAGTAGATTGAACGTGTGAGAGAAGCCGATTTTTTTTTATTCATATTCCGCAGCTCCTTACTTATCGTCACGCGATTGCGTCACGCTTCGCTTCCGATAATGAGACGATTAAAAGGACCTTTTGGTACTAAAATTCTTCGATTGTTTACCGGTTTCTTATCGACTGCTTAATGATGGCAAGGACTGAGGCAAGATTCTGATTTCAATTTTTCGATTCGTGGTTTCTTGGCCATACGACGAGGAGGGTAATACATTAGCTATTTAAATCTAGATGATTAGCTTTGCTTTGATGTAAACTAACTCGTAAGCTTTTGGTTAATTCGAGCTTTGTTGTTTATCTAGCAAGATATGAAAAGAATATATCAAATGCATACGTTTCTCACTACGGGGCAAAGGCTTAAGATACATCTTCATGTATGTCTGGGGTTTTGACAGTTTTCATCATCACGGTGACCACTGTGGATTGGTGATAGTAGGAGACTTATGTATGATCGCTCATAATAAATCAACACATTATGGGTGGTCCTGACTGGTACAGGTTTGCTGATCACGGCGATACACAAACCCCTTCACCACGTTAAGGTATCCCCACTCAGAATAT
>NC_090752.1:14648908-14691408 GCF_036898095.1 Palaemon carinicauda
TACCTTTGGAATCATCAAATGACATAATACAAATAGGATAAAACTATCCCACCTCTGTTTACTTACACGTTTATAATTCAGCAAGGAGAGTTTCCCCCTACTGGTAACTTTGTGATTAATGGCTTACCTTGCCCCAGCCCATACAATAGCTTAAATTCTTTACATCTATCCTATAGACCATGGAAAGTGTTATACATATTTTCTGATAACTACCAGTTACTTTAGGCGTTTTTTGTTAGTTAATTTTGATAGTTTTGTTTATTTATTTCCTTTTTTCCTGTTTTTCCCTGTCTGAGCCCGTGGGCTTAAACCATCTTGCTTTTCCAGCGAGGATTATAGCCTAGCTTGTAATAATAATAATAATAATAATAATAATAATAATAATAATTATATTGTGTAGAATATGGAATTAAAGTTGTACATATGAACGGTCGGAATAACCTTGAACACTCGAACTGAATAAATTTATGGCAAGGAGTGACCTATGATGGTCGGTCTCATGACCATCCAAGATGACTCAGGATGTCATTCTGCACTGCAATATCCCCTGAGCCTGGTAATATTCCAGAGGCTGTCCTCTGAAGCTCATTGTCTGGTGCCAGGGAATAGTATAGAGTTTGGAGGTCGTGTTCCAAATGTTAGGAGTGAGGCCGGCAAACTGGATAACTTTTCTAAATATATTTTTTAATTTGCTAGATGTCATATCGTATTGTTGATGCTTCTAGTACATAGTTAACTGATTGATTGATTCATATGGTGATGAAAAATGGCGTTGATAACACCTTGATGCAGCTAAATGGAAATTGTCGTCTTTGTTACCTAGGAAAATGTTTGAGAAATAATTATGTGGATTGAAAAAGATTCCTGATGTGAAAAGCAAAAATATTAAATAATTTATTTGACATGCTAATTATAGAGTCTCTCTCTCTCTCTCTCTCTCTCTCTCTCTCTCTCTCTCTCTCTCTCTCTCTCTCTCTCTCTCTGTGGAAGGGAGCCTTGTCAAGGGACCTGCAAACAATCAAGAAGTGTATCCGAGTGCCAGGTGGAAAAAAGATTTAGATACTGTCTATTTGTTTGCATAGTGTTTGGTCGCGTCGGAGAGCCATCCGCTAAGCCAACAAATATAGCTGGGTAAACTATGAAAGGGTCTTGAGGTGGAGGGTAAGGTACATGAATCCATTTGCCTTGTGTACTTGCGTATGTTTGTACGTGCGTTCACACATTTACAGTGACAATTTTTTTTTTAAATGATGAAGTTTTTGGCATAAAGTTATCTAGGGATATATCTTTAAAGATGTGCGGGTATTGCTTCTTAAAAGAATATTTTATTATTGAATTTGTGTTCATCTTACTATATTTTGGGGGGAAGGTACTTTAGTTTTGCCGTATCGGCTACGACATATATTTCAATATTTCTAAAAGCTTGAAATTGATAACATTTTGTTGGAATACTTTCCCATCCATCGATTTCAAATTTATGGATTATGATCTTAAACTTCTTTTGTAGTTTTTCTTTATTTCCTTTCCTCACTGGGCTATTTTCCCTGTTGGAGCCCTTGGGCTCATAGCATCCTGCTTTTTCAACTAGGGTTGTAGCTTAGCAAGTAGTAATAATAATAATAATAATAATATGAAAGTAATGCCGCTTATCAGTTGGAAAGACGTTGAAAATATTTCTTCTCAATAATGAGGTAACTGAAATAAGTTAAAACTTCAGACTTTGCGCGAGATAATATCAAACTTCAGAGCACACTATCCCTTGATAGTGGATCGATGGGGGTTCAAATTTCTTGCAGCTTAAGGTATTATTTTTTCACTTCATACAAAGTCTTACATCTCCCTTGTGATGATTTGAGAAGTCCTGAATTAACTTTTTAAAATTAGACTTGATGCGATTACCCATGTTGTGTAATAGTAATTCAAGTTTTGCTCCTTGCCATTACAGCGTAAGAACTAGAGAACTAACTTTTTATTATTATGGTTTGAATTACTCCTGAATTTTAGACGCCTCCGTGCTTCGCAACAGTTTCGGCAAATAAAGATCTGGTTTTGGCAAATAAGAATCTAGATATCGCAAAGCTTGAATAACCCACGTATCCTCCCTTTTCACATATGAAGAGACCTACTTTGATCTTGTTTCCAAGCGTACTTATTTTAAGGATTAGTTGCTTTCTACCACATTTTGAAAAAGAGTAAAAACAGTGTTTTAATTAATTTATGTTAGATAATTTATGAAATGTAGGAATGGTCTTGCCACTACTTTGCAAGATAGCAATGTGCACTTCTTTGCAGAATTTAAATGTTGTGAAAAGGATTGACATCATTAGGATATGTCCTGGTTCAGTAATGTTTATTTACTAAAGACAAGAAATATTTGGTTACAAGGCATGTGTTGTTATTATTATTATTATTATTATTATTATTGTTGTTGTTGTTGTTGTTGTTGTGGTTGTTGTTGTTATTGTTGTTGTTATTGTTGATATTATTATTATTATTATTATTATTATTATTATTATTATTATTATTTTCACAAGATGGAAAGTCCAACAAGAAATAGGCGAGAGCCAGATCTCCACCAAGATATCTCATTTATCATCGTTTCACATTCAAAAGGGTGGAAATTTTGTATTATTACCATTTTCATTTTATCTATTTTCTGTATATCAGTCTCTCTAGACTGGTGGTTTATAGTGTGTTCTTCCTGGTTGCTTCCCTAGGAGTCCATCTCGTTCTGTTTACGTGTGCCGTTTGTAGTTTCACTCTTCTGCATGAGTCCAGAAACTACTACGCCATTTTATTTTTCTAATTTCTAAATGAATCAGATCTCAATTTAAGATAAGAATAAACGGTATTCCATTAATTTGCTTTTCATCTTTACTTCATTGGATAATATAATTGAATTTCCATTGAATTTCCTCAAATCATGAATTATATAAGTAAAGAAATTTTAATTTGCCAATGAGAAAAATAGATTGATGGAGAAGATATATAAATGTTTTTAAATTTCATCTCAAGGATACAAGTAAGGCATATTGCAATTAATGGAAGGATGAAAAGTTCACAGTGTGGGGTTCCTGGTTGCTCCCTCAGGAGTCCATATCATTTCTGTTTACGTGTTCCGTATGTAGTATGACTCTTCTGCATGAGTCCAGGAGCTACTATGGCATTCATCCTTTTTAGGCTCCTTCACGAACGATTATTACGGGCTCTACCCCACCTCTCATATCCCATAACCATATCAATTCGTAGGCGATGGTACATTTCTAATTTTTTTTCTCCCATGCGGCATCTAGGTTTAATACTTTCATCTTTGTTTTGCCGACCATGGTTACGACTGATCGGCGTGTTTGTATCACCATGATTGATTGATTGATTGAATTGAGGTTTTCTGGCATCCTGTGACATCTAAGGTCTGTATCACCACGAGCGTCCCGAGTAACTTAGCTTGATCCTTTTCTACCATGTCGTGAAGTTTATGTTCTTACCATTTGCGGCTATATTGTTTTTTATATTTTTTACACAGACTTCAGTGAAGGGCTTTAGTCACTATCACGTTGCCTATTACACTGATTACGAACAAGAGTTGAATATTCCTTGGCAATTGTGTTTATGGTTTCTTCTTTTACCTTTATTATTATTATTATTATTATTATTATTATTATTATCATTATTATTAGTATTAGTAGTAGTAGTAGTAGTAGTAGTAGTAGTCGTCGTCGTCGTCGCTTTCTATTTTTTGAACAGCAATATAGGTCATGTAAACAACAATAAATAATCGACATTTTTATTCCATGGCCTTAACTTCAAGAGCCTTGATCTTGACCTCGTTCGTTCTTACACTTTCAATATAATGTTGCCACAAATCTTTTTTGTTCAAGTTCGGCCTTCTTTCTAAGCCTCTTTTTGGAAGCATCTGTTCATTTATTATTCGTTATGCATAAGAGGAAAACGTAGTTTTGCTCTCCTAAGAAATCTTACCATTTACTGTCATTACGTTCTGTTGGGTTCTCCAAACAAATACGAAATTCTTCCTCCGTCTAAGTTTTGGACGATATGATATTTTTGCCTATGCATTCTTGGTCCTTCTGAATATAAGACGGAAGGGAGTGAAATCCTTGCGTGATACAGTAAAGGGATTAAGATTTCCCACAAACTATAATAACCAAACTTCAAGGAACACTTTTTTTTTTTTTTTCCTACCAATTTTTTTGGCACGTCATATTTTATAGAGGTAGTTGCGACGCCATTTAAGTAACTTTATAAAAGAAAAACAGTCCTTCTACCTTCTTTGTTTATTTAATTAAACATCCAAAACCTAAAAGACCTAAACACTCGTCTTACCTCGCAAATTTTCCGAACAATGAAATTAGGAGAATTAGGTTGTGGTTGCCGATGTGGTAACATCGCCAGACTGGGTTTTGAGTCGCGCTTAAACTTGTTAGTTTCCTTGGTCGCTGCAACCTCACATGTGAGTTAAGGTTGGGAGGTTTGGGGGAGCCTATAGGTCTGTCTGCTGAGTCATCATCAGCCATTGCCTGTCCCTCGTTGGCCCTAGCTTGGGTGAAGAGGGGCTTTGTGTGCTGATCATATGTCTATATATGGTCAGTCTCTATGGTATTGTCCTGCTTGATAAGGTTATGTCACTTTAATTGTGCCATTCATGAGCTGCCTTGAAAAGGGAGACTGGTCTGCAAGTGATTAGATGTCGGCCATGGAGAGTCGATTATGTGGTGACTGAGAATATTGTTTTGATAATCTAAATTTATGTTTAAAAGTTGCGTGGGAAAACCCGAACACCGAACATGCAATATGAATACATAAATTTTTGTATAACTTACAAAATTAAATTGTTAATGAACCCCACGTTTAACTCCCAAAATTCTAAACTAGAAGTCAAGATGTCTAATTTAATTAATACATTATAAGTTAGATCTAGTTACAAAGTTACTTGGATATTGCTTCCATTAATAGCGGAACAGTTACACTACTATGATGGGTAAGGTCATGCTGCCAAAATTAACCAACTTTATTTGCTCCACGATAATAGTGATTTCGTCATGATTATTACAGGATATAATTGTATGAAATATGCAACTCTGCTGAAATTTAGGTTAATGGATGAAAAAAGTGAATATATCAAGGAAGTAAAACACCGCCAGCTTCTGCATAATGAATGAATCATTATCTAATATAGTCGGCAAAATACAAAGACTTTACTCAATACTGTAATGAAAAATATTAATGAGAAAGAATTTACATATTAATTTAATCTCATTCCATTTGGACAAATAGAAAATATTATATACTGCTAGAATCAGTTTTCGCCAATAAAATGGGAAAACTAGAAGTAAGGAAACGGGTTTATGCTATATAATTTATAAAATGGGTACTTATAGTTTGTATATATACATACGCAGAATTATATGCAAATTGATATAAACTTGGAATTGTATGAAATTTTAAATGTATAGATATCGTCTATCTTTTTGGTACGTCTCACTGTTTGAGTCAGAGTTTGTAAGCTCGTGTATATCAGCTGATGGTGTACATATGATAAGGCTCGTGAAGGACAGTTTTAGTGAACTGCTTTTTTATCTAAATGTCAATGTCTTCATATCCCTTTGGAACAATTTATGCAGTTAAAACTTGATGGTTTTTGTTGACATGAAAAGAGAAAGGGCAGAGCTGGTGATCAGCTGCTTGTTTTTGATGTCCATGAATTTTGTTTGGGTGTTAAGATCTCTCTCTCTCTCTCTCTCTCTCTCTCTCTCTCTCTCTCTCTCTCTCTCTCTCTCTCTCTCTCTTATAAATATGTATATATATATTTATGTATTTATATATATATTTATATATATATGTATATATACTGTATATATATATATATATATATATATATATATATATATATATATATATATATATATATATATATACATATTTTGAAAACCAGCTTATTGGATTTCGTCAGAGACTTTACAGTTTGACAGCGGTTGTCGCAATGCTGTCTCGCAACGTCTGTATTTGCAATAGGTAGGTCGTATAGAAAGACATTGTTGTCGTTTATGGCCTCTGCAAACTCTGTTTCCGGAAACAATGTAAGATATATTTGTTCACCACCACCCTTTTTTTTTATTTATTTTTCAAAGTTTTTATTTATTCATATCATCGCCAACAATCTCGTAAAGTTTTTCCACAGGTTTAAGTTAGCCTTAGTTTAACCATATTGTATAGCAGTTCACTATATAGTTATAGTTAACTATGAAAATACTGTCCTAACCCAGTGTTTTTTTTATTTTATTTTAGTGATAAAGTAATAACTTAGGTAGTTATGTAGGTAAATGTTATTACTTTTGTAGAAATTCATGTTTTTAATTTTGATGAACATGGCACTCAATTTTTTATATTGAAAAGTACAGTTGGCTACAGGTCTCCTGGGTACATCCCGCTTCGAACAAGTGCACCCTATGACACCCTTACTTCGCAGCGAATATCCAAACAGATAGTACAGAAAGATATGGGAGAGGTGGTGGGTGGGTCAACCCTCAGGAACTCTCCGTGCAGTAATGGTGTGTCTGGGTGCACTTCCTCAGATAAAAATATACCAGGAATTCCTGTGTCCAGCTGTACGTGGCGTATAACGAATCATAGTAAGTCTCGGTAGAGTCTTCCGCAGAACACCATTTGCAAAAGAACTTGGATTTTAAGTGTCGGTAAATGGAAGTATTATTACAGTCATAAAGAGAGCATAATACGTGATTTTCAGTTTGCAAGAAACTAGACCGTCAATTCCCATTTTCTATTCTTTCACGTTTCTCAGCTCCCATTTTCTATTATATTTTGCCAATTTCATTTCTTCATTGCTTTTCTCATTTTAATTTACTATTTCTACTCCATTAGGTAATTGAATTCTTATTTTCCGCTTCAATGCCTTTTTCCATTTAACAATTTTCTTTTGAATTTCGAATTTGTATTCCATTATCTGTTTTAAATCTCATTTCCCCCTTCCGTTATTTTTTTTTTTTTTTTTTTTAATTTCCATGTCTTTTATGTTTCTTGGAGAATTTTTCATTGTCACTACATCGTCTTTTTCAATTCTCGTTTTCCATTTCTTTCATCTTCACTAACAATTTAAAATGTCTTCATCTTTTTAAGTTCACATTTTAGCATCTTTATAATGTTTTTATATATTTTTGCCTTTGTCATCTCAGATATTTTTCTGTTTTTCTATTTTTAGGTTAGAATCCATATTTTTTTTTATTATTTTTTTATCTTCATCTTTTATATTTTATTTTCATATTTAAAACGTAACATTTTCTATTTCTTTCTTTATATCAAATTCCATTTATTTATCCGTTTTTAGTTACCAAATATTTTTATTTCTCAGGATAACTTTCTTTTACTTAAGTTCTATAAAATATACATTACCCCCAAAGAAGCATTAGCTCGATTAGGGAATTGATTGACTAGGATTGTAACGACTGCAATTGCTGGGCTTCGTACATTAATGAAAGGTATATTATTATAATTATTATTATTATTATTATTATTATTATTATTATTATTATTATTATTACTTGCTAAACTACAACCCTATTTGGATGCTATAAGCCCAAGAGCTCCTACGGGGAGAATAACCCAGCGAGGAAAGGAAATAAGGAAACTACAAGAGAAGTAGGTAATTAACTATTGAAATAAAATATTTTAAGAACAATAAATAGCCCAGTGAGGAAAGGGAACAAGGAAATGTATAAACTACAAGAGAAGTAATGAACAATTAAAATAAAATATTATGATTATTATAATTATTATTATTATCATTATTATTATTATTATTATTATTATTATTATTATTATCATCATTTATTATTATTATTAATGTTATTGATATTATTGCTGTTAATATTATTATTATTATAATTATTATTATTATTATTATTATTATTATTATTATTATTATTATTATTATTACTTGCTAAGCTACAACCTTAGTTGGAAAAGCAAGATGCTATAAGCCCAAGGGCTCCAACAAGGAAAGATAGTAAAGTGTGGAAGGGAATGAAGGAAATAAATCAATTACAAGAGAAGTAATGAACAATTAAAATAAGATATTTAAAGAAAAATTTTCATCATTAAATTAGATCTTTCATATATAAAGTATAAAAACTTCCAATAAAGAACAAAAGGAACAAAATTATCAAGTTAACGGATAAAGAAAAATCAGACAAAACCAAAAATTACAAAAGAGTATAATATATGAAATGAGCAATAATGAACATCTAAATATAAAATTTTCACAAGAATAGAAAATAATTCAGTATCTTTACACAAGCAAAAGTAGACAACGAATACTGCGACAGGAAAATAGTCTAAAAGAAAAAAAAAATATATCAGAAAAAATTATTTCTGAGCTTCGTACATTACTGAAATGTATAGGATGAGACAAAATTAGCAAATTAACGGATAAAGAAAAATCAGATAAAACTAAAAATGAAAAAAGAAGACATGAAATAACCGAAAATGAAAATCTGAATATAAAATTTTCACAAAAATAGAAAACAAATCCGTATCGTGACACAAGCAAGAATAGACACCGAATTCTGACAGAAAAAAAAAGATCTAAAAAAAATCAATTTCAGAGCTTCGTACTTCACTGAAAGATAAATGATAAGACAAAATTATCAAATTAACGGATGAAGAAATTTATATAAAACCTAAAAAGGACAAAACAGAATGACATGAAATAACTGAAAGTGAAAACCGAAATATAAAATTTTCACAAAAACAAAAAATAATTCAGCATCTTGACACTGGCAAGAGTAGACACCGAATACAGTGCCAGAAAATAGTCTTTAAAAAAAAAAAAAAAAAAAAATTGCTGAGCTTCGTACATCACTGAAAGATATATAAGACAAAATTAGCAAATTAACGGATAATGCAAAATCAGACAAAACCAAGAATTACAAAAGCGAATCACATGAAATGACTGAAAATGAGCACATAAATATAAAATTTTCCCCAAAATAGAAAACTATTCAGTATCTTGACACAAGCAAAAGTAGACACCGAATACTGCGACAGGAAAATAGTCTTAAAAAAGGAAAAAAAAAAAAAAAACAGAAAAAATTATTCCTGAGCTTCGTACATTACTGAAATGTACATGATGAGACAAAATTAGCAAATTAACGGATGAAGAAAAATCAGATAAAACTAAAAATGAAAAAAAGAGGACATGAAATAACCGAAAATGAACATCTAGATATAAAATTTTCCCAAAAATAGAAAAAAATTCAGTATCTTGACACAGGCAAGAGTAGACACCGAATACAGTGCCAGGGAAAAAACTTAAAAATTGGGGAAAAAAAAAGAAAAAAAAAGTGAATCAGTCTCATGGAGAATGGAATCCGGTGGTGCATAAGCGCACAGATAAACTGGCCGTAACAGTCAGTGCCAACACACAAGCTCCGACTAACAAATGGAAGCGGGACAAGTGGCACAAAATTTATGTGGGGAAAATGGCAAATCGGATGTATTGCCTTGAACCGACTGAGCGATCGGCCGGAGAGATGAATGGACGGGATTTGGAATGCTTAAACACTCCGTTTTTTCCTTCGATAATTGTAAGAAAATGCAGGGAGAAATTTTTTTCAGATCTCGAAAAATTAAAAATATATCACATTTGAATAGGTTATCGATATTTGATTGCTATTTCGTTGTTTACTTCGTTGGATTTTATGTTGTTATTTGTTTGTGGATTAGTTAAATAAACATATCTTTTTTTAAGCAGCAGTTGGACATTGTGTTATGGTATCCGAGTTTATCAGTTCATTTCTCCTAGGGTTGATGAATATACCTAATTTATAATTTATCTTAGAATTTGAGCATGTATGAAGGTCAAAGCTTGTAGTGTACACACACACAGCCACACACACACATATATACATATATATATATATATATATATATATATATATATATATATATATATATATATATGTATATATTTATATATGTGTATGTCTATGTATATACTGTATATACTGTATATATATATATATATATATATATATATATATATATATATATATATATATATATATATATATATATATATATATATATATATATATATATATAGTGTATGTGCATTGAACATGACGAGTTATTCTCCGAGGAGAAAAAGATATTTAGAAATATGTAGGTTTAGAATAAACCGGGCACGAAAACTAGCTTCTCTTCTTTAGAGCTAGTAGGAATTGGGACAAAAACATGTGAATATTAAAAGCATAAATAAACACTTTTAACCTCTTACTTTACCTCCCTACCCTCTTTTATACGTGAATGTTTCCAAACTTTCAAGTTTTACTCCAGTTGCACCCCGGCCATGAATGCCCTGCTCAGTTACAGCGGTGGACTATATGTCTCAAATTCTTTAATCCAAATCCAAATAAATAAAACACTGGCCACAGATCCTACGCCATCCCTTGTACTATATATCACTTGCAACTTGTAATCGATAATTATTTAAACCGATGGCTTCTAAAGCAAAGTAATAAATATAAGATAAAACGCAAGGGTTTATGACACCAATACTGTAAAGCGGAAGTGTAGGATAAAATGTATGAGACTCTGTTGGACTGAGCCAATTATGTCAAAAGTTTTCTGTTCAATGTAATAAAATCAAAAGATTTATATGAACACCAGCTGCTCACACGACGACTTTGAAAACAAAACAGAAATAAGTTTTCCTTCCAGTGGTTAAGTTGAACGATAAATTGTAGATTCATGTAACCCTTTTTCGCCTAAGTCTCATTCTATCAAAAGTTTCTCTCAGGTAGTTTTTAAAAGTTTTTGTTTTTGTTTTTGTTTTTTTCGCTTATTTACTAGCAATCAATTTTTTCAGCTTATTTTGGAACTGAGACATTTGTTAAAAAAAATAAGATTATGTTCGAGATACAGTATCAAGGTATTAACTATTACACAATGGTTTAAAATAAGATACAGTATCAAGGAATTAACTATTACACAAAGGTTTAAAATAGGATACAGTATCAAGGAATTAACTATTACACAAAGGTTTAAAATAGGATACAGTATCAAGGAATTAACTATTACACAAAAGTTTAAAATAAGATACAGTATCAAGGAATTAACTATTACACAAAGGTTTAAAATAGGATACAGTATCAAGGAATTAACTATTACACAAAGGTCTAAAATAGGATACAGTATCAAGGAATTAACTATTACACAAAAGTTTAAAATAAGATACAGTATCAAGGAATTAACTATTACACAAAGGTTCAAAATAAAATACAGTATCAAGGAATTAACTATTACACAAAGGTTTAAAATAAGATACAGTATCAAGGAATTAACTATTACACAATGGTATAAAATAAGATACAGTATCAAGGAATTAACTATTAAACAAAGGTTTAAAATATGATACAGTATCAAGGAATTAACTATTACACAAAGGTTTAAAATAAGATATAGTATCAAGGAATTAACTATTACACAAAGGTTTAAAATAAGATACAGTATCAAGGAATTAACTATTACACAAAGGTTTAAAATAGGATACAGTATCAAGGAATTAACTATTACACAAAGGTTCAAAATAAAATACAGTATCAAGGAATTAACTATTACACAAAGGTTCAAAATAAGATACATTATCAAGGAATTAATTATTACACAAAGGTTTAAAATAAGATACAGTATCAAGGTATTAACTATTACACAAAGGTTTAAAGTAAGATACAGTATCAAGGAATTAACTATTACACAAAGGTTTAAAATAAGATACAGTATCAAGGTATTAACTATTACACAAGGGTTTGAAACAAGATACAGTATCAAGGTATTAACTATTACACAAATGTTTAAAATAAGATACAGTATTAAGGAATTAACTATTACCCAAAGGTTCAAAATAAAATACAGTATCAAGGAATTAACTATTACACAAAGGTTGAAAATAAAATACATTATCAAGGAATTAACTATTACACAAAGGTTCAAAATAAGATACAGTATCAAGGAATTAACTATTACACAAAGGTTGAAAATAAAATACATTATCAAGGAATTAACTATCACACAAAGGTTCAAAATAAAATACAGTATCAAGGAATTAACCTTTACACAAAGGTTCAAAGTAAGATACAGTATCAAGGAATTAACTATTACACAAAGGTTCAAAATAAGATACAGTATCAAGGAATTAACTATTACACAAAGGTTTAAAATAGGATACAATATCAAGGAATTAACTATTACACAAAGGTTCAAAATAAGATACAGTATCAAGGAATTAACTATTACACAAAGGTTTAAAATAAGATACAGTATCAAGGAATTAACTATTACACAAAGGTTCAAAGTAAGATACAATATCAATGAATTAACTATTACACAAAGGTTTAAAATAAGATGCGGTATCAAGGAATTAACTATTACACAAAGGTTTGAAATAGGATACAGTATCAAGGAATTAACTATTACACAACGGTTTAAAATAAGATACAGTATCAAGGAATTAACTATTACACAAAGGTTTAAAATAAGATACAGCATCAAGGAACTAACCATTACAAAAAAAAGTTCAAAACAGAACATAAAAAGGAAAATAAAATAAAATCTCATTACCAGGTAAGGGGAATCTGAAGGCAAACTCCCTCTCCATTTTACATTATGCTTGCAATCACGAAATAGGTATGAAAGTTACATACCCAACAATGAAGTGTCCTCTTCTTTACTGTTATTTTACGACGAGCAATATCGTGCATCTGCTGTAGAGCGAGATTATATTTCTGAACATACTTGGTGCAAAAATCAGTTTGAATGTTATTACCAGACCTTTGGAATACTGAACATATTTTGCAGCAACAACATTCAATTTTATGTTTTCTGCTTAAGGTAACATTAAATTGGCTTCAACGTCCCAGTATGTATTTCAGGATTTAGAATAGAACTATGCAAGATTCAAAGTTTAGATTTTACGGATGGTGCAGTAAATTAACTTATAAAGACTGGTTTTATGACCGTCTAGAAAGTTTGATATAGCTTATTTATCTTAGTGAAAATATGGAAATTCTGGACTAAAATAACTATTAAGTATTGAGGAAATGAGACAAAATTTCATGATTATTAACCTTAAGCGCACACATTAATTCACATAGAATCCATATTTTAAAAAAGACGAATGAATTGAAAATCCTTATTTTCTTTTAAACTAAGGTTGTATATATATATATATATATATATATATATATATATATATATATATATATATATATGTTTTCACCATAAGCTCTACTTTTGATTAATTTTGAATTATTTTTATTCCTACCAGAATACTTTCTTTACATGTTCCTGATCCATATTTTTTTTTTTTTTTTTTTACCCAATTCCAATCTTTTATTTGACCCAAACCCCTTACTTTACCTGTCGCTGATTCCGTATACTTTACACACACACACACACACACACACTCAGATTGCCCGGACATTATTTCCGGACAGGGTCTCTTAGATAGTCAGTCATCCTTACTCCTCATGCCGAACCTTTTTATTTAACCTGGAATGTTAATCCTTCTTGTAATGCACCAAACCTTCATCCCTTAGACCCTTTCGCTTACCCAACCCAAATCCCTACCATTTTACTTGATTATGAATCCTTTTACTTAACTCTTGACCCTTACTTTACCTGATCGCTGACCTTGTTTTTACCTGATCCAGGTAGGAGGCGTCCTGTTTCTAGAACAATATTTTTATATCTTACATATATAATAAAGAACAAGTCTCTCTCTCTCTCTCTCTCTCTCTCTCTCTCTCTCTCTCTCTCTCTCTCTCTCTCTCTCTCTCTCTCTCTTTATATATATATATATATATATATATATATATATATATATATATATATATATGTATATATATGTATATATATATGTGTGTATATATATATGTGTGTATATATATATATGTATATATATATATATATATATATATATATATATATATATATATATATATATATATATATATATATATACACACACACACGCATACTGTATTCAGATCTCCCCGTCCCTCGGGTAGGGGGAGAGAGAGTAGTCAAACCCTGGTGAGAGGTGGTTGCGTGTTTGTGCATATTTATCTAAATATCTAGCCTTCACTTGTACAGGTCGCGTACACTAGTATATACATAATACATTGTCCATTCAACTGGTAATTTTCACTTCTTGGAATAAAGTCACAATCCGGTGTAATATAAACTTAAATGCCTTCTGTATAGGCTAGATTGTATATGGAAGGTGCTCTTGAGTTTATCCGCTATTCAGTAGAATATTTGCTTTCATTTATATTAGAACCCTGAATTCTAGTACATCATTCAATCCTCCCCTTAGCCCCAAATCTGCATCCTCCTACGCCAAGAGAGGCTATCTCTATACATGACCCAAAGTAATTTCCATTTTTCAGCCCATTTCCCCTGAAGCTTTCTTCCAACACCTTTTGCAGGTTGGTTCTCTCTCAAATATAGTGTTATGCTCTCACTCCATCTCAAAAAAGAAAGATTTTACAATCTAAAATATTTCTTTCGTTCCAGAATTTATTTACCAAACACTTGTGAGCCACATTTGCATCAGTAAAACAGGTTTTATATTTGATTTTCGGGTTTAAAAAAATTTCTAGGTTATCTAGTGTCGTGGCCCAATCTCCAACTTTTCGAATTTATTAGTTGAAAGGCTTAAAGGCCGCTCATGAATGGGAGAGGCAAGGGACAGTGACATTGCCCGATCGAGCAGGACAATGCTCTAGACTCTAGAGACTGACCATATATACATATGATCAGCGCCCAAGCCTTCTCTCCACCCGAGCTAGTACCAAGGAGGGCCAGGCAATGGCTACTGGTGACTCAGCAGATAGACCTATAGGCTCCCCTGAACCCCCTATCTTTAGCTCACAAGGATAGTGAGGTTGCAGCGATCAAAGGAAATAACGAGTTTGAGGAGGACTCGAACCCCAAGGACGTCACCACATTGGCTACCACAATCCTATTTTATTCCTGCTCCCACTTCATTTCCTCTATCTTGGTGTCTAACCTCTTTTCAACTCTTACTTCATTTTTGGCACAATCCAATCCATGCTATTAGAATTGCGATCTGTTTAACTATAGTCGAGCTTCTACCACTTGTTTTACTGGCACTGCGTACCATACCTTAAAATACGTAGTATTGGTACTAATTCTTTATATTTTTATCATGAAAAATAGAATTGTATGAAGTTTTTGATAAATTCTATTATTAATAATTAAAACATTACCGTCAATGGAATTTTTATGATGCATACCTAGTCATGATAAGTGACACCCGTTTATATTTATTTTGAACATAATTATGTAGAACAAAAGGATGAAGAGCATTTTATAATGTGAAAATAAATATTCTTCTTCTCCTATATATTCTAATATATATATATATATATATATATATATATATATATATATATATATATATATATATATATATATATATATATATATATATATATATATATATTAGCAAGATACTGTAAATAGTGCAATTTCAGAAGAGCAATTAGCAAACAAATGGAGTAAGATTGTCACTTTGTAAGGTTTTGCGTAACCATGTAAGTATATGTTGCTCCTATCACCATATCGAAAAAATGGAGTAAATTTTATCACAAATAGCATGGGTGATAAAATGGTCTTTCACGCATGATCACCAGATTAATTGCAGATACCTTTAAATATGAAATCAGAGATGACCCAGTATAGTTTCTTACCAGTCCTGCAGTCTGACATTTGTTAATAAAGTAACAAGTGATGGAGAATATAACTTTGTTGTCCTTTAGAGGGGTAGTTCTGACAGCGCACATCACGCGTTGTGCTGTAGGTATTATTTAGAGTCTTTGCAGGGTTCCTTCAGTCCCTGTCAGTACTTGCTGTTTATTCTTCTCCTTTACCTCTGTTTCCGCTCACTTTCTTTCCTGTAACTGAGCTGTCTCTTTTGACTTTTACATAACAGTGTACCTGCAGGGTTTTCCCCCCAGTTGTACAGGCTCCAGAGCCGGGCTTAGTCCAAATTTTTTAATCCAACCTAATCCAATACGTAACTTTGTCAAATGAGATTTCTCAACTACAGTAATATCAACGAAAAGTAAATGATTGATTTTTAATTATTCTGATGGCTTTCGACAAGTAATATGGAGTCCAAATTGTGGAATGATCTTCCTAATCAAGCAGTTGAATCGGTGGAACTTCAAACAAATGTTCAAACCTGCAGCAAATGTTTTTATGACGAACAGGCAAACATAAGCCTGTCCTTATAGTATACAGTATATA
The DNA here is from genome assembly GCF_036898095.1 of Palaemon carinicauda. NCBI lineage: Eukaryota > Metazoa > Arthropoda > Malacostraca > Decapoda > Palaemonidae > Palaemon > Palaemon carinicauda. The sequence goes on from NC_090752.1 coordinate 14,665,274, forward strand.
TGAAAGATCTATTTTAATGTTATTATGGTTCTTAAAATACTTTACATTAATAGTTCATTACTTCTCTGTTTGTTTATTTATTTCCATATTTCTTTTCCTCACTGGGCTTATAGCATCCTGCTTTTCCAACTAGGGTTGTAGCTTAGCTAGTAATGATGACAATAGTCCCCCTAACCAGCTGATATTTCTTGCAAATTGCCTATTTTCTTTTTCAAGGTAAAGGTCGTAAGCCCTACTGCAGCCCTTCCCTTTTATCCGAGTTTAGAACCTGCGTTGGGTATTGATTATTTTCGAAGCCATTATCGATATTATTTTCCCTTTGCATCTTTCCTTTCTTATTCTTTTATGTTTAGGAGGAAGGGCGCCGCGCTTTCCATCTCCAGATCAATAAGTGACCTCGGTGTCTCCTTGTTTATGAAAACCTTGCATCCCATTCTCCAGGAGCTATCAAATAAAAACGTCCTTTCCATCTTGCTGTATATTGTCAATTGCACAGGATGGCGATGTTATTTTCGGGGATTTATATTCTTTGAACATTTTTGTAACCTTTGGGAAAATTTTGATGTTTTTCTTTTCTAGAATAACGAAGGATTTTATTTTTCTTATGATGATGTTTGGGTAGAAGGGAAGGTTTTTTTTTTTATAATTAGGTATATTGTGTATTGTCAATTGCACAGGATGGCAATATTATTTTCGGGGATTTATATTCTTTGAACATTTTTGTAACCTTTGGGAAAATTTTGATGTTTTTCTATTCTAGAATAACGAAGGATTTGATTTTTCTTATGCTGATGTTTGGTTGGTATGGAAGGTTTTTTTTTTATAATGAGGTTATTTTCGGGGATTTATATTCTTTGAACATTTGTGTAACCTTACGAAAAATGTTGAATATTTTTCTTTTCTAGAATAACGAGGAATTTTATTTGCTTGTGATGTTGTTTGGGTAAAAGGGAAGATTAATTTTTTTTTTATAATTAAGTATATTGTATATTGTCAATTGCACGGGATGGCAATGTTATTTTCGGGGATTTATATTCTTTGAACATTTTTGTAACCTTTGGAAAAAGGCCGAATATTTTTCTTTTCGAGAATAACGAAGGATTTTATTTGCTTGTGATGATGTTTGGGTAGAAGGGAAGATTTTTCCTAATTAAGTATACTGTATATTGTCAATTGCACAGAATGGCAGTGTTATTTTCTGGGATCTATTTTCTTTTGAAATTTTTGTAACCTTCGGAAAAATATTGAATGTTTTTCTTTTCTAGAATAACGAAGGATTTGATTTTTCTTATGCTGATGTATGGTTAGAATGGAAGGTTTTTTATAATTAGGTATATTGTGTATTGTCAGTTGCACAGGAGGACAATGTTATTTTCGTGGATCTATATTCCTTGAATATTTTTGTAACCTTTCGAAAAATGTTGAATATTTTTCTTTTCTAGAATAACGAGGAATTTTATTTGCTTGTGATGTTGTATGGGTAAAAGGGAAGATTGTTTTTTTTTATTTTATAATTAGGTATATTGTATATTGTCAGTTGCACATGGTGGCAATGTTATTTTCGGGGATTTATATTCTTTGAACATTTTTGTAACCTTTGGGAAAATTTTTATGTTTTTCTTTTCTCGAATAACGAGGAATTTTATTTGCTTGTGATGTTGTTTGGGTAGAAGGGAAGTTTTTTTTTTTTTTTTTTTTTTTTTTTTTTTTTTTTTTTTTTTATAATGAGGTATATTGTATATTGTCAATTGCACAGGATGGCAATGTTATTTACCGGGATTTATATTCTTTGAACATTTTGTTAACCTTTGGAAAAATATTCAATATTTTTTTTTCTAAAATAACGAAGGATTTTATTTGCTTGTGATGATGTTTGGTTAGAGGGGAAGGTTTTTTATAATTAAGTATATTATATATTGTCAATTGCACAGGATGTAAATGTTATTTCGGGGGTCTATATTCATTGAACATTTTTGTAACCTTTGGAAAAAGGACAATATTTTTCTTTTCGAGAATAACGAAGGATTTTATTTGCTTGTGATGATGTTTGGGTTGAAGGAAAGGTTTTATAATTAGTTATATTGTATATTGTCAATTACACATGAAGGCAATGTTATTTTCGGGGATCTATATTCTTGGAACGTTTCTGTAACCTTAGGAAAATTTTTAATTTTTTTCTTTTCTAGAATATTGAGGAATTTTATTTGCTTGTGATGATGCTTGAGGGGAAGAGAAGGTTTTGTATAGTTAGTTCAGGAAGATTTAGGTACATTTCAAAGGTTCACAGACGTTATTTTATTATATTACAAAGGATAAAACCGCTTTGATCTTCATAACACTCATTTTAGTTCACTACAAAGGAAATCATGAATTATTGATGTCAGCTTCACTTAAAATGAATTAAAGCGATGGGAAGTAGAACCAAAATTATTTTTAATTCAATTTGTAAATTTTTCTAATTTGAAAAATAAAGTTTTTCAGAGATTACGTCACTACGAATATGAAGACATACGGGGTAAAGGAATCACCGTAAAACTTATTGATTATGTAAAAGTCAGGAAAGAGTTTCTCCATTAGTCCAAGTTTGTTATGGCAACTGCTGATGGATTTGGGTTAGGGGTGACAGGTGACCCATTTTCCCATTTTCCCAGTCTTGCCCAGACACGTGGAAATAATAGAACAGAAAAATACAGTAATATTTAACCAATAATGAAGTAGTAGATTAGCTTCTGACAAGGTTGAAGATTATTATTATTATTATTATTATTATTATTATTATTATTATTACTTGCTAAGCTACAACCCTAGTTGGAGAAGCAGGATGCTATAAGCCCAGAATCCCCAACAGGGAAAATAGCCCAGTGAGGAAAGGAAACAAAAGCCAAAGGAAAAAAATTAAGAACATTCCAAAGATAAGGATGTTTCACTTGCGCTCTGAAATATGATGATTATCAGTTAAATCTATTTAAAGTTTAGTTTCAGTTTTAATTTCATCTAAAGAGATGTTTCATCATGTTGTTAAACCAATCTTAAACCCCCTTAGTGGTGCTCAGCCACAGCAATAACCGTCCCAGTAAACAGTTTAAATTCATGGGCCAAGGTGAAATCTATCTGCTGTACCAACCGTGTGTCGCACGTTCGTACATAGTTCATTTTGTGCTTGTATCTTCGCTCTCCTCTCGCACTAAAAAGAACCTGAAAAAACATGTCTTGTTTCTCCTCTGTAACATTGTCTGTTTTTTGAACATGAAAATTCTTGTTGCCTTGAACTTTTGTATATAAAGGAGAGTGTTCTATAATAAAGTCAGTCAGTTGTTTCCAACTTGCCTTTGAGTCACAACCTTCTCTTGGCCCGTCACACTGCCATCCATAAGAATGCAAGGCCAACGTGTTACCAATAAACTATATGATTGCTATACATAAAGAGGCATATGATATGAATATGCATTTCATCGTAATTCGACCTGTAGATAAGTCTGTTTCCTTTCTCAGTTCTTTCTGTTCCATTCTCCCAGATATTGAGACGCTTTTCCATTTCTTTCGGGTTCTTGGCCATTAAGGTAACGAAGGACTTCATGGACAAAAATTGAAACCTGAATGGTCAACTTAATGTTTTTTTTTGTTTTTCTTGATGATGGGTTCTTTGCTTCAGAGAAATAATTGGAAAGATGAGTTTTATCTTCTCTTATTATTATTGTTATTATTATTTTTATTATTATTATTATTATTATTATTATTATTATTATTATTATCATTATTATTATGAAAGATCTATTTTAATGTTTTTACTGTTCTTAAAATATTTTATTTTGATTGTTCATTACTTGAAGTTGGTTTATTTCGTCATTTCCTTTCACACTGGGCTATTTTTCCCTGTTGGAGCCCTTGGACATATAGCATCCTGCTTTTCCAACTATGGTTGTAGCTTAGCTAATAAAAATAATAATAATAATAGTAACTAGAAAAGCTCTCTGAGAGTGCAGAACTCCGCCGCGGCAGCTTATTTTTTCGAAACCAGCTTGCCTTATGGTTAATTAGGTCAACCTTTTGCTCGACCTTGACCTTGACCTTTGACCTAGGACTTTCAAAATGGAATCACTTCCACGTCTCAACATAGCAATTAATCCATGAAAGCTTCACTACTCTATGAGTAAAATTGTGTCCAGAAAGTTGTTCACAAACAAATAAGCTGACAAATAGTGGCAAAAGCATAACCTCCTCGCAACTTCGGTGGCGGAGGTATTATTATTATTATTATTATTATTATTATTATTATTATTATTATTATTATTGGAACAAAAACTACTGGGTAAATCTATATGCAATGGATGTTGAAGTCCCACATAACGGGATTTAGCTTGTGCTGAAGTGTATTACATAAGATCATCTAGACACTAGTTCAAGTGACTATTTTTAAAAATGAAAGTGAATGGAATGAATGAGTGCTCATAATGGAACTGTATTCTAGGAAATAGGTCACTAGTTCTCTGTTAGCTGTAGAATGAAATACACATATATATGAACTTAAACCACAGTTTCAACCTCTTTGACCACTTGTATTTTCGTCATGATTTTATATATATATATATATATATATATATATATATATGTATATATATATATATGTATGTATGTATATATATATATATATATATATATATATATATATATATATATATATATATATATATATATATATATATATATATATATATTACCATCACTTTCGACGGTGCGGAAATTCAAAACACTTTTAAAACCGTACTATAATTTCTTCAATGTGGATAATACTGAGTCAGTCACAGACAATTGTAAGATACGGATGTATTTTGCTCTTAGAATTTTGTTACACCAATTGGCACTCAAAATAAATTAAGCATCAAAATAATTGTCCAAGGTGTAATAACATTGCGAATTCATGTAGCCTTTTATATGTTACAAGAACGTACTCATAATTCAGTGTTGTGGGATATTAGTAATACTATAAGTGGTTTAATACACCTTTCCCCTGTCGACAAGGTTCGGTGGTGATAGTTGAATTAAAATTTTTAGTAAAAGGCAAGAGGGATATATTCATTCCTTTCAGATAAACAATCTTAATGAATGGAATTCTACCTAACGTATATTTGGAAGCAAAATTACTTTCAGCCCCTCTAGGTTGATTGTCATAGGTTCCAAAAGACAGTTTACTGATGATATATATATATATGTATATATATATATATGTGTGTATATATATATATATATGTATATATATATATATATATATATATATATATATATATATATAAATAAATATATATATATCAGGGTAGTCCAAAAGTAAGTGGATGGTAAATGATTACATCTGTTTTGAGATTACATATACGTACAATTATATTTGCTAACACAATTATTGCATTAACAATAAAATTTTTTGTGAACAATAATTCGAAAGCCCATAAATTTTATTTATTTTTTTTTTTTTTATTTATTTTTTTTTTTTTGCACAAGTCTCTTTGGGTATTAATTTCTTCAGTTGCATCTCTTATGTAATTTTTCAAATCACCGACACTTCTTTGTTTTCGATAAAAAAAAACTTTGTCCTTGAGTACTCCCCAAAAGAAGAAATCCATTGGGGTCAAGTCTGGTGAACGTGCCGGCCAATCAATTGGACCTCTTCGGCCAATCCATTTCTCAGGAAATGTTTGATCAAGATACTCACGGACTGCTCTTGAATAATGTGGAGGGGCCCCATCTTGCTGGAAATAAAGGTCATGTGAGTTAGGCTGTTGCTGTAACCGGGGAATAAATTGATTTCTTAGGATTTCAAGATACTTATCTCCTGTGACTTCCGTAAAAAAAAAAAAAAAAAAAAAAACAGAGAGAGAGAGAGAGAGAGAGAGAGAGAGAGAGAGAGAGAGAGAGAGAGAGAGAGAGAGAGAGAGAGAGAGAGAGAGAGAGTATTGGTCCTAAAACACCTGAACTTGAAACTCTACCCCAATCATTGACACCAGACTGATTTAGTTGTTGTTCTAATGTTAAATGCATGTTCTCGCCATGAGTGTGAACGCAATTGAAATAAATGTAGTTATAGAATTATCAATTATATAGCACAAATAACATATTTGTAATGAACACAGTTTTGATAATATAGACGTTACATAAACCTATTCCACATACTGTTCACCTGCTTTTGGAACATTCTGTGTATATATATATATATATATATATATATATATATATATATATATATATATATATATATATATATATATATATATATATATAGCCACACACTTGTTCTTAATTTTCTGGGAGATAAGTAATCAGTGCCCAAGCTACTTCTATTGTACACACAAGCTAGGGCCAGTAAGTGCCAGACAATGGTCGCTGATGACTCAGCAGGGAGATCTATATGTTCCTGAAAGCCTTTCCTCCCTCCCTAACTCAAAAGGAAACTATCAGACTTTAGCCGGGTCTTGAACACCCGACCCACGGATTGTGAGTCGGAAACATGAAATGAATTTTTCTGTCTCGATTTCTATATCAGTTTGTAGTCTAAGATAGAATAATATCAGAATCTGACAGCTTCTTTACATAAGACGTCGAAGGCATCGCTGTCCTTCATGAGATGTTTTGCTAATACCTCATTAAAATGCGCGGTGGATCTTCTTTGATTCTCGCCGTCGCTAAATTTGGCAAAGGATATCATCTTCGGATTTCCATTTTACGCTTCAGTATTATTTAGTTTATGGTAAATAGAATGTGAAGGAAGAAGGAGGATATCGATGATAATGAGGACTCATATTTCAGTTTCTCTAACGTTGAAATTTAAGAGATGATAATTTGCAAATTTATACGATAGATAATTCAACTTTCATCAAAACATACACACACACACACACACACACACATATATATATATATATATATATATATATATATATATTTTATATATAATATATATATATATATATATATATATATATATATGTGTGTGTGTGTGTGTGTGTGTGTATCTTATTGGACTTATGAGTTGGCGAGTGATATCCAACGGAGGCAGCTTATTCTGATAACATGAAGCGAATTTTTAAGCTCGACATATTTTTTATACTTTTACCGAAATAGTTCGTAAACACGCTAACTGATTTTAAGGTTGATAACTGTCACTAAATGAAATGTGTTTACATTTAAATATATATAGATTTGTGTTCACACTGCATATGAGCAAGTATATCTGTTTATATAGTTTTATTGATGTGTTTAATTATGTTATCAACAGTCGAAAAGTGCTTTTGGTATATAACATAGATTTTGGAAGTGTCCCGTCTTCCTTTCTTGTAAATCCTAACTCCTAAGTAGAAGGTATCACACTTTTCAAGTTAAGATTTACCGTTTCATTTCGGTTTCCTTTTCACTGATTCAACTGTTACAGAACAAACATTTTGTGTCAGTTCTATTTCTATATTTTAAAAAGTTAAGGTTTTATAGTAGTATTTTTTGTTTGAATTTAAATGCACTTTTCCTACAACATATAATTCCATTAAACCTTTAAAAGTTCTTTGATCTGCAACGTGATCTGCCGAATATTTTAAGTATTAGAGTCATGTTGTGTTTGCCTTCTATTTCGAAATGATGTTTTGTTTCTTGGTAGCGAACATACTCCCTTTACCAGGTTCTTAGGTTGGTATCAGAAGATTACTTCCCTTTTTAAAGTAGGAACTTACCTTCCCTTTTAGGGCATCAGTGGGATGTCACCTTTAATTTCCATCCTAGGGGGTCCTTCGCTATAAACTGATATTTTCCCTTTGTTGTGACATGTCATTCCACCTTAAGATATTAATTGGTAACTTGAAAAAAGGCTCCCAGGATTTATTGGAGACAGAGTTCCCACCTCCTCCTTTAAAGAAGGCCAAACCTTTGGCGTTAGCCCTCTCCCCCGTGAATTTGCATGTCATCCCATCGGTTATTCGTCCTGAAAGTTTTTTTTTTTTTTTTTTTTTTTTTTCTTTTTTTTCCTCCGGAGGATGTCATTAGCCCGAACCCTTTTGATCCCTCATCTGCCTGCTATGTTTTGGGTTGATGAGGATGAGAACTCCCGCGGGAGAGAGAGTTGTCCCTGGGAAGGATGAGTGAAGACTTGGCCGTGCCTCTCGTAACATCCTTCCTTCCGGTGTTGTTCTTCAGTGGGGAAAAAATATTTGTTGTTTTACTTCGTATTTTCGTTTATAAACTTGATGCGTTAATTTATTTATAGTGGATACAATAGTTGAGGAATAATGATTAAATATAAATATTTTAAATGGCTTCGTATTTTCGATCTAAAAACTGGATGACACATTTGTTGTGAAATAATGATTAAATGTAAATGTTCTTTCAAATTGCTTCATATTTTCGATCTAAAAACTGGGTGCGTTAATTTATTTATAGTGGATACAATAATTGTGGAATAATGATTAAATATAAATGTTATTTCAAATTGCTTCGTATTTTCGATCTGAAAACTGGATGCATTAATTTCTTTATAGTGGACACATTTGTTGTGGAATAATGATTGAATGTAAATGTTATTTCAAATTGTTTCGTATTTTCGATAAAAAAACTGGATGCGTTAATTTATTTATAATGAATACAATAATTGTGGAATAATGATTAAATATAAGTGTTATTTCAAATTGCTGCTTCCTATTTTCGATCTAAAAACTGGATGCGTTAATTTATTGAGAGTGGACACATTATTTGTGGAATAATGATTGAATGTAAATGTTATTTCAAATTATTTCGTATTTTCGATCTAAAAACTGGATGCGTTAATTTATTGAGAGTGGACACATTATTTGTGGAATAATGATTGAATGTAAATGTTATTTCAAATTGTTTCGTATTTTCGATCTAAAAACTGGATGCGTTAATTTATTGAGATGGATACAATAGTTGTGGAATAATGATTAAATTTAAATGTTATTTCAAACAAGGTCTTATCGATAAGGGTTTTTTTTACACCAATTTAATCCTTTTTAAGCCAATTTACCGTGATGATGCTGGCCATGAGTTGAGTTGCCGAGTCTCTCTCTCTCTCTCTCTCTCTCTCTCTCTCTCTCTCTCTCTCTCTCTCTCTCTCTCTCTCATCCTTCTTGTTTTATCACTTTGCGTTTGATGTTTAGTCGCAAATGCATCGTTTTCTTCCTTTTAGGAATTACAAACCGGTTTGTTATCCGAGGTCCAGTGTCGTGTGTGTGTGTGTTTGTGAGTATGTGTGTATATATATATATATATATATATATATATATATATATATATATATATATATATATATATATATATGTGTGTGTGTGTATATATATATATATGTATATATATTATGTATATATATATATATATGTATATATATATATATATATATATATATATATATATATATATATATATATATATATATAATATATATTTATATTTACATATACACATACACATACACACTTCAGAAAGGGCTTTGCTTAAGAAATATGTAGGGATGAGGTGATACTCATTTACTTTACCTCAAAAAAAAAAAAAAAAACAAGTTTTTTGAAAAACGAGTTTGATAAATGATTATCTGCACTTTGAATTAAAACTTTTATCCTGCTACTGAATAATATTAGAATATCGACTACAAAAACATTTTTATCTAACAGAATGCAACGGCGAGTATTTCAGGAAAAAAAATATGTTTGAATTTCACTGAATATCAATTCCTGGAGTAAAGAAGAAATGAACGATACGAGAATTTTTAGATAAAGATATTATAAAAACATAACATTGTAATTTTTGAAAAAGGAGATGCAAAACAGTGTTGGGGTGAAGTTCGAAAGAGAAGTTTAAACCTCTAGAGCTGAGGAATTTTGATAGTGTCGGTACATTGTAATTATTCAAAAATACAAGCAAATTTTACTTGCTTATACTGAAACCTTATATTTGTTATTGAGTTAACTGCAAGGACTGCTTTGATTTTTATTTCTTTTGGATCTCTCTATTAATTCAATAACAACTTTCAAAGCCTCTACTTGATGCAAGCGCATTTGCTTGCCTCCAACTGTCAGGGTAAAAAGTAGTGTAAGATGAAATAGTGATGAATATTCAAGGTAAAGTTCCTCATAAATATTATAACGTTATGTTTCTCTATTTCTTTCTCTCTTACCTTTCCTTTCCTATCTTTCCTTTCTTTCTTTCTTTCTTTTATGGTGACGAAGCTGAACAAAAGCCGATTTATCCTTGGTCTGTTTTCATAAAAGAAGGTTTATAAGTTTTCTTTTTCCTGTTGGATTGCTCTAGAAGGAAGAAATTTTGTATGGAAATACTGCTTAAGAAAGGATGCAGTGTCATTTTGGATATTGTGTGGTAGGAGATGCATATTGGGGCTTAAAAAATTGATAAAATTTTATACTGAATGTAAATATCATAAAAATATTCAGATTTTTTTCCCCGCCATGTACGTGAATCGATTGAAAGTGAAAGCCTGAGAATGAAAATAATAGCAAATGTAATGATAAAAGAAATGTTAGAACTATTAGCAAGGTTGGGAGTTCAAAGGGTCTTGCCGGCGTTGGAGTTAAGTAAAATATACCAGGGAGAATGAAGGAAGATTGCTGGGAAATCTTCAGATCTGCAGATTGATTGCAGTCAGGCTGTCTGGGGGTTTCAGTGGATATTTATTACAATTATAATGGATATTTATTGAATGAAGAGGCAAATTCTTTATGATAAGGATTGTGAATTTGGGATGGTGTTACAAGAAACAAACCGACTTGCAAATCAGTAGTAAACAATAAAAAAAAAATCTCAAGTGCAACAGTATTGTACAATGCAAAATTTTAAAAAACTTCTTAATCAAATTGTGAAATTCAGAAGGAAGGAATTACAGAAAGATGAAATCAGTAGCATAAACAAATTTGTCAGATAGAAGGTTTACTGAAATTTAATGTTATTGTATAGAATAAACCGAAAACAAATGAAATGTAAGGACTCTGTAACAAATTTAGTTAGTATTGACATTAGGATAATATTTTAGAGCTCTTCCAATGCAGTCATTTATCCATACATTTTACTATACATTTACAAAGTTTAATTTTCAAGGAAGCAAACATTTCTGTCTCCCAGATAACGCAAATACCTAAGGATTCTTCGACGTGTGTGTTTGTCATTCATGGCAGAGTAACTCTAAGGAAGATTGTTAAAAGACCCTCCTTTTGTTTTACTATTTCGAATTTATCTTCTCTCGGAAAGGATTTGGGATGCCATTTGAGAAAATTGAATCCACTTTATTCAAAGATACCTCCTTGTGCCAAGTTTAGTTGAGATGGTTTTAGTGGTTCTGAGTCAAAAGTATGGTATATGAAAAGTTTAAGTCATATATGTATGTATATATATATATATATATATATATATATATGTATGTATGTATATGTATATATATATATATATATATATATATATATATATATATATATATATATATATAATGTATATATATATATATGTATATACATGCATATACTGGATATATTGTTATTTGAAGAGCTCACCTTAGTTAGCTAGTAATTCAAGCAAGGAGACTAAAGATAAACTTTGAAAGGCCATAGTACATAAGCTGTATCATATCTCAAAAGATAATTAATGGTTTTCAAGGTCGCCCATGAATGGCAGAGGGAAGGGACAGGACAGTGCCCTAGAGATTGGCCAAGTACCTTCTCCAGTAACCTAGGACCAGGTAGGGCCAGGCAGTGGCTGCTGATGACTCAGCAGGCAGATCTTTAAACAGGGGAATAGGTGATAACGTTTTTATCTTGAAAAATATAAATATGTTCTTTAGTTCTTATTGTGTTAACATGCTTTTGTTTTGTCCTCTAGTTTCTGTTGTAAAGAATCGCAAGAAAACAATTAAAGGTTTAAAGGTCGCTCATGAATGGCAGAGGCAAGGGAGTAACATTGCCCTAGCAGGCAGGACAATGCCCTAGAGACTGACCATATTACATATGATCAGCGTCCAAGCCTCCTCTCCACCCAAGCTAGGACGAGGGAGGGCCAGGCAAAGGCTTCTAATGACTCAACAGATAGACCTATAGGCTCCCTTAAACCCCCAACCTTAGCTCACAAGGATGGTAAGGTTGCAGACACTAAAGGCACTAACGAGTCTGAGCGGGACTCGAACCCACGTCTGGCTAATACCAGGCAGAGACGTTACCAATCAGGCCACAACAACCCAATTAATTGCATAAAAAAGAAATGGACGGTCGCTTTACTGGGCCAAGAAAAGAAAATAATCTCGCATTCCTTTGGCGATCCAGTCTTGACCTCCTCGTGAGTTTTACTGCCGGGATGACCTCATTCTGGTAACGTTCATCGCGTGTTTTCTGCCTCCTTAAATGAGCAAGACGTCGATGGCGGGTTTCGTTTCTATCAATTGGATACGCTGAGGTACTTGCGATTGACCTCAAAGACACTTTTCTGCTGATTTATTATTTTTTTCTTTTTATTTGTTATGTTTTCTCTTTCAGTATAATATTGTCGTTGTTATGATTGAAACGGATGTATTTAATGATGTTGTTTTCGATAGTTTTTGCTGTTTGGAGGAATTTCAATGTATACCGTTAGCAAATGTATTTGTGAGTGTGTATATATACTGTAGTGTATATATATATATATATATATATATATATATATATATATATATACAGTATATATATAGAAATACATACAGATATATGTATATATACATACAGTATATATGTATATATACATATATATATGTATATATACATACAGTAGCCTATATATGAATATATGTACATATACATACAGTATATATGTATATATGTATATATACACTTATATATAAATATATATATATATCTAAATATATGCATATAAATATATGCATATAAATATTCATTTCAATTTTATTTATTGTTGACCTTGATATTTAAACATAACTATAAACCGTATTTTCTATATTAGAATGTGAAAATTATTAAATGAATATCTTTCTTTCTTTTGCAGGTTACTGATAAATTGACTGTGATTTCGTCTTATCCCAACGCCAATCAATACTCGCAGGAGGAAAATCAATGCTGTTAATGTTTCATCCACGAAAAAATATATATTAAGTGATAACACCCGAAGTCAATCAAGTTGTGAGTCCATCCAAAGTCCAGTCTTAAAAGCAATAACAAAATAAAGTAAATATAAATAATAATCTATCAATCAAGAGGAAGCGCTCAAGGTGGAGTGAAATTACAGGCTGTGAGTGTTGTATATATATATATATATACATACTGTATATATAAATATTAATGGATATATATTAGATCAATACAAATTACCTGAGTATTTATTAAATTTTTTTGGCAGTCCGGTGTATACAAATCATCCTATACAAATTATCAAAATATTCGTTAGTGTGTGAGTGAGTTTATATGTATATATATATTTGATATATATGTATATATAATCTGAGTGCTTCTATATGGTGCTAAGTTGGTATATGAAATATATAATGACCTGAGTTTCCCCTTTCAAGGTATATACGTGTAAAGAATAATATCTATAACGAGTATATATATATAAGTATTATCGTTGATACATCCATAGTTTCAGCTTCCTTCCGTTTCTCTACTTCTGATAGAAAAAGATCTTTTCGGCCTTATAGTTAAGTGGTGTGAATAGTGTTGTGATATTTGCAAAAAAGAAAAAAAAATAGATATAGAATAGATAAATATATATATAATTAATAATAATAATAGTAAGTTTTAGCATTCGTCTTTTCGATGGCATGAAAGTCTAGAAAGTGTTCATGTAAATGAAATCAAAATAAGCAATATTGAAATATATAAATATATATAAGATAGAAAATCTGCATAAATCGATTCCTATGTTTCGAGTGTCGCCTCTAATCCTGTTGAGCAATAGCCTCGCCGCGTCCGAAGAGGCCGAGTGACAGCCTTTGGCGCCCTCCAGTTGTTGTTGTTGTTGTTGTTGTTTTTCCGTATTTTGGTGGTGAGTGTGCGTGGCTGGAGTGAAGCCGCCCCCACACCTGCCTCCAAAATCCCACCTTTTTACGACAATCCCTTTCCAACGCACAAACGACAATCCTGCCATTACGCCCACGGCAGGCCACAGCCCCCGCCCGGCCTCGCCCATTAGCCCGCCTCCCGCGCCCACCAGCGCATCACCCCATGATGGCGGCTTGCACAGTCGGGGAGCCTCACCCACAACTCATTACCTCTCTCTTCCCTCCCCTAACTCCTATAGCATCCTTCACACACCACACGCCCACGCCCATACACATCCAAGATCACCCGCATCACCCCCACCATCACGCCCACCCGCACCCCCATCCGACTCCGATCCACATTCCGCTCCAAGAAGCGCCCAACGCCCATATACCTGTCCAGGTGGCCACCCCGAGACCACCCCCTCCTGTCCCTGTACAGATCTCCACCCAGGCCCCCGCCCACGCCCCACCCCCTCATCCTTCTGCCCATGCCCAAGCCCCTCATCCCGCAAACCAAGTCCAGTTGAAAGATGCCCCGCCTGCGACTACAGCAGCGCCCCCGACTTCAGGTGGGGCAGGCCCGGGGAAATCGTCATGCGGGGGCTTGCATGAGACCAGCGACATGCGGACACTGTGAGTATTAATTACCAAAAGAGTTTTAAGGATTATATTCTTCGATATGTTTCATTCATTGATTTCTTTGTTTAATAAGGCTATTGATGTTCAGGTATTAATTGGCAATGAAAGTTTTTTATTTATTTTTTCTGATTCCTTTATATGTTAATGCAACATGTGATTTGCGAACGATTTATGAAGTTTGTATTTTTTTTTATTTAATTTTCGATATTCAGATATTAATTGGCAATGAAAATGTTTTTTTTTTTTTTAGTTTTAAGTTGAATTCTCTTCTTTGTTAATGCAACATGCGATTTGCAAACAATTTTTGAAGTTTTGATTATTAAGTATGTAATTTTTCTATCAGGATTTCTTTTTGATAATGGGAGTATAAATGTAAATTTATTGTACTTTAAGCTTTTATTCTTAGCTTCTTTTCCAGATGAACAGATATTTAAAGTTTTTATTTGCTATCACTTTTTTCCAACAAATTAAATATTTTTTCCTATTTCTTTAATATATGACCTGCGATATTTAAATTTATAGGAGTCATCTGTTTGTTACGTAATAATATTGGCTCCGTTCATCAACAATGTGATAATATTCGAAAGTTCGCCCCGAAAGATTAAAGATCGGGGCTACTTTTATTTAGGTGAATAAGGCTACGCGATGATCAGTGTACTGTACATTTATTATAGTTTTGTCATGGATGATATCGTACAACGTAAACCATTGAGTTCGTCCAAGTTTTAAAGGTATAGAGTGAAAAATATGATTTGTACTTTTGTAGTGTTATTAGATATTCTACTGTTATTGTAGCTCACTACTACCAATTTGCTAAGATTACAGACATTCTTGTGATTGACAGTGGCGTAGTTTTCTCAATTATTAAAAATAGATTATATTTATTTTAGACTTTATATTTATGTATAGAATTTTAGAGCAAAATTCAGGTGATATATATTCTTCTTTGAAATATACTCACAACAACCTCAACTATGAATGTGTTGAAGGCTGAATTAATTTGTTACTTTTATTAAATTTGATATATGTAAATGAATATTAAGTTTTATATGATATGGAAAAAATATAAAGATTACTATGGGTATTTGAATACCAAATGAATGAAAGACTAGGATTAAATCACACATAAATTCATTACCATATCTTTAACCTTCGTATATTTTTGGGTTCTATTTAACAAACATATTTTTATTAGTTTAATGTGGGTAACTTTCCACGGTGAACTATTCACCAATTTCTTTAATGCCGTAATTATCATGAAACATACACGCTACCACGAAGTAATTTTATCAAAAGTATGAACATCCTGTGCATAAGAATTTCCGCAGCATCAGCAATTTAATGCATATATAAAGAACACAGATCAGGTGCATTTCTTTAATTCCTTATTGGAAATGAATAGTTATTCATTTCCTTATTGGAAATGAATAGTTATTCATTTCCTTATTGGAAATGAATGGTTATTCATTTCCTTATTGGAAATGAATGGTTATTCATTTCCTTATTGGATTCGACATGCACATGACAAGTGCTCTTATTGTATGCATAAAATTGCTGATGCTGCGTTAGTTAGTCTTTCATTTCATCCAGCGGATCATTTTTAGAGCGTCTTCTCGTCCTCCCACCCAACACTATCATTGCACACACTTTTGATTAATTTATTCATTTTTTTTCAGGGGACTTAATCCTCTATGAATACTGTGCTTCATCTTTTCACTGATGCAAACCGTTTTATTGCTGTATGTGTATAGTATTTTCATTCACCTATCACTTTTTACGTACTATATAGTGACGACGCAACTTTTATTTCAACAGCTTCCTATTTTCATCTCCCATTTGCAGTCAACAGTCATATTTTACTTCCTGAAAAGAGAAATAACACGAATCTATTCATTCGTTCAGAATTGGTTCCAGAGACAATCAAGTTTCTTTTTAATTTCTTGGATAATTTCCTGCTATTTTACAGCCTTTATGTATTCTTTCTCACCTCTTAAATGATCTATTCATTCTCGGCTTTTCACCCTCAGTACTAATATTCATTACTCCATTTTCTTGGTTTCGTCTTACCTTCATAACATTTCTGCTGCTCTCACTATTCAGCTTTATCGTCTTACCAACATATCCCTTGATATTAGTTTCTACAGTTCCTCCTCCTTACCACTAATCAGCATGATACCAGCAAACATCAATCATTCAGAACTCCCTTTATGACAATTTTTTTTGTTATACAACTTAGTACCTGAATTCGCTTTACTTTGTGTGACATCTCTCTCTCTCTCTCTCTCTCTCTCTCTCTCTCTCTCTCTCTCTCTCTCAGCACCTGAGTTCACTTTACTTTTTCTGACATCTCTCTCTCTCTCTCTCTCTCTCTCTCTCTCTCTCTCTCTCTCTCTCTCTCTCTCTCTCTCTTTATACAACTTAGCACCTGAATTCACTTTACTATTTCTGACATCTGTCTCTTTTATTGTCCAACTTAGCACCTGAATTCACTTTCCTTTTTCTAACATCTCCCATTACTCCATATGTAAAGATACTGAACAGCCAAGGAAAACATGACCCAACCATGTCTTAAACATACACACCGACTGCGTCACTTTCCTGCTTTCAAATTCTATGTCATGATTCATTCCATTTAATAAACTTTTAACTGCTCTGAAAAACTTATCTTATGCGCCGTATATTTTCAGCACCCTCCACTTTGTCTCTTTAATGACTCTATAATAAGATTTTTTTAGGGTTAATTATGCTACACGTCTTTTTTAATTTACTTTCAAACTTCTCAGATAACTTTTTCATAACAAAAACTGAATTTACTCGGCCTCATCCTTATTCCTTCTGACATCTATCATACATTTTTAATGAAAACCTTTGCATTGGTATACTCAGTAATTTTATGCCATTGTGGTTCTTACAATTTCCTATAGACCCCTATATCTTTATACAACAGAACAATAATTTTTTTCATAATTAATTCAGAACCTTGCACTCATCCAGATATACCTTACAAATCTTTGTCAATCACCCATTCATGCAATTACCGTATACCATATCATCTCACTTTTATTCCCATCAACTCCTGTCTTTCTATCACTCGATCTATTAATTTCTCTAGTCACAACCTCAACATTAGTCACGTCCTTAAATAATTCCAGCCTTACATTAACATTTCCGCTCTTGTTCCATCTATCCAGAATTTTCTAAACCTTCCTCTACTCCTTCTTTCTGCTGTGACTTTATCCTCTCACTTTTTTAGCCTTTTGCCATACCCCCGTTCCTTGTTTTTCATCCATTGTGCTGTTCATATTCCAGATCTTGTATCATAGAGAGCAGGGGTTTCCCCTCAGTTGCACTTGGTCCTCTAAGGCCACAGTGTCTGTCGTTATAGCTAAAATTCATAAAGGCAATCCAGTTTATCCCTAACACTTTTAAATTGTATAGAACCCTTGTCTGCCATTCTTTAAACGTAACCAAAGCATCTGAAAATATTTACCAATTTTTTCCCTTATTCTAAATATTTCTACCACTCCCACTTACATTTTTTTTTATTTTTTTTTTTTTTTAAATACAAACACAGTACAAGCGAGATCATGCGTAGTTGTAAATCCGTGATTGCAAATTCGAGAATGGAACGCGAATGATTTTTTTTCTTTTCTTTTTTCCTTTTTTTTTCCTTTCTTAAGGTTGAAGTTTCGGAAACTGGAAGTCTTTCATCATATTAGGGAAAAATTATATAAAAGCTAGCAAGCTAACCATCCTTATGGTTGGAAAAATCTATACAGCTGTAACATGTAAAGAGACTCTCGTCTTTTCCCATTGTTTGTTGTTCTTTTCTGATTATAGCCAAGTCTTAATTGCTGAAAATCCCATCTGTAACATTGGTTATATTCTCTCAATATTGCTAGATTAATTCCTTTAACTTTAGGGAATTCACAATGCAATCACACCAGTCAAAGGTAAGTAGACTGGTATTTGTCAATTTGCTTTCTTAGATATCTGAGTCATACGGTAGTATTAATGCCATCAGTAGTGCCATGTCCATTAATCATGGGCTATTGAGAAGCCATGGGCGAATTTATTTGAAAGGACTTTTTAATGTAATTTATAGCTTATGACGTCACAGACTGCATTGTAGAGATCAAACATGTTTCATTTTACATTTTTTCACGGGTGAATAGAATTACCTGCCGGATAATGGTTTGATGTAAGTTATTTATGTATTAAAATGTTACATATAGCATGTAAAAAAAAAACAGGTTTTAGTAGGACCAACAAGAACAACTTTAAAATATCAGTAAATCCCCTTACTGGCTATGCACGAAAACATTGCGGGCATGCAGTACAAAGTTTGTTTATATCATGCTTAGCCAGATACCACAGAAATTTATGCTGTACTCTTCTTTTAGGTCCAAGCATGCCACCAACAGTCTTAGAGTCAGAACAAAATCTTGATCCGAAATCCTTTGTCGTTATCTTGACACTAACTATTCATTTTTTGTCAGTTTTTCTGTTATCAATCTTCTTTTCCCAATGAGATTTCCAGCCATACACTTTTCCTAGCATAATAAGCAATCGTATGCCCCTATAAATCTCAGTCACCCTTGTCATCTTTCCCACTTACAAATTGTGGTCAATAATATCGCTGTACACCAGGAACTCACTAGTAATTCTATCTTTCCTTTCTACAACCCCTTTGTTGCTCCCCTTACACGCATATTCATGCACGTATATTTCATTTATCACATGCTTTATCCCCTTAGAAGGAAGCTGGGCTAGGAAGATACAGCCTTGTTGGTTCTTTATCTTGTAGCTGCGTGATATGATATATATATGTACACGTAAGGATAAGGCCAGGCTGACATCTTGTCTTTAACAAGTAGTTGGACTGCAAGAAAACTAAGAAAAATCTACATATTTAAGAATAGTGAAACATAGTAATACATCACATAAGTATTTTTCTGTGAAAATAACAATACCATTGACCTTACTATGTATTTAGTAGGTTTGGCATTCTGTGAAAATAACAATACCATCGACATTACTATGTGTGTATTTAGTAGGTTTGGCATTGCGGTGTCACGATAGAGTATTTTAGTATCATGACTACGAGAAAGTGAAAACAAAAATCGTATCATGATAGAGTAGCAATAGAATGAATATACCTTACTTGAAATAGTTTTTTAAAGTAATAATATAATAGGCAGCATTATGTATGTGATTCATAAGGGTAGTCTATATCTTAGCTTTAGTGACATCTATTACATCCAGTTGTGTAAGTAAGAGAGAAAGATTAACAATGTTAGAATAAGAGAAATCCATGAGAAAGATAGGCAGATGTAAATGCACAAATGTTCCATTTAGTATCAGAATCGTTACATTAATGAAGCAGTTTATATTTTCATTAAAGTTAGGTGTTATATTCGTAACGAATAAAAGACAGCGGTGCTGTAAAAAGGTCTAAGATAAAGATTCTTGTTTGATATTTTATATTCAGAAGAACGGTTATATCGAGAATCTCTACGAAGATTCACAAAAATACGGTTTTTTTTTTCTTTTCATACGACGATTTCCTTAATGGAATGAAAAGGTTTAGGGCTACGATAATGTGATTAAGTAAGGTCTCTGTAGGATTTAACTTATCTGATTCCCTTTATTTATTGGACGTAAATCATCCTTTATTAGCAATTCATGAAATAAACCAGAATTCCTAATGGAATCTTTCCTCCTTGGGTCTTAAATATACCGCAATGAATTTCTGGTAACATACAACCTGTCATATTTTAACCCTATCCTACATAGGTAGTAGGTTGGCCAGGGCACCATCGCCCGTTGAGATACTACCACTAGAGAGTTATGGGGTCCATTGACTGGCCAGACAGTACTACATTTTATCTTTATCTCTGGTTACGGTTCACTTTCGCTTTGCCTACACATCCATCGAATAGTCTGGCATATTCTTTACAGATTCTCCTCTCTCCTCATATACCTGACGACACTGAGATTACCAAACAATTTTTCTTCACCCAAGGGGTTAATACTGCAATGTAATTGTTCAGTGGCTACTTTCCTCTTGGTAAGGGTAGAAGAGACTCATTAGCTATGGTAAGCAGCTCTTCTAGGAGAAGGGCACTCCAAAATCAAACCAATAATAATAATAATAATAATAATGATAATAATAATAATAGGATTAGTATTCCTTCTTTGCCTACCTTTATATTCTCCCTTCTATGGAAAACGAACAGATCATACGTTAAGGAGATTTCCCTACGCTCTCTCATTCGCTTTTCTTGACTGAACTGTGTATTCAGTCTGTTTGCTCTCCCAAGATTAGTTTCTGCCGTGTTTGGATTATTCTTCAGGGCTTCGGCAGCGATGAGTGGTATTCTGTTATGGTATTCATACATCTCCAGTTCAATTTCGGATGTATTCAAAATCATCAGCTTTAAATACATCACGAGCGTTGAGAGCCTGTTTGATAGATTAGCTTTGTGCTGGCGAGTTTGCTCGTTTTCTTTTGTTCTTTCAAGTTTACCGTATTCGTCTCACTGAATTAAATCTATATTGACGCGTTGTTTTT
Source organism: Palaemon carinicauda (assembly GCF_036898095.1). Lineage (NCBI taxonomy): Eukaryota > Metazoa > Arthropoda > Malacostraca > Decapoda > Palaemonidae > Palaemon > Palaemon carinicauda. Next base: position 14,686,498 of record NC_090752.1, read on the forward strand.
AATTTGTATGTGTGTGTGCATATATATATATATATATATATATATATATATATATATATATATATATATATATATATATATATATATGTATACATGTATAAATATAAAACTTTTCCTGTTGCTGTTGTTTTTGTTGTGGTGTTTCTTCGGCAATTTTTCGGGATTAAGAGAAGAAAGTTACTAGTTTCTTTATGAAAGTAAAGGAAATGAAGTGGAATTGTGATTGAAATATTAAGGAAAATGCCTGTTCATTCACTATGCCTCTTAGTAATTTATGCAAATTAGCTCAGTATGTTCCTTAACGTGCATGCACAAGTATGAGTGTACATGCACGCTTTTTAACGATTTCTTCATGAAAGCAAGTACTTAAGCTTGCTTAAGTGCTGTGAGAGTAATTTTCGATGATGAGACCTTTGAATAACGCTTGGTATTTTGTTAAGCAGGGTTGTTAATGCTGTCCTCGACCTTTTTTTTTTCTCTCTTTTTTTCCTTTTTTTTTATTCAGAACTGTACTCAAGTGTAGAAACTCACCTGGAAGTTACGAAAGAGCGATAACATTTTCAAAATTGTTTCCTACAAATGTTTTAGCTTTGAAAAGAAAAATGTCACATTGACATTTCTTATAGCATTTTTTATAATATTTATTTAGTATTCTTAAAAATAAATAGTTTTTTATAAAAATAAATTTTTGAAGATCCAAAAAACAATTATCATATAAATATGAACATGGTATTTTTATATTAATATCTATTTAGTATTCTTAAAATGAAATTGTTTGTAAGAAAAATAACTTTTATGAGGATCCAAAAAACAAATATCATATAAATATGAATGTGGTAATATAAATAACTCAATGTAATTGCTGTTGAAGTCCAATTAAGGAAATTGTTTAAGGATTCTCGACGTATTGTCTAAAACCCGACACGTTAATTAGCATTTGCAAAAGACAACAAAGACCGCTAATTACCACGCACACAATGTAGTTTAAATAATGAGAGACAAAATTGAAATATCACCCAGAGCTCTAATAAACATATATGTCGTTAATCGATACAGTAGGTGTTAATAAACATACATGTCGTTAATCGATACAGTAGGTGTTAATAAACATATATGTCGTTAATCGATACAGTAGGTGTTAATAAACATACATGTCGTTAATCGATACAGTAGGTGTTGATAAACATATATGTCGTTAATCGATGCAGTAGGTGTTGATAAACATACATGTCGTTAATTGATACAGTAGGTGTTGATAAACATATATGTCGTTAATCGATGCAGTAGGTGTTGATAAACATACATGTCGTTAATTGATACAGTAGGTGTTGATAAACATATATGTCGTTAATCGATACAGTAGGTGTTGATAAACATATATGTCGTTAATCGATACAGTAGGTGTTAATAAACATACATGTCGTTAATCGATACAGTAGGTGTTAATAAACATACATGTCGTTAATCGATACAGTAGGTGTTAATAAACATATATGTCGTTAATCGATACAGTAGGTGTTAATAAACATATATGTCGTTAATCGATACAGTAGGTGTTAATAAACATACATGTCGTTAATCGATACAGTAGGTGTTAATAAACATATATGTCGTTAATCGATACAGTAGGTGTTAATAAACATACATGTCGTTAATCGATACAGTAGGTGTTAATAAACATACATGTCGTTAATCGATACAGTAGGTGTTAATAAACATATATGTCGTTAATCGATACAGTAGGTGTTATGCTTTAATAAAACGTCCGTAAATCTCATGAAAAAAAATTCATAGATAACATGCAGCTAATTATATCAGAATAACATCAACGCTGATATATCTGTGATCTACCTCTATCAAAGCAAATGTTGTTTTCAGAATGTGCTTCGAATGTGCCAGGTGTCTGTCAGATACAGGACTGTTTAGCTGATTGAACAGCAAATTAATTGCCTTCCACATTTTCTTCACATTTTGCAAACATGTTCTCCAACAACTGCTGGTTGCTATGGGACTCTAGAATAACGACATAGTGGACAGTATAAAGTGTAATTTATATGGCAAACGTACAATACAGTGCTCGGATTAAGGGTACCGTTAATTTGCATAAAATTGTCCCTAGAATAGAAAATGACAATCGCTTCTTCTTAGAATGTCGTCCATGGATAGGGGCCTCCCGATGTGAAATACTTGTAGCTAAGTAAGCTAGCTTTTTATATGTATTACATGGCTTTCATGAGTTTTGTAGTTGGAGAGAGAGAGAGAGAGAGAGAGAGAGAGAGAGAGAGAGAGAGAGAGAGAGAGAGAGAGAGAGAGAGAGAGGCGGGGTGGAATTGTCACGAAGATACATTGATTGAACTATTAATTGCCAATCATCAACTCTGAGTCATGCCAGTGTCCATCTGTACCAAAAGTCACACATGACAAACAACCTCATCACTACTCCTTCCACGATTTAAAAACCTCTGGCTTTATCACCATGATATTGTCTCTTTGAAGGGGGAAATGAGCGACAGAGTTTCATTTAAACGAAAAGCACTCGCGACATGGAATGGCCTCTCAAGGTGGTGATGTGATGGGAACGAGGTCCTGAGAAGGCGTGGAGGAAGGGTAGGGGCCAGGGTAGTGGTCTCTTTTAGTGGCTATAGCGGAGGAGAAACCGGTTGATCTCGAACGTACCCAGAGACATCAAGTGTTTTACTCCGAGATCACCCTGTGGAGAAGCCTTCCACCCTGAGACCACCCCACTCAAAGAGATTATTCGAGAGTTAATGGGAAAGTCGTTCTCTTCTAAGCCTCCTTTCCCCGCTACCCCTCCTCCATTACCCGAATTTAGGCAGTGGGCGCGCTTCAGGTGGGGAAAGTTTCTTTAGGTAAAAAGAAAGTTTATAGATTTGCTTATAATTTTCATTTGTCTATTTATAGTTATTTTGATTGAAACTTTAAGGTAAAATTTTGCTGAAAGATGTACATTGTGGGGATGATAAGAATTTTTTATTATTAAGATTTATATACAGTCATAAGACACCCCTGAGACATTAATACTATGTAATGATTTATATATATATATATATATATATATATATATATATATATATATATATTATATGTATATATATCTATATGTATATATATACATACATATGAATATATATGCATATATATATATATATATATATATATATATATATATATATATATATATATATTTATATATATACAAACATATATATATATATATATATATATATATATATATATATATTTAATATATAAAAAGTACTAGGGCAAACCGGAGAAGCAAGTTAAGTGTGTTTACTCGGATAAGCATAAAAGCATAAAATATTGAAATACCCGCATAAATCTGTCCGAAAATATGCATAGTATAATAATGTAAGAAGAATGAACTGGACCATCCCATAAGACATTGTATATCTATCAGTTTAAAGTTAAAAGAAAAGCAGTGATATATTCCCTCCCTTGAACACGAATTTGGGTGATCGGGTCATGAGATGGGATAGCCCCCTTGAAACGAAGACATTGATCTTACCTCGAGAATGAAGCGTAATAACGTTCCAATGATCTTACATGGGTTGGACAAGTGGCCGAGAAGATGAGCATGGAAGAGAGTTTTAAGGCTGTGCTCTGGACGATTAAGCTTTGTAATTTTGGAAAGGCGATATTTTACGTTTTATAAATTTGTGTAGATACTTGGTGTTATTAAACAGGATTAAATGCAGTTGCTATTTTTTTTATCAGATCTTAGGTACACTGTTAAAAAAAGCGTAATTTTAATCGGAAATTCTCCGTGAAAATATACGGCTCCCAGCCATATATCAGTAAAATATAGCCGACCGTAATTTCTACCCTACTTTGTTATTATCTTTTACTGGTTGGTGACCGTAATATCACTCCTTTACGTCAATATATCGGTTTTTAAAACGTTAAATGGCTGGCAACATTTATTCCAGGATTAAATGCAGTTGCTATTTTTTCATCAGATCTTAGGTACACTGTTAAAAAAACCGTAACTTTTAATCGGAAATTCTCCGTGAAAATATACTGCTCTCAGTCATATTTCAGTAAAATATAGGCGACCGTAATTTCTACCCTACTTTGTTATTATCTTTTACGGGTTGGTGACCGTAATATCACTCCTTTACGTCAATATATCGGTTTTTAAAACGTTAAATGGCTGGCAACATTTATTCCAGGATTTTTACCGGTTTTTACGGCAATTTTTAACAGTGTAATAAAAAAGAATTTGCGTAATAATTAAATGTATTTTGTTGGGATTTTCGAAGAGATAATTTATGACCAGTGTTGCATTTTTAAAGGATTTCTTGAGCATTCAGTCATTTTATAAGCCAACTGAATACCTTTAATAAATTATTGCTTTAAGAAAAATTAAGAGAAACGGGAACATTAAGGAGCGAGGCGCACAAACTCCGAAGGAAGCAAGATACAAAAAGAATAGAAAAATTATAAAAATCTTGAAAGATAGAACTATGGTTTTTATGCCATATTCTGATATTACTTTGATATAAAGTCTTCCGTTGTTTTCGAGCAAAATTAAGCTACGGAAGGCCCTGAAAATACAAATCATTAAGTAATTTTGTAAAAGCTTTATGAGGAACAATGTCTTTGGAGAAATACTTAGAAAAAGTATTAATAGATCAGTTGTAAACGAACCTGTTAGCACCGTTAACCAAAGCATTTATAATTATCTCGTTGCTTCACTCAGTTTATTGTAAAGAATTTAAGCAGCCCTTTCATATACCATTTATTTTCATCCAAATTTCTAGTGTGTATGAACTCACTAGGTCCCTTATTATTGATAGATATTTTGTTTGGTATGCCAACATTAAATCAGTATATGGAGGCACTACAACCTTTCGGTAAAACTACGAATTT
>NC_090752.1:14693908-14696408 GCF_036898095.1 Palaemon carinicauda
GGGTAGCTAACTCACTTCTGATGAGCTTATTTAGGTGAATATAGGTAATGGTATTTGAATTTTTAGCATTGCTACATATAATCGAAATACGAATAAGGCTGAGACCGGAGGCAACTCCCGTTTGTATAATGTTTTTGTGTGTATATTCACTCTGCCTCTGGAATTACGTACTTGATGGGAAATTATAAATGACAGTTCTATCTACCCGTACCAGAATTCGAACATAGTCCTCCTAGAGAAATCGGCTTATCGGGTATCAATAGAAATGCAAGTTAATTATTCGTCGCATGATATTTGAAAGCATGAAACCAACGCGTGTCTGTGACAAAGTTATAAAAAGCCACGTGCTACAAACATAAGCAGTCGATTATCATGGTACAAGATAGATTGATTCGGATTTTATGAACAACCACTGGAATTCGACAGGTATGAAACAAATTAATCGTGCAAACTTTTCAACGAATGCAAGTTCCCTCTTCTTTCTTTCTTTCTATCTTTTCTTTTCTTTCTTTCTCTCTCTCTCTCTCTCTCTCTCTCTCTCTCTCTCTCTCTCTCTCTCTCTCTCTCTCTCTCTCTCTCTCTCTCTCTCTTCTTCTTCTTTTATTTTTTTTTTTATTTTTTTTTTTGCAAGTTAATTTATTTTTACCGGAAATTACATTGCAATCAGAATATCAGATGGATCTGTTCTATACTTTACCCTTTAAATGTATTCAAGCCCTCCGAGATTTTTTTTTTCTATTTTGTTCTAATTTCGTTCTCTTTCGCTTAAATCTCGAAGCCCAGTCCTGAGAAATACGGTAGATAATCATATTGTATTAATTTATTTTCGTTGTAAAAAAAAAAAAAACTGCATTGTTTGATCACCCATTAGCTAATGATGTTTCAGTTTGCTTTATAATTTCATCGCAAAAAGGTAAATCCAATGACAAGGTGCTTCTCTTGGTGTTGACACACATGTCATTTTTATATCTGCTTGGAGTAGTGTTTGCAATGCATTATCTAAATCCCTTTGCATAGACGACTGTACTAGAGTTTGTGTCTGACGATACATTATAATCTTTATTATTTAGTGTAAAAATATCCCGGAGAGAAGGGAACCAGTGTCGTATATATAATATTTCATAATTTGATATTTTTGTTACATAGCTACTGTGTGAGAAGTAAGTTTCCAAGTATCATTATAACTTGGGTATAGTTTAAAGGTTATTTATGAATGGCAGAGGCAAGAGACAATGCCCTAGAGACTGACCATGTATACAGTATCCAAGACCCCTCTCCACCCAAGGTAGGATCAGGGAGGACCAGGCAATGGCTGCTGAAGACTTGGCAGGTAAACCTATGGGCTCCCCAAAATCCCCATCCTTAGTTCACAAGGATGGTTAGGTTGCATGCACTACCAAAAACTATTGAGTTTGAGCGGGACTCGAACCACACTCCAGCAGATCACCTGGTAGGGACGTTTCCAATAGATTTATAAGTTAGAACTCTGAAACCATACCTTGGAATCTCCTCTGTCCCTTGCATAAAGAATACGGTAACTTATATTTAGGAGACACCACAAAGATAATTTATACCACTAATTGTTATGATGCCTTGTATTTTTTAATCAATTTGTTTATTAAATTACACCCTAATCATTACCTCAATCAACTATCCAATAGATTATAAATTTGTCTTAATTTTGTAGTTTGACATGCAGTTCGTAAACTTCGTATTTTGTCATTGCTTATGTAAAAAAAAGTTAAATGCATATGCAAGGTATGAGTCCACCAAATTTAAAGGGTTTCCTCCAGATTATTATTATTATTACTTGCTAAGCTACAACTCTAGTTGGAAAAGCAGGGTGCTATAAGCCTATAGGGTCCAACAAGGAAAATAGCCCAGTGAGGAAAGGAAACGAAGAAAAATACAATATTTTAAGAACATTAAGATAGATATCTCCTATATAAACTATTTTCGAAAAACTTCAACAAAACAAGAGGAAGAGAAATAAGACAGAATAGTGCCCGAGTGTACCTTCAAGCAAGAGAAATCTAACCCAAGACAGTGGACGACCATGGTATAAGGGCTATGGCACTATCCAAGAGGAAAGTGGCCACTGAACAATTACAGTGCAGTAACCCCTTGGATGAAGAATAGGTCTGGTTGGATATCCAGCTAAGTGCCGTAAACTTAGTTAAGTTTGGTGAGGTGAAGTAGCTTAGGCAGGTAAGCTTAACGACGTCTCTTGTATACTGTATACAATTTGTTTTTTTTTAATGATAATGTCTTTAAGAAGTTCTAGGACGGACCAATTTTTCATAATCAGGATCAGAAATTTTCAAAAAATTTGTTAAGGATTATTGTGGATCCCATAGGGAAACCATTATTATTTGTATTAACTATCATCATATTAGTACGGAAAAAAAAGTTCGTGAATTCTTTAAAAGCAAGTTTGTCAGATTGGCATGGAAGTTGAGGGTCTTTTAGTATAGATATTTCTTAGGTGTCTCTTCACCCG
>NC_090752.1:14698908-14708908 GCF_036898095.1 Palaemon carinicauda
TATTATTATTATTATTATTATTATTATTATTATTATTGCTGTTGTTATTGAACACGCACGCTTATAAGATAAATAAAATAAATTTAATTAGCTCATGTATCAGGACTTAAGAGATTAAAAGGCAGGCGTATAATACGAGAGAGAGAGAGAGAGAGAGAGAGAGAGAGAGAGAGAGAGAGAGAGAGAGAGAGAGAGAGAGATGAAAAGTGATCGCAAACGGAAAAATTATATCGTTGAGAGCTTTGGCAATTCGAGAAATCAATGAATATTTTTACAAATCAGTGGAGCGAGCTAATTTTTCATTTCCTCCAAGAATGACGCACAATATTTTTCCCTTTTTTGGCAAAGTCGTCAGTTTTTTCTGGTTTTGTTGATTGTTAAAGTTTTTACTTTTACATGAACCCTTCAAAAATTTGTAATAGTCTTATATTTAAGTTACGAATTACAACACCAGAATGACGCACAATATTATTCCCTTTTTTTGACAAAGTCGTAAATTTTTTTTTTTATTTTTTTTTTTTTTTATTATTGTTAAATAGTTTCTAGTTATACATGAACCCTTCAAAAATTTGTAATCGTCATCTAGTTGAATTACGAATTACAACACTAGAGAAAATATCATATTAATCGATTCGTTTTCATTAGATAAATGAACATTATGAAAAAGCAATTCTCTCTCAAAAGTTCTGTGCAACGCTTTGATCATGTCAGTGAACAGCGAGTTGAACAGAACACTTTTGTCTTTTAACCGTTCAAAAGGACCATTTAAAAGGATGTATGATATATGAAATGGTTCTTGCTTTAGGAATACCTCCATTCTTTCGGTGCTTGCTGATGCAAAATGAATTGTCAAATTATTGTCTGAAAATAAGTAATCTTTACGTTATTTAAAAGAAAATTATATAATTCTATTTTGCCGATCGTGAGAACTTTTTATTATTATTATTATTATTATTATTATTATTATTATTATTATTATTATTATTACTTGCTAAGCTACAACCTTAGTTGGAAAAGCAGGATGCTATAAGCCCAGGGGCTCCAACAGGGAAAATAGTCCAGTGAAGAAACGAAACAAGGAAAAATAATATATTTCAAGAACAGTAGCAACATAAAGATAAAGATCTCGATAAACTATAAAAACTTGAACAAAACAAGAGGACGAGAAATAAGATAGGACAGTGTGCCCGAGTGTACTCTTTATGCAAGAATAAACTTTATGGAAAGATTAAGTTTTAATGAAAGATTATATTGTGTTGATGTACTGATTACGAATAAAGACGAGGTTTTTTAGCTCCAAAATATTAGATTTTAATTTCCGAAATTTATCTAAAATCCCTAACTTCAAAGACTCATCGTACACTAAAAGAGAAAGTCGAGGTAAAGATGTTTCTTTTTAATGTTTTAGTTTAATAGCTGTTGTATATCAGCTTAAAAACATTTTTTTTTTCTGTGGATAATGTCTCCGGGTGTTACCTTCTCACTGCACTATGAACTGATAATGCTAGCGTTATGAAGTTGAAATTACAGTGTATTACTGTTCTTTTTTAATTAATTTTTTTAAAGGCAACCATGTTATAATAAATGAAATGTTTCAGCAATGAAATTACGAAATGATTTCCAGAGGGGGGGGGGGGGGTCATTGGGGGTAAAATTGCAAATGGCCAGAAACATGGTCATTATAAGTATCAAATGAAAGATCCCTATCTATAAATTATGCAATTGGCTTTTCAACTGCCCTCGCAGGCTGCAACGGCGTAATTAAGGTCAAAATGAAAGTCATTAAGATTATCATAATTATATTTTGTTATAATAGAGTAGTTGTGACAAATAAAACGGCTGGTGTTGTTTTGTTGGAAGGCAATATTCTGTTAACCAAAAGCGACCACTTTTGGTTTTAGGCGATAAGGGGACTTCTGAATCTAGGCATAAAAGAATATACGTATCTGAAGTGACAAGGCTTATCATTGTAAATTAAATTATGTGCCAATTAATTATATTAATCTTTAGTTCTTTTATACACTTCTTCTTTGTCTACATCTTTTCCCACTTCTATGTGGGGTCGATGTTTTTCATTCTGATTATACTCACTGACCATAGTTGATTTGGCTAATTTTTCATGGCCGGATGCCTTTCCTGCCGCCAACCCTCCCCATTTACCCGGGCTTGGGACTGGCACCAAGTTCTTTTATACACTGAATATGTTTTAACGTTATAGTATTGTATGTAACGATTTTTTAAAATGAATGTTCCAATCACTGCGCAGTTTGATGAAAATAGATTGCATAATCTCTCTTTTTTGTCTTTTAATATTTTTTACTCCGTTTTATCGGTTTTTACCTTTTTTGTTCATAGTGTATATGTACATGCATAAATATATCATAATTTTGTTCAAAGAAATTACGAGGCAATCTCCATCACTTTCGAATTATTACGTTTCCTGGAAACTCCCATTCGTTACCGGTAATCACGGCCATTTTTTGCCTTGTAAAGTCAAGCCCAAAACAAATAAATTGCGAGCGAATATAACCCTGACACGACGACATAATTTACGTATTTCCTGAGGGTGTTTATATCACTTTGGTTTGCTATTACTCCTCTTCTTTCAAGAATTTGCTTTTTCGTTATCACTATTATTATTTTCGTTATGCTGCTATAATGCATTATTTTTGACATTTTTTTTAAAGGCCGCTCATGAATGGCAGAGGCAAGGGACAGGAACATTGCCCTATCAAGCAGGCCAATGGCATAGAAATTGGCCATTATATACATATCACCCAAGATAGGACGAGGGAGTGCGAGGCTATGACCGCTAATAACTCAGCAAGTAGACATATAGGCTCCCCCAAAACCCCCATCCTTAGCTCACAAGGATGGCGGGGTAGCGGCGACTAAAGGAACTAACGAGTTTGAGCGGGACTTGAACCCCAGTCTGGCGATCACCAGGCAAGGACTTTACCAACAATTTTATGGGATATGAATTATATTTCTGTACTTATTTAACAAGCAAACCCTTTTAATGGGCACATTGTATATTTCATTCAGTTTTTATGATAATTCATATGGTACCTAATTGACTCAAGTGGATTTTCAGTCAGATCTGTACTGCTACTTTTGTTAGTTCTATTTTAATTACGTGCATTCGGTTTCGATGACATTGTAAGCTTATCTTTGTTCATAACATTTTTAAACATGGGCAATCTGTTTTACTGGAAATTGCTAAAAAATGTTCAGGACTTGAGTCCTGTTCCGTGAGAAATCATTTCCATTATAAATACTACTTCTGTATGGTACTACTACTGCTTATGATAATGATTATGACGACGATGACGATATTATTATTATTATTATTATTATTATTATTATTATTATTATTATTAATGGTATTATTATTATTATTAGTAGTAGTAGTAGTAGTAGTAGTAGTAGTAGTAGTGTATTCGAAACCTATTTCATCGATTTTTATTGATATATACATTTGAATCTGACCCTTGGCTTTTGAGGCAAATGCAAAATAATTTCAGATTGAAATAATACGCTGTTTTCAGTGTCCTTAAAAAAATTAAGATTGTATGTATTGATTGCTTCCATTCTAAACTGAATATTGTTTTAAGATACAGTGGACGAGTTTTAATAGTTGATTCTCTTTTAGTATTGTTTATAATTGTTCAAGGGTATCGGAGGGTGTTATTCTTTATAACCACTGTTACGGTACTCACACAGCAGATATTTCAGGACCGTTTCTTAATTAGTATTTATTTACTTGGTATTGAGTTTCTTTTTTTATTTCCAAGTCTTATCCTGTAGGAATTCTGGTCATTTGAATCTAGCTTTGTCAGTTAGTAGGGTTCAAGGCTTGTTCAAATGAGTCTTCTTTAATGATGATAAGTTTATTAATTCTCATTGGGAGATTTTAATTGATTTTTGTCAAACTCATTTATGACCATAATCGTAGCGTTATCAGCACTGTTAAAAATATAAAAATAACGGTAATTTTAATCGGAAATTCTACGTAAAAATATACTGTTCTCAGCTGCATTTCAGTAAAATACAGGGGACCGTAATTTTACCTTACTTTTTTATTATCTTTTACGGATTGGTGGCCGTAGTATAACTCCTTTACGTCAATATATCCGTTTTTAAAACGGTTCGAATAAATGTTGCCAGACATTTACTGCCTTTTGTAATGCAAATTTTTAATAATGAATTTAAATATATCAAACAATATACTTTTCTTTACTACAGTAAAACATTTTTAGTCCCCTTTTACTTTCAGTCGAATTATAGAAAGGCACTAAATGAAATTTTCCTCCAAACACCTGCCTGGGTGATTGACATAACAGAGTTTGCGTTGGGGGAATTTGGCCATAGTTAATCGTCGGTCATTATGTCATAAATAATAATCATGTCGTTTATTGAGATATCTCCCCTAACTCCGGACCAACCTTTTATGTAAACAACGAACATCTGTTGTGGTCATTAACCTCCTTTCCCACAGTTAGGGTGGATTTTGGATCTCTCTCTCTCTCTCTCTCTCTCTCTCTCTCTCTCTCTCTCTCTCTCTCTCTCTCTTTTACATAGACACTGAGTGTTTGAGTCAGGTAAATCTCAGTAAATGCCGAACACTTAGGTTTCTTTTTATGTACGTGTTTGTAAGGATATATGGGCTAGCAAGTCAGGTAGTTCCTGGTAAATGTGGCTTACATCTCTCTCTCTCTCTCTCTCTCTCTCTCTCTCTCTCTCTCTCTCTCTCTCTCTTTAGATACGTATGTGTAGATATATGTGTTAATCTATATGTACATATACATTTATATATGTGTATGTATGCGTTTTTGTGTATACATACAGTATACATACAAAACTAGCTTTGAAACGGGGTGTTAAAGCCTCCGCTAGGTATACAGTATAGTTGAAACATATAATGTAATATATATGTTCTTTATATATAAAAGTATGCTTATATGTACACATATAGTTTTATGTATATGTATATATGTATATGTACATATATATACTGTATATATATATGAATACATATATATATATACAGTATATATATAATATATATACATATAATATATATATATATATATGTATATATATATAACGAGAGAGAGAGAGAGAGAGAGAGAGAGAGAGAGAGAGAGAGAGAGAGAGAGAGAGAGAGAGAGAGAGAGAGAGAGTTATCTACGCATATGTATGTTACGCTAGTCCTACTGGTTATATGATAAGATGAAGCCGACCAGTCTACTATGAAATACCTATCAAAACGAATATCCTAGAGGTTTCCTTATCCGTATTTAGGCCTCTGGTCTCTTCGTCCTATCTCGGGTCCTTAGGATGAATGGATGAGCGCTATTTGAGACGAGCTGAGGCAGGGACACATTCAGTTCTGAAATTGGATGTATTGTGTCAACGTTATAAACTTGTCTTTGCGCGATGGAGTTTATTGCTGTTGGTATCCTTTGAAAACTAGAAACGAGAGTACATTCATACACCTATACATATACACACATTTATATCTACGTATGTATTTATGTATGTATGTAGGTAGGTATACATATGTGTTCAATGTGTACATATCCGTGCATGTATGTCTAAATACAGTATATATATATATATATATATATATATATATATATATATATATATATATATATATATATATATATATATATGTATGTATATATGTATATATATGTATGCATATATGTATGTATATATGTATATATGCTGTATATATATGTGTGTGTATATATATAGATAGATAGATAGATATGTCCACACAAACACAATTATATATATATATATATATATATATATATATATATATATATATATATATATATATATATATATTTATATATATATATATGTGTGTGTGTACAGTATGTATACGTGTGTAAATGTTTGTATAGTACGAGAGTATATTTGAGCAAGTGTGATTATAACTGGCAGTTTATTTGAGTGATATTGCGATTCTGTGGGATTTCGTCTAAGGACTTCCAACACCCGCGCGCGGATCTCAGCTGAGCAAACACGTCCGAGTGCCAGAACCTGTTTACCAAGCGTTGTTTCATATCTTCATCCACAATTAAAGCCAACCCTTCCTACATTTACTCTGGAAATCGGTATGCCTCGGATCGCACACTCCTATTTAAGGATTGTATCCTTCATTTTTCTGTTAATCTTAGGAATTTTATTCCTCCTTATTACTAACTCAACTATTCTTCCTTGAAGAGATAGTTTTGTTATGTTTCCCATAATTTTTTTTTTTTTTTTTGTTCTTCCTGTCTGTTCTCGGGCCCACTATTCTATCTTATTTCTCATCCTCTTGTTTTCTTAAAGTTTTTATGGTTAATATATGAAATATTTGTTTTTTCTGTTACTATTCTTTAAATATTTTATTTTTCCTTGCTTCCTTTCCTTACTGGGCTATTTTCCCTGTTGGAGCCCCTGGGCTTCTAGCATCCTGCTTTTCCAACTAGATTTGAAGCTTAGCAAGTAATGATAATAATGATAATAATTAGATTCGGTAGCCGGTTCTATCAGGCTCTGATTTAAGAAATAATCACTCTTTATTAGAAAGAAGTTATATATTTTTCTAGTACTTTAGGTAATGTCAATTTTTCTGTCATTTCATGATTGTAATATTAATTTTAGTAATGAGCAGTTTTCGGAAGATTGTTTTTCCCTTTTTCACTTGGATGACCATTTCTTATTGTTGTTACATCATGATAGTTTTTCCAGATGTGTTGAGAAGGCATACTCATTAACAGATTCACTATTATTATTATTATTATTATTATTATTATTATTATTATTATTATTATTATTATTATTACTTGGAAAAGCAAGATGCTATAAGCCCAGGGGCTCCAACTGGGAAAATAACCCTGTAAGGAAAGGAAACAAGGAAAAATAAAATATTTTAAGTACAGTAACAACATTAAAATAAACATTTTCTATATAAACTATAAAATCTTTAACAAAACAAGAGTAGGAGAAATAAGATAAAATAGTGTGCCTCAGTGTACCCTCAAGCAAGAACTCTAACCCAAGACAGTTGAAGACCATGGTACAGAGGCTGTGGCACCACCCAAGATTAGAGAGCAATGGTTTGATTTTGGAGTGTCCTTCTCCTGGGAGAGCTGCTTACCATAGCTAAAGAGTCTTTTCTACCCTTACCAAGAGGAAAATGGTCACTGAAAATTGTTGAGTAATCTCAGTATTGTCAGGTGTATGAGAACAGAGGAGAGAGTGTTAAGAATAGGCCAGATTATATATGTATATGTAGGCAAGGGAAAATGAGCCGTAACCAGAGTGAAGTATCCAATGTAGTACTATCTGGCCAATCAAAGGACCCAATAACATTCTAGTGGTAGTATCTCAACGGATGGCTGGTGCCCTAGCCAACCTATTACCTACACTGGAGCTTTGCAGATTCCATATACTGGAACTTTGCATGTTCCATATATTGGAGTTTTGTGAATTCCATATACAGAAGCTTTGCAAATTCCATAAAAAGGGAACTTTGCAAATTCCATAAACTGGAGCTTTAGGTCATTTAAAAATTGAATGATTTGGTATCACACATAGCGATCAAATCTAATATATTATCTTCGCCAAGAATTACAAACGACAAGTTTCATCACAAAAGCGAATGCATTTCATATTCTATTATTATCTCGCCGAGCTAATGAGGACCACGTTAGCCGCTTCTCTGTGATGTAAGCAAATTATGGAGAAGCAATACTCTGTCGGTGTCATTATTTCACACTTCCCTTGGCAGAGCTAATTATAGGAATTAAGAAGGCGTGGGGTTCAGGAATCTATCATGGCGTTGACACGAAAACCTTAATTAGCAGCTAGTGTGCCGGATTACTTTGATGTAGTTTTGTGTACATTTTTATTGTTATCAAAGAAAAATGTATCATTGCTACTTTTTTATTGATGTAATCAATAGAACTTCAAAAGTTTAAACTTAGAGCAAAGATTTTTTTAAGTCTTTGTATAGTTTATATATAAAAGGTCTGTTTTAATGATGTTACTGTTCTTAAAATATTTTATTTTAATTGATCGTAACTTCTCAAAATGTTGATTTATTTCCTTATTTCCTTTCCTCACTAGGCTATTTTTCCCTGTTGGAGTCCTTGGGCTTTTAGCATCATGCTTTTCCAACTACGGTTGTAGCTTAGCAAGTAATGGTAGTATATATGTAAATACATATATATATGTATGTAAATTTATATATATGTATTATATGTATATATATATATATATATATATATATATATATATATATATGTATATATATATATATATATATATATATATATATATATATATATATATATATATATATATATATATATGTGTGTGTGTGTGTGTGTGTGTGTGCGCGTGTCTGTATACATGCATTTTTTGTTTAAGGGGAAGAGAGAGAGAGAGAGAGAGAGAGAGAGAGAGAGAGAGAGAGAGAGAGAGAGAGAGAGAGAGAGAGAGAGAGACAGAGACAGAGAAAGAATGCTAATTGGTCCTAAGACAAAAGACTGCCACTTTCATTTTGTAGTCAACAAATTTCTAGTGATTCTTTCCGCCAGCGTTCGACTTTAATTAGAAGCGAGTCGTCTGATACATTGCCCGGAGCTTTGTGACCGGACTGAAAAACCGCTAATTGTTGAACTCATCGATAAAGATTGATGGTTTCGTTCGCCCGTTTGTCCCTGTTACATGTGTGGCTTCTTTTGCCTTTCGAAACTCCTTTTATTGTTTGTTGTTATTCAACTTGAACAGATATTAGTTTCCTTTGAATGATTTCAAAGAATATGTTATTCAACTTGAACGGACATACTGCTATTAGTTTCCTTTGAATGATTTCAAAGAATATGTTATTCAACTTGAACGAGCAAACTGCTATTAGTTTTTCTTTGAACATTTTCAAAGAATAGAATATTTACTAGAATAAATGAGTGAGTATTCAAAAGAATAGAAGATTTACCAGAATAAATGAGTGAGGAGTGAGTATTCAAAAGAATAGAAGATTTACCAGAATAAATGAGTGAGTATTCTAAAGAATAGAAGATTTACCAGAATAAATGAGTGAGTATTCTAAAGAATAGATTTACCAGAATAAATGAGTGAATATTCAAAAGAATAGAAGATTTACCAGGATAAATGAGTGAGTATTCAAAAGAATAGAAGATTTACCAGAACAAATGAGTGAGTATTCAAAAGAATAGAAGCTTTACTAAAATAAATGAGCGAGTATTCAAAAGAATAGAAGATTTACCAGAATAAATGAGTGAGTATTCTAAAGAATAGATTTACCAGAATAAATGAATGAATATTCAAAAGAATAGAAGATTTACCAGAATAAATGAGTGAGTATTCAAAAGAATTGAAGATTTACCAGAACAAATGAGTGAGTATTCAAAAGAATAGAAGATTTACCAGAATAAATGAGTGAGTATTCCAAAGAATAGAAGATTTACCAGAACTAATGAGTGAATATTCAAAAGAATAGAAGATTTGCCAGAACAAATGAGTGAGTATTCAAAAGAATAGAAGATTTACCAGAATAAATGAGTGAATATTCAAAAGAATAGAAGACTTACCGGAATGAGCGAGTGAATATTCAAAAGAATAGAGGACTTACCGAAATGAGTGAGTGAGTATTCAAAAGAATAGAAGTCTTACCAGAATAAATGGGTGATTATTGATTGGTTATTCAAAAGAATAGAAGACTTAACGGAATAAGTAAGTCAGTATTCAAAAGAATAGAGGATTTACCAGAATAAATGAGCTAGTATTCGAAAGAATAGAATACTCATCGGAATAAATGAGTGAAAACGGCTTAAATTTTCCCTTTATTTACGTTATGGCCCCTGTGTTTCCAGAACCCTATCTGTTTAATAAAACCATTCCTTTATGCAAAATGTTGCCATTATTGTGTTCTAAATTTGTCTCTGTATGTCAACTGTTATCATATTACCCTTCT
>NC_090752.1:14711408-14726408 GCF_036898095.1 Palaemon carinicauda
AGTTCGTCTTCTGATTAACGGTTTTTTTTCTCTCATTTTTATGGGGTAAGCACTATTGCCTTCTTTTTGAAGGACTTTGCTTTGGCTTTGGGGGTTGACCGTAGCCCCGATCGGCTACCCTGCCTGACATCGCTTAGACCAGAATAGCGTATGTTCATGTGTTGTACCGGTCACCAGCGTCCTTCCTCCCAGCACCGAGGATTCCTGGCGTGGTTAGGTCGGCAGTTCAAGATTTCCTATGACTAAAGTGTATATATTAAAGTCAATAATTTTTTTAATGCCTCATCTCGAGGAGAACACAGTTTAGTTCTAAATCTTGGCAGTTGCTTAAGTGTTCTATATTTATCTGTTCTTTGCTTGGGGATCTGTAATATACTTATCGGATTTGAGTATTGAGTACAGTAATAGTCATGAACAGTATTATTATTATTATTATTATTATTATTATTATTATTATTATTATTATTATTATTATTATTATTATTATTATTATTATTATTTGCTAAGCTACAACCCTAATTGGAAAAGTAGGATGCTATAAGCCCAAGTGAGGAAAAGAAATCAGGAAATAAATAGGCTGTATATGAGAAGTAATGAATGAATAATAGAATATCTTAAGATCAGTAACAACGTTAAGATAAATATGTCAAGTTGTTGGCCATGTTTTGCTCTCCTCATTGCTTTTGATCCGGCGTTATTAATTATTATTATTATTATTATTATTATTATTATTATTATTATTATTATTATTATTATTATTATTACTTGCTAAGCTACAACCCTAGTTGGAAAAGCAGGATTTTATAATCCCAGTGGCTCCAACTGGGAAAATAGCCTATTGAGGAAAGGGAACAAGGAAAAATAAGACATTTTAAGAACAGTAACAATATTAAAATTGATATTTTCTATATAAACTATAAAAACTAACAAAACAAGCGGATGAAAAATTAGATAGAATAGTGTGCCCGAGTGTACCTTCAAGCAAGAGCATTGATATTAGCATCCAAATACTGTAACATGAAAATAATCAATGATTACATTTGATAAATATTAACAAATATAAAAAGTATAATCCCACATGACAAGACGCAGCTGTGGAATATTTTTATGCCTACGATTTGCCCCACGATTATGAAATGCTATGACGCTTTTTGTTGAAATTTCAAGGCAAGTTTTGCATATTCTTTAAAAACAGCCTTCCCCAAAGCTTCCGGTTTTCTTTGCATGCAAGCCTTCCGCGGAATATGGCCCGAGGCCAACAGCCATTGCCTCACAAATTTTCATCAAGAGCAACAATTCTCCTTCATTTATGAACGTTTCAGGGACCATTTTACCTTCTGTTCGCCCGAGGGCTTTGGCATGATTACGACTAAGATTTTATCTCTGTATGTATGTATGTATGTATGTATGTATGTATGTATGTATATATATATATATACATATACATATATATACATATATATATATATAGATTTACATATAATATATATATGTATATATATACAAATATATACATATATATATACATGTATATATATAAATATATATACATATATACATATATATACACATATACATATATATATGTATATGTATGTGTATATATATATATATATATATATGTATATATATATATATATATATATATATATTTATTTATATATATATATATATATATATATATATATATATATATATATATATATATATATATATATATATATCCTTTCGGAGTGGGAATACCTTAACGTAGTAAAAGGGTTCGTGTATTGCCATAATCAGCAAAGCTGTATTAGTCAGCTACACCCATGCTAGATTGGTTTATTATGAGCGATCAGACTAAAGTTTCCTATCATCACCAATCCACAGTGGCCAGTGTGTTGATAAAAGTGGCCAAGCCCAAACATGAATAAGCACAGGACTGAATCCTTTGTTCTGCATTGGACTAGAAAATGCTGAATTTTTTGTTTGTTGTGTATACAGTATATAGCCAGTATATTATATATATATATATATATATATATATATATATATATATATATATATATATATATATATATATACTATAGTATATATATATTGTATATATATATATTTATATGTGTGTATAGTAAATGTCTATGTATGTGTGCGTTGGTGTATTTCGTATTACACTAAGGTAAACTGTAGGTTAACAGTTTGATATCTGTGTCTTAGTCGTAATGGTAAGAATTAGATAAGAGAATTTTATTATTTTCGTTTGGATTGTGATAACAGGAACACAAATAAAAGTTATTATTCCTGCCACAAGCCTGTATGACTTTAATCTATGACATTTATATTTATGTGACAGTATCTATGACTAGCAAGGTAGTTAGCCCTAATATTCACTGTTATTCCCCTTTCCCTATGGATGGCACCCCTTTTAAAAATAATGTGGTTATTAAAACTTGGAATAATCAGTACTTCCCTTATAGAATATTTAATTTTCAGAGGGTTACTACACTATCTCTGGTATGGTTGTAAATTCTATTAAGTGTTACAATTAGGACACGGGCATAATCTTGAATAAAATGATCCAGGTTTTGCTCAATATCTCTATAGACGACATTACAATTAAACAATGATGAATGCATTACTTATTTCAAAGCAAACTTACCAGTAAATATACCAACATGAGAAAAATCATATACATCAGAAGATAAAGATGAACTATACACCAAATGATAGGATATAACCGATCAACATGACGAAGCCAACAAAGCATGTAAGGCAAAGTAAAGCATGTCAAATGTAACCACTTCAAGCTAAAGGAAGATTAATAACTGTTGAGAAAATTGCAATTTCTTGATAAATCACCAGGTGTATCTTTCCTTTCTATGAAGCCTGGTCAACACACGAACCAGAAAAGAAAGAAGAGTAAACTGCAAGAAAGTGTTTTTTGAGTGTACCATCAAGCGAGAGAACTAACCCAATACAGTGAAATGTCAAGGTACAGAGGTTATAACACCATATAAGAATATTATTATTATCATTATTATTCCTTGCTAAGCTACAACCCTAGTTGGAAAAGCAGGATGCTATAAGCCTATGGGGCCCAACAGGGAAAATAGCCCAGTGAGGAAAGGAAATAAGGGAAAAATAAAATATTCTAAGAACAGTAACAACATTAAAATAAATATTTCCTATGTAACTATAAAAAAATTTAACAAAACATGAGGAAGAGAAATAAGATAGAATAGTGTGCCCGAGTGTACCCTCAAGCAAGAGATCTCTAACCCAGAGACAGTGGAAGACTATGGTACAGAGGCTATGGCACTACCCAAGACCAGAGAACAACAGTTTGATTTTGGAGAGTCCTAGAAGAGCTGCCTACCATAGCTAAAGAGTCACTTCTACCCTTACCAAGAGTAAAGTAGCCAGTGAAAAATTACAGTTCAGTAGTTAATCCCTTGGGTGAAGAGGAATTGTTTGGTAATGTCAGTGTTTTCAGGCCAGACTATTCGGTGTATGTGTATGTGTATATGTAGGCAGAAGGAAAGTGAACCGCAACCAGCGAGAAGGATCCAATGTAGTACAATGTTGTGATTATAAAGTGTCTTCACAAAATAGCCTTTTCTCTAACTAAAGAGTCACTTTTACCTTTACCAAGTGAGAAAACCACCACTAAACAATTACAGTAGTAATCTACTTAAGATTATTATGAATAGTGCTGTAAGGTTAGTGTTGTCAGAAATGTTAGGAAAAGGAGATATTGTAAGTGTCGGCTTTAGAAAGATCCGTATTCAGAGGAAACCAGAATCATATTGTCTGTCAAGTTCATAAACGATTGTGTAGCTCTCTAGTGGTAGCATCTCATCTTGTAGTCTGTATGTATACCAACCTACTACAGCTCACCGTACGAAGGTACAACCAGTCAAAGTAGACAGAGTGATGTGGTTCAGCACTTATCTCACGGTTATTAGGTTGGGGATCACTCCTTGCCTACCCGCTAGTTCGTTGTTGTTGTTATTGTTTTAGATTGCAGCCTGTAAAGTGGGAAAGCTAGTTCATCCACAAGAAAATGGTCGCCATCATTTGCTAGAAACAACAAACCGGAAGGCCTTGCCCATTTGGTGCCATCCCTTTCAAAGGGGATCCAGTCATATTATAAAAAAAAAAAGATATCTGTGCATTAGGTATACATGAAAAGAGTATGCACAATGTATGTTGTATACAAATATACTAATATCAAAATATGTAGCCAAGTGAAAAGAAAAGGTTAGGTCTGTAGATTGTTGTTTTGTGCTGTTTTTTTAGTGCTATTGATTCAAGTTCTTAAGTCCTTTTCAAGTTTTGACAGATTTGATTTTAGGAGCCATTTATTACTTGGAGAAACTTGAGTTTTTTGAAGTTTACGGTCCAGGATTTTGTTTCCAGAAAGGATGACAGCGACTGGGGGGGGGGGGGGAGTGGACGGTCAGGGGAAGAATATACATTATTAACTTAATATTGTCTATCACTATTTATTCTTTCTTCATCTTCAAACTGCCGTCACCTATTCGTCTGAAAGACCATAAATTGTTCAAGATTTAACTTTATATTTTTGATAAATAAAGTACGATAACTTTTTGGTAATTCCAGGTGACAAAAAGACATCTACTTTAGAGTTTGTTTAAAGTTTGTAATTTCAACAATTCAGAATTCTTTAGCATTCGAGGACTATTGTTTGCGTCAGAGGAATTGTAAATAGCGAGTAAATTTTTGCCTCTTTATTTTTTACTTTTAATTTTCTTGTCATTTTTTTTATTAGCCTCGTAAAATATATATGATAATTAATTTTTTTTTATTTTTACGTAAAGGTGAAATAATAGAATAATGAATTGATAGCTATTTGGAAACCATCAAGTATATTATTATTGATCTTTATCTTACACCAGTAAAATATAAACTACGGTACGTAGGCTGTGACTGAATAATGAAGAGGAGGGTAATACTTACGTAGAATTCATTTTATAATAATTTTACTTAGAATTTCTTTTTGAATACCAAATATATATATATATATATATATATATATATATATATATATATATATACTGTATATATATATATATATATATATATATATATATATATATATATATATATATATATATATACTGTATATATATATATATATATATATATATATATATATATATATATATATATATATATATATATACTGTATATATATATATATATATATATATATATATATATATATATACTGTATATATATATATATATATATATATATATATATATATATATATATATATATATATATATGTAATGCAATATAAATACATGATTTTATATGTATGCATATATTAATGTACAGTTTTATATACATAAAATTATGAATATATGAATGTATGCATACACTGTATATATATACTGTATGTATATATATATATATATATATATATATATATATATATATATATATTATATATATTTATATATATATAAATATATATATATATATATATATATATATATATATATATATATATATATATATGTATGTTTGTGTGTCATATATAATTTATGGACATAAAGAATAAATATTGATTGCTAATGATATGAAAACGGAAGCGCTTGTGTAATACATGTAACGTATGAATTGAAACGGTGAGAAATGCCGAGATAAGAAGTTGTAAGGCATTGGGCTTAAGTGAAAAGATGGATTAAATTCTTATAATAGCGTTCAGTCATGCGGAGCAATTTGGCGAAGATCAGTCTATAACAGTAATTTATAATTTGGAATACTGCAATATAGGCCAGTCATTCTACGCCATTTTTGGGTCGAACCCACCACAAATTGCAATAGTAATGAAACATACATTTTTCAATGTCAGATTTAGCAGGGAATGACATACTTAAAATCAAGGAAAGTGTATGCATAGGAACACTCCTAAATTTACTAAAAATCAAGGAAAGTCGAAGCATTGGAACACTCCTAAATTTACTAAAAATCAAGGAAAGTCGAAGCATGGGAACACTCCTAAATTTACTAAAAAAATCAAGGAAGTCGAAGCATTGGAACACTCCTAAATTTACTAAAAATCAAGGAAAATCGAAGCATTGGAACACTCCTAAATTTACTAAAAATCAAGGAAAATCGAAGCATTGGAACACTCCTAAATTTACTAAAAATCAAGGAAAATCGAAGCATTGGAACACTCCTAAATTTTGCAATCGTTAAGAGAAGGTTTTAGGAGAAAATCTGCATAAAATTTTCAGTGTATATTCTAAAACAAACAAGAGGCAAAATATCTACAATTTGCTGGATAGAGGATGTATAAGTTCCAGCAAATAAAATGCCGGTAAAGTTATTTTAAGAAATAGGTAAATTGTATATTGTTTATACATGGAGCAAATGTTTTTTGTTGACCAGGATGACATGAGTCTTTTTATCTTTTATATAGGACATATCTGTTTTGACGCTGTTACTGTTTTAGAATGATATATTGTTAATTTATTCTCATCATTTATTTATTTCCTTATTTCCTTTCCTCACTGGGATATTTTTCCCTGTTGGAGCCCTTGGGCTTGTAGCATCTTGGTTTTCCAACTAGGGTTGTAGCTTGGCTAGTAATAATAATAATAATAATAATAATAATAATAATAATAAAGAGGGTCTTTCACGATTCATTTAGTAAAGTGATTATCAGTTAATGTATTTATAATGGTAAAATTGCTCTGAAGGAAATTAAAATATTGTTGATATATTCTTATTCCAACTAATAGCTTGAAGCACACAATTATGATTTGGCGATCCAAGTAGGTTAATCCATTAAATTAGGCAATATCATAAAAACAGAATCTCTGAACAACATAATTATAAATACATATCTTGTCGAATATCAATTTTATGTACAGATCTTCTTCTTCTTCTTCTTCTTCTTCTTCTTCTTCTTCTTCTTCTTCTTCTTCTTCTTCTTCTTCCTTTTTTTTTTTTTTTTTTCTAAATGGAATTGAGTATTTTTCGTGGCATTTTTATTGTTTATAGGCTTGGAATTCTCAAATGTTTAATCCCTGAGACTTTTTTTTTTTTTTTTTTTGAAATACATAAAGGGTTTATTAAGTTTTACTATACAGAATTCCTCTAATGGGGTCGCACCGTCTATGCACTTCGTTCGGTGTACGGTAAGCGTTACAAGAGTCAGCTCTATTAGGCTCTATAGTCCATTTCTTTTAGCGAGTCATATTTGCACCGACTCGCAGCGGTGCCCTTTTAGCTCGGAAAATTTCCTGGTCGCTGATTGGTTAGAATTATCTTGTCCAGCCAATCAGCGATCCGGAAACTTTTCCGAGGTAAAAAGGCACCGCTGTGAGTCGGTGCAAATATGACTCGCTAAAAGAAATGGACTATAGCTACAACCTTCTGCATTACCTGTGATTGCTCTTACATTCTACCATCATGCTCTCTCTCTCTCTCTCTCTCTCTCTCTCTCTCTCTCTCTCTCTCTCTCTCTCTCTCTCTCTCTCTCTCTCTCTCCCTTTTTTTTTTTTTTTTTTTTTTTGGTCATCGCTGAATGCCATCCCCGTCCCCGTTCCGGGCCATATGACCCAAATTCCGTACATCAATCATCCATATTATTGGATATAAGCAAGGGCGATCATCTGTGGAAGTCTGCTATTTTCATGATACATGGAATTATGTACAGTATCGTGATCTGATGAAGCAAGTAAAGTTAGATAATTTTACAATAAACCCGATCGTATTTAACTTACATAAGAGAAGAGTTGTAATTAAGTACAGATAATTTTCAATTGCATTCCATGATATTCTAAGTATAGATTCTACAGAATATATACTGTGTATGTATATATATATATATATATATATATATATATATATATATATATATATATATATATATAATACATATATACTGTATATATCTATCTATCTATATGTCTATCTATATATTATATATATATATACATGAATACTGTATATATATATATATATATATATATATATATATATATATATATATATATATATATATGTGTGTGTGTGTGTGTGTGTGTGTGAATACATTATGCAGATATATATACATATATAATATATATATATATATATATATATATATATATATATATATATATATATATATATATATATATATATATGTGTGGTGTGTGTGTGTGTATACATTATGCAGATATATATACATATATATAATATATATATATATATATATATATATATATATATATATATATATATATAGATATATATACATATATATATATATATATATATATATATATATATATATATATATATATATATATATATATATCTAATGCTATGAATTTTTATTATCAGGGAAGGAATGGGGGTAAACATGTACCTCAACGTTATTCTAATATCATTGAAACGTAGGAGAAAATGTGACACCTCCGCCACATCTTCCAAGATACTATGTCGTAAATCGAAGTGAAGTTCGTCAACTATTGATTCTCTATAAACTGGTGAACTTCCTTTAGGAGACTGTGTCTGTGGTTCTACTTGTTTCGAATACGCGTTGATTAATAAATGGTGTGTTGTCAATCATTTTGATAGTTATATCAGGGACGCTATGAGGATAATTTTACGTTGACATCAATATTGTACTGTACTATGATAAACTAAGTGCATCAGAGGTAAGAATGTCCTAATTTAACGTTTTACATTGTTTAAGAAATGGATTGAAACAGTATTTTTTATTTTTTTTTTAAGACTGATTTAATATCAATCTTCTGCTCTTATAAACCCCAATACCAGATTTAATTTTTTATGTTATTGTATATTTTCTTCCAAGAAATGGGATCTTAAGGCTAATGCATAGTTTATAAAGAATGTATATTCATGTCTGCCGGCCGTCTGTAACCCCCCCCTCTCTCTCTCTCTCTCTCTCTCTCTCTCTCTCTCTCTCTCTCTCTCTCTCTCTCTCTCTCTCTCTCTCTCTCTCTCTCTCACGTACCCAGAAAATTGTCTAAAGTTGGATTTAGTGTCTGGTAGCAAAATCGGAATAGGTTTGTTATGGCTCTTTTGTGTTCATCGATCTTATGGCCGAGTTTTGCCCGAGGGAACCGACGATGGTGATTGTGATGTTGGACGGGCAAGAGAAAGAGAGGAAGTCCGTCAGTCCCCCCTTCCTTTCCCCCTCCCTTTATTTCCCATCCTTTTCTTCCTCTTCTTCTTATTATTAATGAAGCATCGCTAGTGTTGCAACGTAGTTGCCATTCTGTTTGATACGAGATAACTGGAGTTATACAACATTGGCGTATAAGGTGAAAGGTTTTCCTTTATCCATAGGGTTTTTATGGCTTTATAGATCCGTGTTTTCCTAGGAGAGACTTGTCAGATGGTAGGAACCTGTTTACAGAATTGTTCTTCTGTTTCTGTTTTGTACCATATGAAATGTTGATTTAATAAATTATATATTGGAATGAAAATATGGGCTTAAGAAAAGATTTATCGTGGAAATTTCTGATATACTTACTCGTGCGATTCGAGGTGTGCACGCTCGTACACATACATACATATATATATATATATATATATATATATATATATATATATATATATATATATATATATATATATATATATATATGTGTGTGTGTGTGTGTGCGCGTGGGTGTGTGTGTGTATGTGTTTTATTCCCCATTTATATCATAACTTATTCCATAACTTTTACGAATGAAAATACTATGTATAAGCTTGCCGCATTTTCGTTTTATCAAAAAAAAAAAAAAAAAAAAAAAAACGGTATTAGCATTATTCATTCCAACCTTGCCAAAAAGCAAAAGCGAATCCTTTCGACAAGAAGAAAACTTTCCTGTCTGCGTTGGGCACGAAGACCAAGATAATAGGCAGGAATTTTGTCGGCTGCAGCCATATTTCATCTCGGTTTGATAGGGCCAGAAGGATGTGTCCGCCCTTCCACGCCAACTCTATCAAACGTTTCTTTTGGATGGTACAGTTGGCTTCATTTATTCCGGTACATATCACGAGAAGTGCTGATAAGGAAATATTTTTTATAAAAAACTTCGTAAAATTAATAAAAATTCTTGATTACGTTTTTACAAGTTCAATTATATTGTTAGGCAGCGTTGACAACAGTTTCTCTTTATGTAACCAAAAGTTACAGGTGCCAGACTTCTCCTTTGCCTCCCGTGAAGTGTACCAGAATTAATGAAGCCAACTGTACCTGACCCCCTCCTCCTCCTCTCTCTCTCTCTCTCTCTCTCTCTCTCTCTCTCTCTCTCTCTCTCTCTCTCTCTCTCTCTCTCTCTCTCTCTCTCTTTTTATTTTTTTTATTTTTTT
This sequence comes from Palaemon carinicauda, assembly GCF_036898095.1. NCBI lineage: Eukaryota > Metazoa > Arthropoda > Malacostraca > Decapoda > Palaemonidae > Palaemon > Palaemon carinicauda. Next base: position 14,721,742 of record NC_090752.1, read on the forward strand.
ATTTTTTTATTTATTTATTTTTTTGGTTGGTGCAAAACCCCGATTTGACCCTCTGTGAAATTGGATGTTACCTATGTTTTAGCACGATGTTGTAGACGATAATTTCCTTTACAGTTGATCACCTGTTTCCGGTAAGGGTTCTAGAGATCGATCGTTAATGCTGACTACTCAATTAAGTTGTGGTAATTTCAGAATGAGCTTCATAGTTACTCTACTGGGTAGTGTTCTACTTTTGAGCAAATAAATTAAAATAATTTACAGCATAACATTTATAAGTGTTATTAATAAACCTTGTTTTAACTATTTTTTTATGACAACATTGCCGACAAAGTCATTTTGATACCCTATAACGGTTTGATATGACTACATTCATTGAGGCATTAACATCCAGTAATGTAGTTACTTAATCATTACTTTCTACTTCTGCTTTCATTAATCTCTGCAGTTTCTCTTCACTGTCCCCAATCAGTAACGAATCTTAGCGAATATCTGTCAATCGAAATTCCTGATATCAATTAGCTTGGTCCATTAAGTATACATTGTGTTTATGTCTTATCTCTTACTAAATATAGTACTTTGATAGTTTTTATGTCAATATAGATAATTTTATCCATGCGTTTAAAAAACACCATTTTTTATTGTTTACAGTTCACTTTAGCTGTTTTATTATTAATCAAGTAAGGTGCATAGGTAAAACTAGCTTATTCGCTTTTGTGTAATAATAGAATTTAGTGTATAATGGTAATTTATTGATCGATTGATATATAGTACTTATATGACACGTGTCAAGAGCAATTTATATAATTAAATGTAAAAAAAAAACATACTAATTGGGAAAAACAAATATTTAGAAATTATTTGAAATATCTCTTGCTAAGAGTAATTGTCCAATTACAGTTATTTTCGCTTAAGCATGCCTTGATAATTACTGGAGAATATAAAAAAGATATAGAAAGTTTCGTTATTCTTTATTGGGTAATTTACAAAATGCGTATAATTCTACATTGTATATTCTAATGTGGTAAAAAGCCTTTCCGACTAAAAGTTTAAAATCTCCAGATCTTATTGCGATAAAGAATCATTTCAAAACATTAGATGTTGAATTTAAAGATAATTGAGGAACTGGGATCTTTCGATCATTCAGATCTCGAATCAGCAATTTTTTTATTGGATATAAAACGGAAATTTCATAACGAAAGAGAGAGAGAGAGAGAGAGAGAGAGAGAGAGAGGAGAGAGAGAGAGAGAGAGAGAGAGAGAGAGAGTCAATGGCAATGTCAGTACTCCTTATTCCTTAATAAAATTGTTATTCTGCCACATTAAAATATAAATTATTTACAAAAGATTTACATCGAATGTATTGTGAGAGTCAAAGATATATATATATATATATATATATATATATATATATATATAATATAATATATATATATATATATATATATATATATATATATATATATACATATATATATATATATTCAACAAAAATTTTAAAAATATTGCTTAAGTTTTCTTTTGCATAATACCGTACTGACATTCAGACATTAGAGAGAGAGAGAGAGAGAGGAGAGAGAGAGAGAGAGAGAGAGAGAGAGAGAGAGGAGAGGAGAGGAGAGAGAGAGAGAGAGAGAATTTACAAAGTTTAATTATGTTGTTAACTATTTTGCCAAATTGAATATTTCAGGAAACGACCAAAGTTTGAGAAAATGCTCCGAATGAAATGGGGCGCAAAAATTAATACGGATAAAGCCTATCCATAGTGGCTGTAACAGATCTCTACCCATAATGTTCTTTTATGCGAACCCAAACTCATTTTATGTCCAATATAATCTTAATTTATGGTTTTCATTAGTTACGGAGGTAGAAAGGAAATGGGGGTGGGGAAAGGGAGGGGAGCATGGGAGGGGGAAGCACTCACTAACAGGGCTTTTGTAAGATATAGGTTAATTGCTCCGACTCTCCAGGTTCATATACAGTAGGTCCCATTAATTCCTGGAACAGACGCGGAAGGAAGTAAAGACAGTAATTACAGGAAACTTCAGATGCTGACGATGCTTCCGAGAATGTGGGAGGGTTGTTTAGAAAATGAAATAGAAAACAAGAGCAATAAGAGATTTCTGACCCCTCGCCAAAGGTTAATGGAGTCGTCCGTGGCCGAAGCTCTTATCTGTGGTGGAAAATTCGTCAGTTTGTTTTGACATCTTTAAAATGACGTTAAGTGCAAATCCCGATCTCCAAAATTTAATGGGACTGTCCGTGACCTAAGATCTAACTGGTGTGAAAATTTCGTCAAAATTTGTCAAGTAGTTTTGACGTAATTCTGTTGTTTAGAAAATGAAATAGAAAACAAGAGCAACTAGAGGGACACTCATTTGAGCACAGACCTCCACCCTAGCAGCGTATTTCTTGACCATTTGGTCGACCCTGACCTTGACCTTTGACCCTAACATGTATTAATTGGCGTGGATTTTCATACACTCAAATATGAACCAAGTTCGAGGTCTCTGTGACAACGATATTCAAACTTATGGCTCATTACGTGAGTTGGACATTTTGCCTGACCGTTACCTTGACCTTTGACCATGACCTTCGAAAATTTTATAATTTCTAGCTTTCTACATAACAGACAATCCCTGCAAGTTTCATTATCCTTCGATTAAAATTGTGGCCAGAAATCTGTTTACAAACAAGCACACAAACAGGGGGTAAAATATAACCTCCTTCCAACTTCGTTAGCGGAGGTGATAAGAGATTTCTGACCTCCGCCAAAGATTAATGGAGTCGTCCATGGCCTTACGTCCATCTGAGGTGGAAATTTCGTCAATATCCGTCGGTTTGTTTTGAGATTTTCTTTAAAATGACGAAAAATGCAAATCCCGATCTATAAATTATCCGGATCTGGATCATCTCCATAATTTAATGGGGTCGTCCATGACCTAAGATCTAACTGTGGTTAATATGTCTTCAAAATCCGTCGAGTAGTTTTGACGTAATTCTGTCTATAGACAGACACAAGTACAGACGAATAAATTAATAAATAAACCGATTCCATTTTATAACCCTGGTGGAGGTAATAAAATTGAACTATTTTGATATCTAGACGAAACTTATAAATTGTCGTTAAAAAAAGTAAAAAAAAAAAAAAAGTAAAAAAAAAAAAAAAAACTATTTTGTATTATGATTTTGTAACAAACCCGTGACTCTTACGGGAATAAGAATGCTTGCTGGCAATGCATCACTTTAATATTTCACGAGGAAAGGTTTAGCTAGAGAAGCGGCATAATAATTTTTCAAGGTAATTTCAAGAAAGATGACTAGGTAGAGCATGTGTGCTTTATTTATTACGAGTTTGCATGAAAAGTATCTGACTAATAGCAGGAACCACATTTTGTTTTGTGTTACTCTTCTCACAACCAAAAAGGTAAATATATTTAAAATACATTTTTTAAAAGTTTGAGTATTTTGTTAAAATAATGTTGGTGACAGTACAGACAAAGTTATGTTAAATTAACGAATTTTCTGTTTGAATAGTAAACAAAATCACGGAGATAACTAATTTAGTGTTGTTACAGTTCTTAGAATATTATGATTGTTCATTACTTTTCTTTTAGTTTTTTATTTCCTTATTTCCTTTCTCACTGGGCTATATTTCCATGTTGGAGCACTCGGGCTTATAGCATTATGGTTTTCCAGCTATGGTTTATAGCTTAGCTTGTAATAAGAAGAAGAAGAAGAAGAAGAAGAAGAAGAAGAAGAAGAGAAGAAGAAGAAGAAGAAGAAGAATAAGAAGAAGAAGTAGTAGTAGTAGTAGTAGTAGTAGTAGTAGTAGTAGTAGTAGTAGTTATCACTAGACGAGCTTAGAACTCTTTACCTACAATCAGATACTCATAAAAAATAGTCACCTTGCGTGTTTAGTTAACATGCTTTATACAACATCAAAATTAAAAGATAAACTTAAAGTCATATTAGTTACCAAGTTACTAAATGTTTACAATAAAGAAATATAAGCCAACTTAAGAAAAACTTAAGAATGTGACATTTTTTATGGCGTCTTTATTTCGCATTTCAACTTCGCATTGTTTGGTGCAGTCTTTTTTGTGTTAAAGCAGCGGTCTGACTCCTTGTGGTGCTGTCTTTTTGTGTAAAGCAGCGGTCTGACTCCTTGTGGTGCTGTCTTTTTGTGTAAAGCAGCGGTCCTGACTCCTGGAAACACTACACTCCTTATCACGTGCATATTTAACACATGAAGTCAAAGAAATTTATGAGAAGAAATTTATCCTTTTTTTTGCTGGGGAATATGTATGATTAAAGACGTGGTCTTCAGAAATTTGAATCATGAAATTGTATATCAAGGATGAGAGAGAGAGAGAGAGAGAGAGAGAGAGAGAGTGAGAGAGAGAGAGAGAGAGAGAGAGAGAGAGACTAACTTATGAATTACTGGAGACTAAATTTGAAATGGCCATTACATATCATCGGAGGGAGCATAGATCATTGTGGAACAAAGGAGTTCCCATACATTCCTCTCTCTCTCTCTCTCTCTCTCTCTCTCTCTCTCTCTCTCATCTCTCTCCTCCCTCTCTCTCCTCTCTCCTCTCTCTTGATTCGACTTGTTTGTTAGCGCAAAAGTTCAGGACTAGTTTGAGGTAAGATAGTTTCGTGGATAGT
>NC_090752.1:14748908-14768908 GCF_036898095.1 Palaemon carinicauda
GATGTCGAATAGTTAATTTTGAAGTTGTTTTGTGCTTGCCATGGATGTCGAATAGTTGATTTTGAAGTTGTTTTGTGCTTGCCATGGATGTCGAATAGTTAATTTTGAAGTTTTTTGTGCTTGCCATGGATGTCGAATAGTTAATTTTGAAGATTTTTTGTGCTTGCCATGGATGTCGAATAGTTAATTTTGAAGTTGTTTTGTGCTTGCCATGGATGTCGAATAGTTAATTTTGAAGTTGTTTTGTGCTTGCCATGGATGTCGGATAGTTAATTTTGAAGTTTTTTTGTGCTTGCCATGGATGTCGAATAGTTAATTTTGAAATTGTTTTGTGCTTGCCATGGATATCGAATAGTTAATTTTGAAGTTGTTTTGTGCTCGCCATGGATGTCGAATAGTTAATTTTGAAGTTGTTTTGTGTTTGCCATGGATGTCGAATAGTTAATTTTGAAGTTGTTTTGGGCTCGCCATGGATGTCGAATAGTTAATTTTGAAGTTGATTTGTGCTCGCTATGGATGTCGAATAGTTAATTTTGAAGTTGTTTTGTGCTTGCCATGGATGACGAATAGTTAATTTTGAAGTTGTTTTGGGCTTGCCATGGATGTCGAATAGTTAATTTTGAAGTTGTTTTGTGCTTGCCATGGATGTCGAATAGTTAATTTTGAAGTTGTTTTGTGCTTGCCTTGGATGTCGAATAGTTAATTTTGAAGTTGTTTTGTGCTTGCCATGGATGTCGGATAGTTAATTTTGAAGTTGTTTTGTGCTTGCCATGGATATCGAATAGATAATTTTGAAGTTGTTTTGTGCTCGCCATGGATGTCGAATAGTTAATTTTGAAGTTGTTTTGTGCTTACTATGGATGTCGAATAGTTAATTTTGAAGTTGTTGTTTTGCCTAGTGTTAAAATAACCGCATTTCAAACCACTTTGAGTCGTTAAGACAATAAATATGGCTTTATTGTAAGCAAGCAAGTAATATGCGATGAAAACTAATTTAAAAGGATTATTTCATCCTGTAGGGACTGTTCTGTTTTAGTCTTCGTATTGAAAGTGCATATGTATCTCAAGAAATCTTGAGTGATGTCCTTTACATAAGTTAGCCAAGGGAGTCTGGCCAGTATCGACCTGGGGACGTCGCTGAAACTCTCGAGAAACTTACGGACGGTTGGCAAGATGGTGTTGTTGTTGTTGTTATTATCATTAATATTGCTGTTGTTGTTGTTGTTGTTATTATTATTATTAATATTGCTGTTGTTGTTGTTATTATTATTATTATTGTTGTTGTTGTTGTTGTTGTTGTTATTATTATCATTATGTATTAGTAATAGTATTTATTGTTATTATTATTATTTATTATTTATTATTATTATTATTATTTATTATTATTTATTATTATTATTTATTATTATTCTTATTTATTATTATTATTATTATTAATTAGCAAAAGTAAATATTCTTTACTGAACCACTTAACAGATATAGGCAAATACAACATGAACTATTTATTACAGACTCTTAAATTTAAGAGTATTACAGAAAAATTATATAAAATAAATACACTGAAGAGAAGTAACTTTAATTGATTGATTTAAAGTTTTCTGGCATCCTGACATCTAAGGTCATTGACGCCGTAAGTAACTTTTAAACTTCACAAGCTAATATCACTTATGGTCCCAGAAGTATTGATGGAGAAAACTTTTAGATGTGAGGAAGGAGACGTTAGAAGACTTGGCTATGTTAAATTACTAATTTTCGAATATAATAAGAATTGATTGATTTTTGAAGGCCATGTTCATGTTGGAAGCCCATATGGTTTGTATTTCTTCAATTTCCTTAGTAGAGTAGTCACTTAAAATCTTTTATAAGGCAGTCTGACGAAAATTGTTCATATTGAAATGCCAAATTACTATATATTTCCTAACTGTTTTACACTGATGTTTGAAGTAACATCTATATTTTTATTATTCTCGCTCTCTCTCTCTCTCTCTCTCTCTCTCTCTCTCTCTCTCTCTCTCTCTCTCTCTCTCTCTCTCTCTCTCTCTCTCTCCTATAAGCTGTGAATAAAAGTATCTGTGGTAAAAGTTGTATCCAATAATATTTGATTTCTGATGTTGATTGCTTTTCATATAAAGTATATAATATTTATATTCAACTGAATTTATTTGTCCATAATTATTAGTTAGTTGCAAGCCCTTGAGCATGTAATTGTAAATTTTTTGTAAATAAAATCGGGTGGAGATGATGATATTTTAATGGTGTTGATCGAAACCAGGCAAACAATGGTATCAAATATTTGAAAGTAATATGAATAAAGGAATTTTATTCAATGGTTTGGAACGATCAAAGGTCAGAGAGATAGTGTAATCAAAATTTTGCTATTTCAAGCTATTTATTTTTTATTTATAAATAGTATGTACCAAATGCGATAACAAAAGCTTATATTATTTAGTGGAATAATGAGAGCGAGAGAGACATGGTCTTCCTTACATAGGTTTTAGCAGTCCTATACCTGTAATTAAGCGAGGTCAGTCAGAGCCGGCCAATTAGTTCAGTGTCCAGTGCTCCAATGATTCCATTTTGAGAGCCATTGAAAAAATGGCGTAGGACTTTTTTTTCGCACTTTTCCAGTCATTCTCATTCTTTCATCGGTCTGGGTAAAATCAATGCATGCAGATTTTATATATATATATATATATATATATATATATATATATATATATATATATATATGTGTGTGTGTGTGTGTGTGTGTATGTATACACACATATATATATATGTACTGTATGTGCATGTACACACACACACACATATATATATATGTATATATATATATATATATATATATATATATATATATATATATATATATATATATATATATATATATATCAGCCTTGAAATTAATATACGCTATATATATATACATATTTATATATATATATATATATATATATATATATATATATACATATATATATATATGCGTATGTGTATGTACACACACATACATATATATATATATATATATATATATATATATATATATATACATATATATATATATATATATATATATATATATATATATATATATATGTATATATATATATATATATGTATATATATATCAGCCTTGAAATTAATATACGTTTAAATGCTATGCAATTAATACTTTAAGGAACACAAATTTATCCTTGACTTTTTTACCTTTCAATATTATGCCTATACATATCTTCAACGCTTTTTGAATTTCACATTAAAATTTAGACCTTCACAATTATTTTGCATCAAGCCTTTCCTGGAAGATCTCCCCGCTCCCCTCTTTCAGCAGAAAGCAGAAAAAAAAAAGAAAAAAAAAGTCTTCCTCGAAAAAGAACCTTTCAATAATTTTTTTCCTCCGCTAACAATCATGTCTCCGAATTCCTACCGTCAGAGAGTCCTGCCTGTTCGTCGGAGATACCGCCAAGTTTGTGCCCCATTTCAGGATTATGGTTTTAAATTCAGGCATTTAGATGAAAGATTGGCTTTCTTGAGATTCTACTCTGTGGTTTAAAGTCTTTTAATCTGGATCGAGGAATTCTCTCTCTCTCTCTCTCTCTCTCTCTCTCTCTCTCTCTCTCTCTCTCTCTCTCTCTCTCTCTCTCTCTCTCTCTCCTTTGATTTCGAATTTTATTTTCAAATGTATTCAGGCCATTGCGCCACTTCAGCTACTTTAGATATTTAGACTTGTTTTAAAGAAATTTTGTTATTCATGTGAAGAAAATGTCAGAAATATATATATATATATATATATATATATATATATATATATATATATATATATATATATATATATATATATACATACATACATACATACATACATACATACATACATACATAGGGAGAGAGATAGAGAGAGATGGCAACTTGTGACGGAATTGACAGTTATTTATATATATATATATATATATATATATATATATATATATATATATATATATATATATATATATATATATATATATATATATATATATATATATATATATATATATGTTTGTATGTGTGTGTGTAAATTTGCACGCATAGAAATATGTATGGATGTGTTTAATATCGATCATATTGTGTTTATAACCGGCATCACAATCTTAGAGGAGACAAACTCATAATCAGATCAATGATTTGTCTCCCATCACACATCAGTTGAAATAAATTAGTTCACATTCCCTTGCTGTCACAGATATGGAGATGACTCGTCCAGAATATGCTAATTTTACTTATTTATTATTAATAAAAAAATTGGAGAAAATTGTCCAGTTTTGTTTAGCTCGTATTTTACATTCTTGGAACCTGATTTATGAGAATAGGATTAAAACATTGTCTGTGTATTTCTTTTCTGTAGGTAAGATATGCTATTGAAAGGCATTTGACGTTAACATTCTCTCCTTAGGCGATAGCTTATAGAGCACTTTAAATCAATTCGTCACTGGAAGTTGGCCTGTAGAAGAAAGTTACACAGTGTAGTGATGGATGGAATAAGCCTAATCATGATTAAACTGTTTAAAGTCGGTACTTAAACCAAAGTAAGATTCATAATTGAAAACTTTTCTTTGAATTTGGTGGTAGCATTCCGTCAGTAAAACTGATGAAATATAAAAACCTTTTTATCATGAAGAGACTGAAAAAAGATGCTTTAAAAGACAACTAGCGTGTACATTTGAGTTTTTTATATATATTCTATTATATTGATAAAAACATAGAAAGAGTTTTCAAATACTAGAAACGCACAGAAAGGTAGTTGCAAGTCTTATCTGAATCTCAACCCATGTCCTTGATGTGGGATTTAGCTAAATCTGTGAAAAACCTACATTCCGATCTGTTTACATCTTTAGTCGAATTGTGAAATTTTAAAAAAACGAGGAATCAGTTGCGGGAGAAATTTACTTATGCCAAATTTTGTCTCAATGTGATATAGTAATTTGATTTCCAGTCATTGCCTTTATTTTTGCTATAAGCATTAGAGAGAACCTCTCTAATTCTGTTTCAGTAATATTCTGTTGAAGACGACGGGTCTTGCACTTTTTTTATTGTTTAGTGCTACGTTTCCTTTCCAATTAGGTCTGGGCGTAATGTGATTATTGCATACTCGAACTACCAGTCACTAAATGAAGAAAAGTCAGAGTATGAGTCATTATGCAACGTTTTAATGCATCAGAAACGCTCTTGAAAGAAATAATCCGTTGGTAAATGTATATCTAGTTATTTGGAACCACCTATGATCACTGTTCTTATGTCGAAAAATACCAAAGAGAAATGTCTTTATAAAGAATAATTTTGGTATTGAAATCTAAGAAAAAATTATCTCTTGTGTAAAGCTGGATAAATTGTCTGTAATTTAGTCCTTGAATTATAAAGTCAAAAATATGCCTTGCTGTGCGAGGAGAATGTTATGAGAGTTGATATGAAATTTATCATCAGAGATTCAAGATGTCAGAATCAAACAAAAACATCAAAGAGGATGAGGAAATATATTATATTTAGTTTATATTATAAACTTTGTAAGAATTACATTTAATACAAGACACTGCCAAACGTTTATATCAGAATTCAGAAAAACAAACATATGCAAAGTCAAAGTTCCCCTGAACTCTTATTCTTCTTCCTAGATATTATTAGGGTTTTCCTTCCAGCCGTCCCTCCATTCATTAAGTTAATGTAGGCCGTAATTGTGTAAAATTGCGACTCAGTTGGCATGTCAAGTTGTCGCTCAAACACCTTTTGTCATTCATTGAGCGTAGTCGACGTGCTGCAGAGAGAGAGAGAGAGAGAGAGAGAGGAGAGAGAGAGAGAGAGAGAGAGAGAGAGAGAGAGAGAGAGAGAGAATATTTTGGTTTTAGGGTGTATGAGATGTTATGTTAGGGGCTTTGTGTTTATCTCTGTGTGGATGGCCTCGTCGCTCTTATGGCAGATGAAGGTCGTTTTGTAGAGACGAGGATGCGATTTTGTTGTTATTTCTATTTTAGCTGGTAATGCTAACCTTTGTCTCAGCGTGTGATATTGCTCCTTTAGCAAACCATTGTTCTCTATTGATGGGTAGAGCACAGTGCTATATGGGATCCCTCTCTCTGGTTACGGCTTTAGGAAACCTTTGTTCTCTATTGATGGGTAGAGAACAGTGCTATATGGGATCCCTCTCTCTTGTTACGGCTTTAGCAAACCATTGTTCTCTATTGATGGGTAGAGAACAGTGCCATATGGGATCCCTCTCTCTGGTTACGGCTTTAGCAGACCATTGTTCTTTATTGATGGGTAGAGAACAATGCTATATGGGATCCCTCTCTCTGGTTACGGCTTTAGCAAACCATTGTTCTCTATTGATAGGTAGAGAACAGTGCTATATTGGATCCCTCTCTCTGGTTACGGCTTTAGCAAACTATTGTTCTCTATTGATGGGTAAAGAACAGTGCTATATTGGATCCCTCTCTCTGGTTACGGCTTTAGCAAACCATTGTTCTCTATTGATGGGTAGAGAACAGTGCTATGTTGGATCCCTCTTTCTGGTTACGGCTCTAGCAAACCATTGTTCTCAATTGATGGGTAGAGAACAGTGCTATATGGGATCCCTCTCTGTGGTTACGGGTCATTCTGTCTTTGCTTACACATGCACCGAATAGCCTGTCCTCTTCTTTCCACATTCTCCTATGTCCTCATACTCTTGACAACACCGAGATTACCAAACAATTCTTCTCTCAAGGTGTTATATAGTCCACTGTAATAGCCCAATGGTTACTTTCCTCCTGGTAAAGGTAGAAGATACTAAAAAATAAACAATTTTTCTCTAGTATTGGGTAGTGTCATAGCCTCTGCACCATGGTCTTCCACTGTTTTGTATTAGAGTACGCAGTTCTACCTTATTTCTCTTCCTCTTGTTTGTTTTCAAGTTTTTATAGTTTATATAAAAAAGATCTAATTTAATTATGTTACTGTTCTTAAAATATTTTATTTTTGTTATCTATTACCTCTTGTAGCTTATTTCTTTCCTTATTTCCTTTCCTCACTGGGCTATTTTTCCCTGTTGGAGCTTTTTGGGTTCATGGCATCTTGCTTTTACAACTAGGGTTATAGCTTGGCTTGTAATAATGATAATGATAAAAATAGCAAACCCTACTAAATGGTTGTCCTGAAACACCGTAGTTTCTAGCCAAAGAAAGTCTATAAGGAAACATTGATTGTAATATTACCCACGTAAGAGTTGTGATATCTGCACTCTGTATGCATCTTTTTTTTTAAGTTTATGTATATTATATAAATGTATACATATGTTTATACAGTATATGATAAGTTACTGTTACACCAAAATTCAACGGGATAAGACTTGCCCATTAGCTGTCCTCAGGAAAACAGCTGTTTACGAAATATAATGATGATAAATGATTTTTATATGGTGTTTTAAGGTAGACCTATTGTGTGTATGCATGTATGTGTGTATGTATATATATATACATATATATATGTATATATATATACATGCATATACATATACTGTATATATATATGTATATATACTATATATACAGTATATATCTATATATGCATATATACTGTGTATATATATATATATATATATATATATATATATATATATATATATATATATATATGAATATGACCATACACCCTTTTCCTCTTTGCATAGAGTGGTGCTAGAAAGGTACAACCGTTTTCTGTTTGTTGATATGGTTGATAGTAGACCCAGAGGGATCCTGGCATCTAGTAAATGTGATCCTAGCGCTGAACCACTGAAATACATTGCCACACTTGTCTGATTGCTTTTTCTTAAAGTTGGCGGTGGTGTCGTCATATAACGAAGTATAATGATATGTATGTATGCAGTAGTCAAATACTGTATATATATATATATATATATATATATATATATATATATATATATATATATATATATATATATATATATATATATAAATATACATATATATATATATATATATATATATATATATATATATATATATATATATTTGTGTGTGTGTGTGTGTTTGTGTATGTGTATATATATATATATATATATATATATATATATATATATATATATATATATATAATGTGTGTTTGTGTATGAATATATATTTATGTATATATATAAATATATATATGAATATATATATATATATATATATATATATATATATATATATATTTATATGTATATATATATATTTATATATATATATTTATGCAGTATGTATGTGTGTATGTATGTATGCCTGCATGCATAAAATTGTATGTATGCATTTAAATAAAAATAAAGGAGAGAGAGAGAGAGAGAGAGAGAGAGAGAGAGAGAGAGAGAGAGAGAGAGAGAGAGAGAGAGAGAGAGAGAGAGAGCGCTAATGCAATATTTCGGTCTCCATCTCTGTCCGGTTTATTCTTGGGATGAGTCAACCGATCGTAAAGAAAACTTTGGAAAAGATCACTATCAACTCATGTGTGTAATAAAGCTATTTGGGAAACCCTGACAGCCCCATCGAGGGTGCTGGATCTCCCATAAATATGACTCCCCACGAAAATTTTGTCCACATCTCCGGCCTGATATGGAAAAGAGCTTTGGGTTGCGGGAACTAGTGTGTGTAAGTGAAAGACTAGTTTTTATGGCTATGGGGGGCTATTGTGTAATTGAAAGACTAGTTTTAGGGCTGTGGGAACTAGTGTGTGGAAGCGAAGGATTAATTTTTATCGCCATTGGAACTAGTGTGTAATTAGAATACTTTTTTAGGGCTGTGGAAACTAGTGTGTAAGTGAAGGAATAATTTTTTAGGGCCGTGGGAACTAGTTTGTAAATGAAACTAATGTTTAGGGCTGTGGGAAATAAGGTGTAAGTGAAAGACTAATTTTAGGGGTGTAGTAACTAGTGAGTAAATGAAAGACTAATTTTTAGTGCTTTGGGAACTATAGTCAATTCTTTTTAGTGAGGCAGATTTGCACCGACTCGAAGGGGTGTCCTTTTAGCTCGGAAAAGTTTCATGATCTCTGATTGGTTGGACAAGATAATTCTAACCAATCAGATAGCAGGAATTTTTTCCGAGCTAAAAGGGCACCGCTGCGAGTCAGAGCAAATGCGCCTCGTTAAAAAAAAAATTAGTATAGTGTGCAAGTGAAAGACCAATTTTTAGGGCTGTGGTAACTAGTGAGTAATTGAAAGACTAATTTTTAGGGCTGTGGTAACTAGTGAGTAATTGAAAGACTAATTTTTAGGGCTGTGGAAACTAGTGTCTAAGCGAAGAATTATTTCTTCAGCAATTATAACATTAGTCTTGCAGTTTTTTTCTTGATTGCATGTTATCAATTTCAATGTGGAGTATGACTTAACTTTATCGCTTTGAGGCATGCTTCTCTTCAACGTTAGCGAGCTCTTAGACAGTAAAGTATTTATATTATGACATGGCTTATAATGTTTAAGTTTGTTCATTAATCTCATATAGGCACACTGTTTTCATGTTTTATATTTTTGTATGAGCATGTGTACTTCTCTTTCCTCTCGGCTGTAACCATTTCAATTGTATAAAATCAGAGACGTGGATGACTCTTATAGATATACCGATATATATATATATATATATATATATATATATATATATATATATATATATATATATATATATATATGTATATGTATATATATATGTATATAAATATCTATATCGATATATATATATATATATATATATATATATATATATATATATATATATATGTATATGTATATAAATATATATATATATATATATATATATATATATATATATATATATATATATATATATATATAAATATAAAAGTGTGTGTTCGTGTGTGTGTGGCAAAACATACTTTTTTAAGCTGCAGATATGCGGGATGATTTACTAATTTACCATGGTATAATAAATTTTTGTACATTGAAGTTTTAAATTAATACGTAAATCCAGTTCTTGTGTCTTTTCGCTGAATTGGTAGCGATCGGATCCTGCTCTTCGCTGGTAGGTCAGGGGATGGTACACTCAAAGACAATAGATTTTAGCTCTTCGGGTTGAAGAGGCACTAGAAAATCTGAAGGTCTTGGGCTGCTGGTTCTCTAGTTATTATAAATTGTTCATATTAATATTATCTTGTACAGTACTAAGGTCCGAATATGCAAACGGAACAGAAAGAGAAAAATCTGGATAAATGAACTCCTGCACACACAAAAAAATATATTTTTACGATCTTTCTAATCGGGTAGTTGAATCAGTAGAACTTAGAAAGTTCAAACTCGCGGCAAATGTTAGGTTGAACAGGCTGATATAAGTCTTTTTATAGTTTATATTTGAAATTTGTTTTAATGTTGGTAGTGTTTTTGGAATATTTTATATTAATTGTTCATTACTTCTTATACCGTTTATTTATTGCCTTATTCCCTTTCCTCACTGGACTATTTTTCCCTGTTGCAGACCTTGGGGTTATAGCAGCTTGCTTTTCCAACTAAGGTTGTAGCTTAGCTGGTAATAATAATAATAATAATAATAATAATAATAATAATAATAATAATAATAATATCTTTACGTTAATGGGAACCTCGTAGAATAATTGTACTGGCAAACTGGAGTTAGATCCTGTTTGGATTGCTGAAATGATTGCTGTTTATATTTTAGAGTGCCTATGTGGAGATGAAAAGACACTAATAGTTGGCGTGTTACGCTAGCGACAATATGATTGAGTGGCTGATCTAGGGAGAGTTCCAGAGCTTGGCAGTGAAAGGAAAGAAACAGTTGCCGAATCGTGCAATTCGAGGATTACTGACTTCTATAGAGTAAATTATGGAACTGGAGAGCCGACGGAGGTGGTCAGCAGAACAGAGACCGAAAGAGTTCTTATAGAGATGACTTAGAACGGAGGGTCAAAAGTAAGGATGGGTAATTGATTAAACCAGTTACCTAAGAATTAGTCCTATCCAGGAGGGGGGGGGGGTATAATAAGAAGTCCCCCAAAAATGTGACCAACGTTCTAGACAAGGATGGCTAAATATAACTTAAAGCTTTTATACCTTGATGAAGAAAATAAATCACGCCATTAAATGATTGAGATTTTATTTATGCTTCGCCTATTGCAATTTGAATAATGTAATCTTTCCAACATGAGTTGCTGGGCAACCAAAATATTTATAGGCCACCGATTTTTTTTTAGTGTTTTTCCAGTTGATTTCATAGACGAATGTCTGATGATTGGCGCTTGGCGTGAGAGAAATGACATACACCTCTTTAAATATTTTAGAGCTTCAGATGTCACTGAGTTTTATCATTGATTGCTCCGTGGAATTTGACTAATATTCTTTCGCAATCGCTGTATTCCTTTCTATATTTAATATTCACTTGTCTTACATCATGCATTTTTGTCGATGCAGATTTAGTATTCAAGGAAGTTTTTTCGGTTCGTCATCGTGATGGTTAATTGATTTTTTTTATCCAAAGGCTGACGAAATTGGTAAACTTATTGTATTTGTCTATATTTAATATTCACTTGTCTTACATCATGCATTTTTGTGGATGCAGATTTAGTATTCAAGGAAGATTTTCGGTTTGTCATCGTGATGGTAAATTGATTTTTTTATCCAAAGGCTGACGAAATTGGTAAACTTATTGTATTTGTCTATATTTAATATTCACTTGTCTTACATCATGCATTTTTGTCGATGCAGATTTAGTATTCAAGGAAGTTTTTCGGTCCGTCATCGTGATGGTTAATTGATTTTTTTATCCAAAGGCTGACGAAATTGGTAAACTTATTGTATTTGTCTATTCCATATTTAATGTAAAAGGAAATTTACCTGGTCTATATAATTGGTTACGTAACCAATTCTTAGTTAAGTGAAGCTCATAATGAATATGAAAAAAATATAAGCAAAAATATAAAAATCCTTATTTTTTTCCTGGCGAATTTGAATATAAGCCTTCATACTAAATACCATAAATCTAAATTTGTCCTAATGCCTTCCTTTCATGCATTTTCCAAATGTGGGAACTGTGTGTTATACTGCCACATACATCCATGTAATAAATGTAATGGAGGGTGACAATTTAAACTAGCAGGTTCTTTAAAATCTTGTATAATGAAGACAAACGGACATAAATGTAACAAGCAGCGGGAAGCAGGTCCATGCTTGTCGATACAGTGACCACTGAACAATGACTGACTATTATATGCACATGGCGGAAAGAAAAGCAGTGTTGACACATCTAATTACATTGTTGCCACGATGCATAATGAAAAAGTGGTCTTACAGTACGTGTAATGGGAAAAGATAAATGGAAATAAATATCATTCTTCTACGAAATAATAATAAAGCAAATGTAATGTTCATAACTGTACGTAATGTAAATAATATACGGCATAATATTAGATATCTATACAGGAACTGGGATCTAGCAAAAATAATGGGAAGGATTACCTATTAATTACGGTGTGATTGTCATTATTCGCAATTGTAATTTTAGGGACGTCAATATTTTTCCCGGCGTAAATATTCGAAAATTATTATTGTTGATGTTGTTTCTGATAAAATAATGGGAGAGGACAATATTTTAATCTGTTAATGTATTTAAACGCATGATCTAAATTTATAGACTTGACTAGTGTTCTAAATATAGTAATTTGTATCTATAGAAGCCTTTTCTGATGTTTGGATTAAGGCTGTGACTGTTAAAAGGATTAAAGGTCGTTCATGAATGGCAGAGGCAAAGGACAGTGACATTGGCCTATCAAGCAGAACAATGCCCTAGAGACTGACAATATATACTTATGATCAGCGCCCAAGCCCCCTCTCCACCCAAGCTAGGACCAATGGCTGCTGATGACTCAACAGATAGACCTATAAGCTCCCCCAAACCCTCCATCCTTAGCTCATAAGGATGGTGGGGTGGCAGCAACCAAAAAAACTAACTAGTTTGAGCGGGACTCGAACCCTAGTCTGGCATTCACCAGTCAGGGACGTTACAACAACGGCCACCACAACAGGAGATTTAATTCGTGTAATGATTTTTTGATGAATATATCCTGTCATGGTAGAAAGGTTATTAAGATGATGGTCTTAGTTTTAATGGTTAATAAATGCAAAAGTATAATTTTATGACAACAATTTCATTGTTAGGATTTAGTTAAACGAAGTCAATACAAATGAAAAATCGGACGTCTATTGAAGGTTATTTATGTATTTCAAGTATCTATTTATTATTATTATTATTATTATTATTATTATTATTATTAATATTTTTACTATTGATTTTATGAATATTATTATTATTATTATTGTCATCATCATTATTATTATTATTATCATTATTATTATTACCACTACTACTACTACTACTACTACTACTACTACTACTACTACTACTACTACTAGCTAGCTAGCTAAGCTACAACCTTAATTGGAAAAGCAGGATGGTATAAGCCCAAAGGCTCCAACTGGAAATAATAATAGCCCAGTGAGGAAGGGAAATAAGGAAATAAATAATTATGTGAAATAATGAACAATTAGAATGAAATATTTTATAAACTAACAATATCAAAGCAGATATTTCATATATAAACTATAAAAAGACTGATGTCAGCCTGTTCAACATAAAACATTTGCTGCAATTTTGAACTTTATTATTATTATTATTATTATTATTATTATCATTATCATCATCATCATCATCATCATCATCATCATCATCATCATCATCATCATTATTATTATTATTATTATCATCATCATCATATATAAACTATAATAAGACTTATGTCAGCTTGTTAAACATAAAAACATTTGCTGCAAGTTTGAACTTTATTATTATAATTTTTATTATTATTATTATTATTGTTGTTGTTATTATTATTATTATTATTATTATTATTATTATTATTATTATCATCATTAATATTGTCCTCATTATTATTATTATTATTATTATTATTATTATTATTATTATTATTATTATTATTATTATCTTTATTATCATTATCATTATTGTTATTATTATTATTATTATTATTATTATTATTATTATTATTAGAGACCAAGGGTCATAGTGTGCCTCAGCGGCGTTTGGGGAAGTTGCATCATCGAAGCATTCAGAGCCAAGCATGATGTGCAATGCATTATTCAAGCCTGCCTGAATAGTAGTCACATCCGAGTCAAGGGTCCCTTATTATTCCTCTTAATTGGTCCCTTTTCATTGAAATGACATTAGGAAGTCGGAAACAAAAGCGGGATGTCAGAGTGGAGAAAGCCGGAAAAAAAAGTAATATTTTCAGTATCGATTTTGTTGTAATGTTAATTTTTTTTTAATATTGGAAGTCTCATGGTGTGCACCTGCTTACGTCTATTTAAAAATAGAGGGAAGGCGAATGCAATTTTAAATTTGTAATGACAAATTGGGTGGCATTATTGAGTAGTGCAGCGCTCTGCTCACATTTGATAAATCTGTGAATCATGTGTGTTGTTATATACGTGTGCAGTATTTATATATATATATATATATATATATGTGTATATATATGTATATATATATGTATATATATGTATATATATATATATATATATATATATATATATATATGTATATACATATATATATATATATATATATATATATATATATATATATATATAAAATTCCTTTAGATTATGTTACCCATAGGTATATAATTCACTATTAAACGTTCACAAAGTTTCAATTTATAAATAATTCTCTCTCTCTCTCCCTCTCTCTCTCTCTCTCTCTCTCTCTCTCTCTCTCTCTCTCTCTCTCTCTCTCTCTCTCTCTCTCTCTCTCTCTCTCTCTAGTTTCTTACATTATATAATTGTATCTTCTATTCATTATGTTACCTGTACATAATTGCTTTCACTTCAATTTCCTTGCTGTTTTTTATATTTTATTACTGTAGCCAAAATCTCTTTTAGCTACTGTATAGAAATGATGTAGTTTGAAAAGCTGGATTTAAGCTAGCTTTTCTATTTAAGCTGTAGTTGAGCAATGATCTATTTTAATAGAAAGATTTGCTAGAATATAGAAGATGATTACTAAGTGTGCATGAAAGTTATAGTGATACACATTCTGATAAAAGTAGTAAACTTTTTGTTGTTATTTTCAAGTCACCGGGTAGAACCTGACACATGGCTAGGTCAACCATATTTCTTGCTAATATTATCAGAAATCTCTCTCTGGTGATGTATCACTAGCTTTTCTTTTGAATTATTTTGTTTATGTTGTTTAAAGGTTTAAAGGCAGCTCATATATATATATATATATATATATATATATATATATATATATATATATATATATATATATATATATATATATATAGATATATATATATATATATATATATATATATATATATATATATATATGTATATATATATACATATACACAGACAGACACACACACACATACATACACACACACACACATATATATATATATATATATATATATATATATATATATATATATATTCCAATCTTGATACAATAAACGAATGGGGGACCTCATAATCTATTAAAGTACACAAAAGCCCATACATATAGTTTCTCTCTAATTTTATTCCATTTCCTTACAGTAAAGTCCTATCTACCTCTGTCAATATTTGCAAGTTTGAATTGATTTAAAACTTTCAGAGAGAGATCACTTTATTAGATTGCCATAACCACTCTAAAAAAGATTGAAGATTAAATATCATTATTTTTTCCTTATTTCTGTTACAAAGGTTGATTCTTGCTTTATTCTTCCTGTTTGTAATATTGCGGTTGTTTAGTATTCCATGTAATATTGTATTATTTTCTTGGTGTATTTCTTGACAATGCTGATTCAAAGACAGTTCGTCCAATCAGCTGTTTTGCTCATTTTTCTTAGATACATATTTGTCTTTGCAGAAAATTACCTTGTTCTGGCTAAAGGAAACTTGTTTATGCTTTCCTTCCTATACGATTAAGTGGATAGTGGATAAAATATCTTTTAAATTTACTGAAAAGTTGATTGATAGTTTATCGTATTTATATACTGATATCTCTTCCATTTTACCTTTGATGTAACTACTGTTAGATTTTGTGAAATTCATTTCATGAACGTTTAAATGTTATTTATTTTAACAAGGTTGTCTGGTTTAAAGGGTAAGATATTCATTTTCATATAGCCCATGGGTTCATATATCCTGGATATTTCCTCGTTTCATTTTGCTTTTTCCTGAATTTCAGTCTTCCTGAGAATTTTTCATTTGTAATTTTATATTTATATTTATATTTACAGAGAGAGAGAGAGAGAGAGAGAGAGAGAGAGAGAGAGAGAGAGAGAGAGAGAGAGAGAGAGAGAGAGAGAGAGAGAGAGAGAAACTTATAAGATAAAATAAGTTCGTGCGGATTTTTTGTTTGATATTACACACTTTTTTTCAAATATATATTTGAATTTGAGTTTTATATCATTGGCACCTCGTACAATGTATCCACATTTATATTTATCATTTATTAAATTGGTAATTTTTTGTATTTGAATGCTGTTGCAACCTCAGTGCATGTGAGAGAGAGAGAGAGAGAGAGAGAGAGAGAGAGAGAGAGAGAGAGAGAGAGAGAGAGAGAGAGAGAGAGAGAGAGAGAGAGAGAGAGGTTAGTTCGGCTATTGCTACCTCGTACAATATATACACATTTGAATTTTCTATTTATTAAATTTTAAATTGGTTATTTCTTGTGCTGAATATTTCAATGGTGTTGCACCTCAATGCGTGTACGTGTGAGAGAGAGAGAGAGAGAGAGAGAGAGAGAGAGAGAGAGAGAGAGAGAGAGAGAGAGAGAGAGAGAATGTTACTAACGTTATTGCTTCTATTGCTCTCTGAAGGCAATATATTATACCCTTTTATTACCGTGCCCCTCCTATGTTTTTCCTCTTTTGTAGATATTCACGGTTATTTATTTACATTTTAATTGCTCTTTCCTGGTTCAGAATGACTTCTATTTTCATTTGTTATGGCTTTTTTGTTTTGTTTGTTAGGTATAGTTAGTATTAGGTCGCCATTTTTATCAGTAAAGAAAATTTACCGTTTATTTTGAAGTGAAAGGCTTATTAAACTGGTAATTATCATACCAAGAAAATAATTAGTCGATTTTAGAATATCAGTTATTTAGGTTTTAATTACTGTTTCCTGGCTCAGAATGCTATCTATTTTTGTTTGTAAGGTAAAGGAATATTTAGAATCAAGTCGCATTTTTATTAATAAATAAAATTATATCGTTTATTTTAAGGAGAAAGCTTTATAAAACTGGTAATTATCATACCAAGAAAATATTTTGCCTTTTTAATGTTCCGATGGGATTTAAGAATCTCAGTTATTTACATTTTAATTACTCTTTCCTGGGTCAGACTTTTGTCTATGTTTGTTTGTTAGGTAAAGTCATAGTTATTATTAGGTTGCATTTTTTATTAATAAAGAAAATGATACCATTTATTTTAAAGAGAAATTCCTATAAAACTGTTCATCGTCATACCAAGAAAATATTTAGTCTTCAACGTTCAATCTGATTTCAAAATCTCAGTGAAGTGGATTCCTGATTATAGAGGTAATATCATTATTAATGTCTTTTGGATTATTGGGTGAGCATAAATCTTGCTAGAGTAAACATCATATTGACATTCTTTAAAAAAAGATGGATTAAAACAATCATCATTGACAGTATTCAACTCGAAGAAGTTCTATTCCAGCTATGACCAAGTTGTGGAATGATCTTCCTAATCGTGTAGTTGAATCAGTAGAACTTCCAAAGTTCAAACTTGCAGAGATCTGTTTTAATGTTATTACTGTTCTTGAAATATTTTATTTTAATTGTTCATTACTACTCATATAATTTATTTCCTTATTACCTTTCTTTACTGGGCTATTTTTCCCTGTTGGAGCCCTTTGGCTTATAATATCCTACTTTTCCAACTAGGTTTATAGCTTTACTTGTAATAATAATAATAATAATAATGATAGTAATAGTAAAAATAGTAATGATAATAATGACTTGGTATTACAAACATTGATACTGCATATATACATACATTGTACGTAAATTCTTATAGATGTATTTCGTAGAGTTTCATCTGTAGATATATTTACTTCTGGTTTGGAAAAACGTACTAGAATTATTTGCCGGCAAACTATCACTAATGTCAATCTAATTATATGTCTGCTGTCAGGAACTTGAAAACGCTTGATAAAATGCTTTCATAGGAAAATAGGACGTACAGTATACCTTTAACGAAATTGTCTTTTTCATTATGGTGAAACTTTCAGACGGGACGAGTTTTAAATCTTTCCTAAGTAATTAAAAAGAGATTTCTGTTTACAAAGAAAATAACTCGGATCAAAGGTTATAAGCGACAAGACATGTTAGGAAAAGTGGACGAAAAACCTAAAACAAGAATGCTGCGAGGGAAATGAGATGACTCTAAACATGAAATGAAAACTCTCTCTCTCTCTCTCTCTCTCTCTCTCTCTCTCTCTCTCTCTCTCTCTCTCTCTCTCTCTCTCTCTCTCTCTATATATATATATATATATATATGTGTGTGTGTGTGTGTGTGTGTGTATGAATTATATGTATGTGTGTGTATTAACGACCAATGAGTTGTACTTTAATATTTACAACTTTCAATATATATAATATACACACACATATGTATATATATATATATATATATATATATATATATATATATATATATATATGTATAATATATATATATATGTATAATATATATATATGTATAATATATATATAATATATATATATATATATATATATATATATATATATATATATATGTATATATACTGTATATATATAATATATATATATATGTATATATTCATTCATAAGGCTATACATTACTGAGCTGTAATTCAGGTACTTGTCCACTACGGATTTGAACCATTTTGTGTATGATTTCCAGCATTGTTACCTTCAGTGTTCCTACAATTACGATATTGACTGAAACGTCATGATATAAAAGGTTAGAAGTAAGAAAATTGTCTTAGTATTCAAATTAACTAGTAAAGAGAGAGAGAGAGAGAGAGAGAGAGAGAGAGAGAGAGAGAGAGAGAGTTAGTTCCGTTGTTGCTACCTCGTACAATGTGTACACATTTACATTTTTCATTTATTAAATATAAAATTGGTTATTTCTTGTATTGAATATTTCAATGGTGTTGCAACCTCAATGCGTGTACGTGGAGAGAGAATATATGCCGGTATAGAAGGACAGAGTAAAATACTTGAATATATATATATGCTGAATTGATGTGGTGATTATTGGAACTGGTATTGCAGGGAAAAGTCTTTTCAAAGACCACCTTCTTGTTAGCCTGTATGAAAGCACCAAGGAGCTTTTACATCTTAATGGAAGGGAAATCATAAAAGAAATAAAAAAGGACTGTAAAAAAAAAAAAAACCGTTTGCTTGAGCAAAATTCAGTCCCCAAAAGAAGGCTTTGATGGTGGTCTCTGAAAGAGGTTACAAGATATTTTATTTTATTTCGATTTTCTTCGCTGTCTTTAATATCACAAACTTTCTTTATTAGTTCCTTGCTGAAAAAAGTCTGGGCACTATAGTTTTCCCCCTATGTTTGTCCACCCGTCTGTCAGTGTCAGTCACGTGTGCCTTTTCATAGATTTATGTTGGAAAACGCCCGACAGTCTGTCCGTCATTGTTTATGCTAAGATTACATCGTCTTAAAATCTCCTGGACGGTATAATTATTTTATAATTATTGTTGCTAAAGTTATTACAAAAGAGAATCACAGTGCGTACAGTAGATGTATATGAAGCCATTTGAAAATTTGTCATCTGTTGTTTATTCAGTGTTTTAACGCTTACTTGTTATTACAAATCATAGATTTACATATTTCAAGTACCAAATGTAGATATAGATAAATAACAAATGTGGACATTAGTTTTCAGTAGATAAATAATCTTC
>NC_090752.1:14778908-14786408 GCF_036898095.1 Palaemon carinicauda
CTTAACAATGATATTTTTTACATTATCAAAAGCTACCAACAAAAGATCACATCCACTCTTCGAAGTATAAATAAATTCCCTTATATTCATAAGTGATAGTAATAGGACTGTTGCAAAGAGAAATATGTTTGGAATTCGCCACTGCAGAATTTGTATCACCCAAGACTGCATGAATGCACTCTTACCTCCCCCCTCCCCCCTCGACCCATTCTGTGATTCCCTTTTGCAGCCGAGAGCGTCATGGTCCCTTACCCTAAAGGAATGGATGAAATGGAGAACCGTTCCAGAATATCTTTTTGTGTTACTTTGTTGGAACACTTAATTTTTTTTTTCTTTGACGATTCATTCGCCTTCGTTATGAAGCACTAATGCATCAATTTTTATTTGGTTGGTTCTGAATTAAGGTCTTCATTTTCATATTTTCTTTTTATTCATTGATTTTATGGACTTTTTTTTTCCCTGACGATTCAGTTGCCTTCGTTATCAAGCACTAATCATCTAATGCATCAGTTTTTATTATGAAAATGAAGTCCTTAATTCAGCAATTAAGGACTTCATTTTCATATTTTCTTTTTATTCATTGATTTTATGGTCTTAAATTTGTTTTTGTTTTTTCCGGCGATTTATTTGCCTTCGTTATGAAGCACTAACCATCTCATGCATCAATTTTTATTTGGTTGGTGCTGAATAAAGGTCTTCATTTTCATATTTTCTTTTTATTCAATGATTTTATGGTCTTAACTTTTTTTTTTCTCCGACGATTCATTCGCCTTCGTTATAAAGCACTAATCATCTAATGCATCAGTTTTTATTTGGTTGGTGCTGAATAAAGGTCTTCATTTTCATATTTTCTTTTTATTCAATGATTTTATGGTCTTAACATTTTTTTTTCCTCCGGCGATTCATTTGCCTTCGTTATGAAGCACTAATCATCTAATGCATCAGTTTTTATTTGGTTGGTGCTGAATAAAGGTTTTCTTTTTTCATATTTTTTTATTCATTGATTTTATGGTCTTAACTTTTTTCTTTACCTCCGACGATTCATTTGCCTTCGTTATGAAGCACTAATCATCTAATGCATCAGTTTTTATTTTTTTGGTGCTGAATTAAGGTTTTCATTTTCATATTTTTATTATTCAATGATTTTATGGTCTTAACTTTTTTTTTTTTCTCTCCGGCGATTCATTTGTCTTCGTTATGAAGCACTAATCATGTAATGCATCAGTTTTTATTTGGTCGGTGCTGAATAAAGGTCTTCATTTTCATATTTTCTTTTAATTCAGTGATTTTAAGGACTTAACTTTTTATTTTTATCCTCCGACGATTCATTTGCCTTCATTATGAAGCACTAGTCATCTAATGCATCGATTTTTATTTTTTTGGTGCTGAATTAAGGTTTTCATTTTCATATTTTTTTTTTATTCATTGATTTTATGGTCTTAACTTTTTTCTTTTCCTCCGACGATTCATTTGCCTTCGTTATGAATCACTAAGCATCTAATGCATCAGTTTTTATTTTTTTTGATGCTGAATTAAGGTTTTCATTTTCATATTTTTTTTATTCAATGATTTTATGGTCTTAACTTTTTTCTTTTCCTCCGACGATTCATTTGCCTTCGTTATGAAGCACTAATCATCTAATGCATCAGTTTTTATTTGGTTGGTGCTGAATAAAGGTATTCATTTTCATATTTTCTTTTTATTCAATGATTTTATGGTCTTAACTTTTTTTTTTTTCTCCGGCGATTCATTTGCCTTCGTTATAAAGCACTAATCATCTAATGCATCAGCTTTTATTTGGTTGGTACTGAATTAAGGTCTTCATTTTCATATTTTCTTTATTCAATGATTTTATGGTCTTAACTTTTTTTTTTTTTTTCTCCGGCGATTCATTTGCCTTCGTTATGAAGCACTATTCATCTAATGCATCAGTTTTTATTTGGTTGGTGCTGAATTAAGGTCTTCATTTTCATATTTTCTTTTTATTTAGTGATTTCATGGTCTAAACATTTTTTTTTTTATGCTAACTTTGCTTCAGGGTTTTAAATTGCCTTTTTAATTGTGTTGCTCTTACTTTTCTGGTTGTGAAATAGTTGAAAATCCCCACAAAAATATTTATACTTTTGATCATTTTTTTTTTTTAATCCCTGGTGTCTAATTTAGATTTGCAAATTTTTCAAATAATTTAGAATGATTTTTGAAATGGTATTATGTTCTATTAGAAATGTTTATATATACATTCTCTTTCCTGCTCATTTTATCGGATTTAGTTGCCGTTTTAAAAATCTGTCCATCAAATGTTATTTATTGAACAACTTACGGGCTTTCTCGAATGTATCACAAATGAATTTACTTGTCACAAACAGTAGAGGTTACATAGCTGTTCCAAATTTCTATGGATAAAAAGGATTGATTCCGATTCTGTCTATCGTTTTTTCAAGAAAAAAGAAACTTTGTTTTGCTGAATGATTCCATGACGACTTTCAAAATATTTCATCTTTAAACATCTTTTCCATTAAGACGACTAAATAATATACAGTTACAATTGAAATAAGTGTTGTTGTTGGGCCGGGCTAAACAAAGTTTCGTGTTTTATATGCTATACGGATAACGGGGGAGGGTGGGGTGTGTCACCCTAGCAGTACCAGCCGAACTCGGATGAGTCCCTCGCCAGGCTGGGGGAAAGTAGAGAGGAAAGGTCCCCTTTTTTCTTTTGTTTGATGTCGGCTAATTTCCCCCCCCCCCCCCAAATTGGGGGAAGTGCCTTGGTATATGTATGTATGTACTTTTCAACTACAAAACTTCCTTTCAGATATCCAAATCTTTATGCTAGTTACAGGCAAAAATGTGGACTTTCATTCTTGCTTATAAGTTCGATGACTACATCATAAGAGGCTTTACTTAGATTTCTGTTAAAATCTCGTGTCCAATCTTGGATTGTGATCTCGAGACAATAGTTGTTATAAAGGTAGTAACTGAGTATTTCCTGTTACAATCCGAACGCTGATCGCAGTTGATTCTTTGAAGAAATTTAATTAATGCTTATGCCTTTTTATGTTTCAAGTTTTTAATGTAGAAATGGTTATCCTTTGAGAGAGAGAGAGAGAGAGAGAGAGAGAGAGAGAGAGAGAGAGAGAGAGAGGCGTAAGCATAGTGACACTGGCATCATGCCTGTAAAGAAATATGGGACCTGCGGACAAAAAAAAAACCTACTCCCTGAAAAAAAATTCAGCCAATATGATTATTTGCAAATGAGAAGAAGGACATGTTGGTTCAAACAGCATGGTTCACCGTATGTAATTCATTAAGAAAAATAAAAAATACACGTTTGATGTTAACAGATGGGGAGAGTTTGTTCAAGAGATTAACCTCTGGGTTTGCATTTTTAAGAATTTGTCAGTACAGCAAATTTGAAAAGAATGAATAAAATATTGTCCTTTTTTGCTTGAGGACCATCTGAAACTTGGTTCAGGGTGGAATGCCATTCACAGTTTTTATTATTTTTGGAAAATGGAACAATGCTGATCGAGAGTGATTTTTATTTAGTGTGCAATCAAATTGGTGCAGTTCAGCAAATTTGAAAAGAATGCATAAAATATGTTAAAATTTTTATTATTATTATTATTATTATTATTATTATTATTATTATTATTATTAAGGATCATCAAAGACTTGGTTCAGAGTGGAATGCCATTCATACAGCGTTTTTATTATTTTTGGACGAGGGAACATTAGTCAAGAAATGGTCTTGATGGGGAATTACACGAGACTAGAGACTGAGAAATCGAGATGCTTTTTGAAGAAAAGTTTGTAAGTAGCACGAAATATTTGAAGCTTCATTTTCACATAATTCCTAGTTTTTGAAGAGAGAGAGACCGATTCATATTTTTTTTTTTACACCGCAATAAAACTGGCAGACTCTAATTCATTAATTTTTCAATGTAATATTATTTATCGAGTTTGAAATTTTTTCGCCATTTCCTGTAAAATTGTGAGTGGTTACGGCATTAATATATGTGTGTGTGTATATATATATATATATATATATATGATCTGAAACATTGGTTTTTCCAGTTATCTTTATGCAAATGACTTGCGTTTAGGTTCCTTGATTGGAGTATACTCTCAAGTTAATGTTATTATGATTAGTTTACTTCCATATTCAAGCAAATTTAAATCACGCTTTGAGCTCATAATTCCTTTAGTTTCACATTAATATTTTTTTTTTGTGGGAATTCTTACTAGTGAATTTCGTGGCGACTTATACAATAAAGAGCTGGTATATATATATATATATATATATATATATAAATGTATATATTATTACTAGCTAAGCTACAACCCTAGTTGGAAAAGCAAGATGCTATATATATATATATATATATATATCCGGTCACGCGCTCAGCTCTCCCCGTAGCTCAGGTAAGGGGAGAGGAAGTATTCATACCCTGGTAAGAGGTAGTGGCATATGCGTGTATACATATGTATCAAAATATTTAGCCGTCATTTTGTGGCGGGTCGTGTACGTTAACAATAGATAATAAACGTTCCCTGAAAACCTTATCGACACAGGTCTCTCTCCTCTCTCTCTCTCTCTCTCTCTCTCTCTCTCTCTCTCTTATTCCGTATTGAACGATTCCATTGTTCGCGTTGGTACATATACATTATATCTATGACTCTCAAAGTCTCGTAAAGATGTTTCCAATCTCATACCTACATTCAGAATTACATTCATGATAAATAGATCCAGTTAGTTCAGTGAGAGAGAGAGAGAGAGAGAGAGAGAGAGAGAGAGAGAGAGAGAGAGAGAGAGTTTTTCGAACGAAAACCATTGTTTGATTTTGTCCCTGCTGTGATTAATCTCGAAAAAGTGACCGTTTTATTTGTAATATTTTACTAATCTATTCATAATTATCCTTGGAAATGTGAACGTCATAACTGTAATAATTATGTTATTAGATAATTTATCGGTATATTTTTGTAATATCCTTGTTTAAGTAGACCTTCCATAATTCTCTATCATCTTTATATGTTTTTGAATGTTACATCATATTACTAGGCTGAAGAATTTTTTTTTTTGTATACAATACACACCACAATTTTCTTCATATTTTTCTAAACATTTATTTTAATAGCAAGTTTACTTCAGATTGATACTAAAAATCTTAACCCGGTCATGGTTTGAATTTCATGAGATCGTCATTTTTTTTTTTTTTTTTCGCATTTAATCTCCATTTCATTATTCAGTTTTGGTCAAGGAATGTTTTATTCAAGTACACATCCAAAAGTTCCATGTGATAACATTCAACATAAAAGGAATCCGTAAGTTAACTATGTTGTACTTTCTCGTTCGAATTTCAATTTTGAAAATATTTATTTATCATCGAAAATTTCATTTGAAATGCATTGTAATATGAAAATCAGATAAACCTATTATTTATATTTTATGTGCTTGCGGACGCAATTGCAATTCATTAGTCAACATTTTACGACAAAAGTTTCTGGACTAGGGCCAACCAGAATCGAATTTCATTTTCCCGATCGTTCTATCTGGCTGGCGTGAAGGGAAACAAAAAGCTCCCAATAATTCTTTGATTTCGTTTTAAGCGCTTAGCATTTCCTAATGAAATTTAAGGTAATTCCACTGTTAAGATTAACTGAGGGTGTTTCCAAAAGGTTTTAAAGGCCGCTCAAGAATGGCAGATGCAAGAGACAGTGACATTGCCCTAGATACTAACCATATATACATATGATCAGCGCTCATGCCCCCTCTCCACTCAAGCTAGGACCAATGAGGGTCAGGCAGTTGCTGATGATGACTCAGCAGGTAGACATATAAGCTCCCCCAAACTCCTATCCTTACCTCACAAAGATAGTAAGGTTGCATGAGTTTAAGCGGGACTTGAACCTGTTTTGCAATCATCAGTCAGGGATGTTAACACATAGGCCACAACAACTATTAGTGTGAATTAATATTTACCTCACTTGCTTACTTATATTTTAGTGTTTGGTATGTACACGTTTGTATCATTGATAATAGAAAAATTATAACTGAAAGGATAATAATATTAATGACAATAATGTTGTATAATTATATTGATAATTATAATAATAATCAACTGTTTATATTTTTTTAGTTAACACTAACAATAGTATTTGAATCATATCTCGGCTTCCAATTTCATGTGAAAGATATAAGGACTCCATTGTAGGACTTTGTGTATGAAATCCTCGCTTAAGGATATTTGTATTTTATGTTTTAAAGTTGATTTGTTAAGAATGCTTTATATTTTGATTGAATTATTGTTAATCATAAAAGTATATATTATATCAATTGTTATTGCAATATGATATATGACATATATATTCGCAATAGCAGACTAAATACATTAAAGATATACATGATATTGGTTATGAAAGTTTATTCAGTAAATTTTGTAGATGAACTTCTCAGCAAAATTAGATATTTCCGCAAAAAAAAAAAAAAAAACATTCGAATAACGTTTATGAACCAAGATATGTTTGAAACATAACTAGCTATAATGATTATAAGAATATCTTATGTGGTATACATTGCTAATTCGTATCCACGAATTAGATTTTATTGTATGGAAACTATTATTATTAAGTTTTATTTTTTATAGAACCATTAATTTAAACCCTTATGATGACATAGATGGGTTAGTATGTCCGAGTTGTTGCCACATTTTTCAGCTCCCGTACATTCTTAAGTCTGAGTGAATTATTATTATTATTTCAAGCTAAGCTACATCCCTAGTTGGAAAAGCAAGACGCTATAACCCCAAATTGCCCAGCGAGGAAAGGAAACATGAAAATAAACTACAAGCGAAGTAATGATTATTTAGAATAAAATATTTTAACTACAGTAACAACATTAATTGTCGCTAAGGTAATTGTACCTAATTTGCTGTATGCGTTTTGAACGAGGTCTCCGGTATTCATAAGGCACAGAAGATGAACATTCATATCAACCGACAATATAATCCAAGAAAGATACATTTATGTGTTCTTTCATGCGGTATTGTTTTGTACTTTTTATTAATAAAAATTATTCTTTGATATTAATGCCAGAATGATCAATAAGTACAAAGGGACAATGAAGGTGATTGGAAAGGTAGTTAGACTCTAGATCAGGCTCGAAACTGGAAAAGCACTCTGAGAGTGCAGACCTCCGTCACGGCAGCTTATTTCTCGAAACCAGCATGCCTTTCCCAGAATCAATTAATAATTTCTAGCTCTTTACAAAGCAGTTTAAAACCTTTGCAAGTTTCATAACTTCACGATTTGAATTGTGGCTTTGTGGTTGATGGCCGGAATTTAACCTTTTGCTTGATCTTGGACTCGACCTTGACCTTCGACCTTAACATGTATTAATTGATGTAGATTTTCATAGTCTCAAATATGAACCAAGTTTGAAGTGTCTGTGACAACGATGTCCAAACTTATGGCTGACTACGTGAATTGGACATTTTGCATGAC
>NC_090752.1:14791408-14793908 GCF_036898095.1 Palaemon carinicauda
TTTTCACCTTGTGCAGGAGAATATGCATATTCTATTTCTTTTATATCTGGTGTTATAAAAGTGGAAATCTACCTTCATGTATGTTTTCTGAACGTTTTTAATCGGCTATGAACATTTCTCTCTCTCTCTCTCTCTCTCTCTCTCTCTCTCTCTCTCTCTCTCTCTCTCTCTCTCTCTCTGTCTAGTTGCACGATTTAATTCCTTTTTACCTTTAATAGATTAGATTGTCGTCCCACCTCTTGAATGATTGATTATCTCCACGTTGGGAAGATAATAATCGAGCAACATTTCAAATTATTGTTTGTCAAGAAAATTAAGTTGCTAGATTCAAACGTAATTCGCCTTATGTAACTGCATATGATGATCACGTGGATTGACCTTCGATTAACTTTGTATTCCCGATTAAGAAAATATTATGAATCATGAAATTGAGATTTGTTAGCAGCCGGTAACTAATTGTTCATTTAATTATGATATTTACTATTAAAACCTCTCTGAGAATCAAGTCACTATGGAGAATTTTAAGTGTATTAAAAGATAGAGAGTTATGTAGCTTTACTTTCAATTGAGTCTAAAACTATATCGAAATAAAATGATAGTTAATATCCTATATTTATGGACGGCCAAATCTTATAAGTGTGGTTGCCAGTAGATTTTTAATATAGATCACAAGTAGGTTGGCCAGGGCACAAACTATCCGTTGGGATACTGTACTACCGCTAGAGTTATTGGGTCTTTTGACTGGTAAGACAGTACTACATTGGATGCCTCGCTTTAGTTACGGCTCATTTTTTCCTTGCTTACGCATACAGTGAATAGTCTGGCCTATTCTTTCCACATTCTCTTCAGTACTCATGCATTTGACAGCACAGAGAATACCAAACAATTGTTCTTCTATCGAAGGGTTAACTACTGCACCGTAATTGTTCAGTTGCTACTTTCCTCTTCGCAACGATAGAATAGACTATTTAGCTATGGCAAGCAGTTTTTCTAGGAGAAGGACACTTCAAAATCAAATCATTGTTCTTTATTCTTAGGTACTGCCTTAGCCTCTGTACCATGGTCTTCCACTGCCTTGGGGTAGAGTTATTTTCTGTGAGGGTTCAAAAAAGTTCTTATAATATTTTATTTTGATTGTTCATTACTTCCTTTGTAGATTATTTATTTTCTAATTGGGTTATTTTTACCTGTTGGAGCCTTTGGGGTTATAGCATCCTGCTTTTCCAACTGGGGTTGTAGCTTAGGTAATAATGATAATAATAATAATAATAATAATAATAATAATAATAATAATAATAATAATAATAATAATAATAATATTAGTAATAATAATAATAATAATAATAATAATAATAATAATAATAATAATAATAATAATAATACAATAAGACTGAATTATGGTAAGCCAAAAAAAAAAAAAAAAAAAAAAACGTTTTACTTACTCCTGACACTAGTTTGGCCGCCTAATTCATATTCCGAACCTAATTTGTTAATAGTAGAGAAGTTTTGCTCAGGATTTCTGGAATAAATAACCGTCGCGTCTTTCCATTGTTCGTTCCCAGCAATTAGGATTCCTGGAACCGACAAGATGATTTAAACTCGCTGCATGAATATCAAGTAACCTTGCATTAATTGTCTGTATTAAATCCTTTATACGATATGGTTTCCATATGTGTGTGTTTTTCCGTCTCCTTTTCGACAGGAATGAAGGATATGTATATCACGTATCTCCTATTTTGTTCCCACCTCCTGATAGAACATGTTCCTCTGTATGTGGTTTTGTTCTCTCTCTCTCTCTCTCTCTCTCTCTCTCTCTCTCTCTCTCTCTCTCTCTCTCTCTCTCTCTCTCTCTCTTTACCGCCGCCAACGAAGTTGGAAGGAAGGAGGTTATGTTTTCGTCCCTGTTTGTGTGTATGTAATTTGTGTGTGTTTGTTTGTGAACAGCTTCCTGGCCACAATTCTAATCGTAGAGTAATGAAACTTTTAGGGATTAACAGTTTTGTAAAACGGTGGAAATGATTAAATTTCGTAAGGACAAGGTCAAAGGTCAAGGTCATGGTCAAGCAAAATGTCCAATTCACTTAGTCAGCCATAAGTTTGGACATCGTTTTTACAGATACTTCAAACTTTGTTTCTATTTGAGTTTATGAAATTCCACGCCAATTAATGCATGTTAAGGTCAAAGTTCAAGGTCGAGAAATAAGCTACCGTAGTGGAGGTCTGCGCTCTACTGAGTCCCCCCTCTAGTTCTAATTCTATTTTTGTTCTATCGAGTTAAAGAAAAGAAAAAGCTTTCCTCTTAAGTGCTCACGTAACATCCGTCAGTTTACCATATGCAACACTCACTGGCTGAATGACAGCAATGTTTACGATTCCAATAACGTTCCTTCTCTTACGTGACAGGAGCATTGTTCCCTAGGAGTTTAAGACCCTGCGTTTTGCATTCCTTCTTTTTCTTTTATTCAGAGGTGTGAAGATTATGGCTTTTGTCGGCTTTCAA
>NC_090752.1:14798908-14806408 GCF_036898095.1 Palaemon carinicauda
AGTCAAAGTGAGACGACCGTATTGTCCAATATATATATATATATATATATATATATATATATATATATATATATATATATATATATATATATATATATATATATATATATATATATATATATATATATATATATATTTATATATAAATATATATATGTATATATATAAATTTATATATATATATATATATATATATATATATATATATATATATATATATACAGGTGTATATATATATATATATAGATATATATATATATATATATATATATATATATATATATATATATATATATATATATATATATATATTAATTGGTGTAAATGGTATGGTATTTCTTGTTTTAAGATATCGTGACAGGTGTTGGTAATGGGAAAAATATATAAAAAGTTATGGCGTTTCATACTTATAGATCACAGCTTTCATAAGAAAATTAATTGAAATGCATTTGATAGTAGGTTTTTTTTTTTCACTTACGTAGCTTATATCTTTTTTACTGTGTTTTTGAGTATATTGAAGATAGTTAACTTTACAAATGAGGCAAATCTTTTTATGATATAGGACAAGATTATATGCATATAATCTGCTATATGTTAATACGTCTTGCTTATTCAAGCACCAAAGCATTATGCTTGCTAGGAATTGTTACCTCACTGTAAACCCTATTTCTTTATAGTAAGAAAACTTTCGCAAAAGGCATTTTCGAATATGGATAAAGTTAGTTGAACATATTCATTAGTCAAAAAAAAAGACAGTTAATTTTTTTTTTCTGCGTTTTCATATATGTAACTTTAAAGAAAATCTACTTCAGTATTTGTATGGAGGATTCTGGATAGTGGGCCGCTTTGCTGTAAATGGGTATCTGCTCTTAATTGTTCCTTAATTCTCCTCCCTATTATGCATGTCCTTCTGAATTTCTTAAATGTCATTCAATTGCATGAGACTGACATTGGCCACGACTTACTTTTCTCTTACTACTACTACAACTACTACTACTACTACTACTACTACTAGCTAAGCTACAGCCCTAGTGGGAAAAGTAGGATGCTATAAGCCCAAGGGTTTCAATAGGGAAAATAGACTTCTGAGGAAAATAAATAAGGAAACATAGAATGTGGGCCGGGGTGTCCGTCAAGGGAGAGGCCTCTACCCAAAGACAGTGGGAGACCATGGTACAGAGGCTATGGCACCACCCCAGACTAGAAAGCTATGGTATAATTTTGGAGTGTTCTTTTCCTAGAACCGCTGCTTACCATACCTAAAGAGTCAATTCAATTGTGAATTGTTAATGAAAATTTCATATGTCTTTTACATCCTGCCCTGCCTATATACTGTATTCAGCGCGTCCTTGTTGAT
Source organism: Palaemon carinicauda (assembly GCF_036898095.1). NCBI lineage: Eukaryota > Metazoa > Arthropoda > Malacostraca > Decapoda > Palaemonidae > Palaemon > Palaemon carinicauda. The sequence continues at coordinate 14,800,266 of NC_090752.1, forward strand.
ATGGGATACCTAACCCATGGTCATCCTCCATGGAGGATTAAGTATTACTTTAGTTTATTTTTAAAATATGTATCACCAATTGGCATTTTATATTCAATATTTCTGTTGTTATTAGATGGAGAGATCTTCAGTGTATATGGTGATTAAAAATGATAATAAATAATTATTGCCGTGAATCACAAAGCGCCGTATGAATTAGAATGGACAAATTTTTGTTTTGATACGGATGTTTCAAAACATTAATTTTGTTATACAAAATGTTATTCCCAATATCGTTGTAGGTTTAATTTGCAACCAATGGGACCATCCATCTTAATTTCTCATCGTAAAATTTTCTAATTTTGATCGCAACTTGAGAGTGAGGTACTGCTAGCCAATCCTAAAATTATTCTAATCCCTCTCGAGTAAAAAGTCTTTAAAGTTATTATAATTTTTTGTTTTTTTTTTCAGCAGCCGTGCCGTGCAAGTGGTACGCTTAAGGTTTTGTAATTGTTATCAGTCATACAAGTCCCATGAATGAACTGTTAGCTATTAAAAGTAATAGCTAATGTCGGGCATTGCTGTAGTCTGTATAACATTTCAATTGGTTGTAATTATTTTGTCGATAGTAGATAAAAGGTCTTACATATTCCGGAATAATTCTTGTCTTGAATTTATAACGTAAATCTTTGTTACAGCATTTTATTGACAAAGTATGAAAATCAAAAATTATTTATGTTGTGCCGATTACTTTTACGTTGTCACGTCACCTAAATATATTATCAAATGAGTCAATAAACATAAAATCACCGTCTTGCTTTTAGCTCGTTTATCAAAACTTCTCACCTTATGATTTGTCACTTGCTATTCTGTCGTTATTGGTGACAGGCTGACGCAGTTTCTTTAAAAAAAAAAAAAAAAAAGTCCATTAGCGAGACAAAATTGTTTTGAAGACCTGTGTGCCTAGACAATATAAAGACAGGAATGAAAATGGGTCATGACTTGCTTTTTTAGGAATGAAAATGGGTTATGACTTGGTTTTTTAGGAATGAAAATGGGTTATGACTTGCTTTTTTTTGGAATGAAAATGAGTTATGACTTGTTTTTTTAGGAATGAAAATGGGTTATGACTCGCTTTTTTTTTTTTTTTTTTTTTTTTTTTTTTTTTTTTTTTTTGAGGGAGGAGAATTACGTCATCCTCCCCCCCCACCCTCACCCTCATGAATTACGTCATCGTCCCCCCCCTCCCCCTCATTCTCCCTCCCCACCCTTTGATAATGAAGGAAGCTTATGCGATCTCGTATTGCATATGTATGATCCGTACCTGGCGTGGAAGATTGTTTGTGCTGAGCCATTACGGATTAAAATTTTTTTATTTTCTATTCTTGGCGGAGGGAAATCAAGTTGAAGCCGTCACAACAGTTTAGCCAACACATCACACCGAGGATGGAGTCGTCGTTGTTAAAGGCGCTGAATGCTGTTCCTGGAAATCTATGAATGGAAGAATAATATGAATGAATGAGAATATGGAACGAAAAATGATCTATCTGATCGCCCAAGTAGTTTTAGATTACCCCTTTTAGCTGTCAGCATTCTCATTATAGAGGGAAATTAAGATGGAAATATTATAGGTATGTAATAGTATCTCTGAGAAAATTTAGAATTGATGGAGAAAATATAAATAGCATTGTGACCCGGGGGGGGGGGGGATTTTGACCTCTGAATACAAAGAACTCTTTACCACTATTTACTTATTTTTTTTTTTTTTCATGTTTCTGTGTCGGATTACTGTCATGCTTTTACTCGACTCATAGCAAAATCTTTCTTAAAATGATACATCTATTTCAAAATTTAAAATTGCATCGTTTATCTGTTATAGAAATTTAAAAGTTCATTGTAAATTAATTATAAGGAATGTTTTATTTTCAAAATACCGTAAAACTTTACCAGGAATTAGGATGGTATATCTTTGAACTAATTTATTTCTGAATGAAGATATTATTATCTTTTCTCAAATTTAGTATTAAAAAAATAGAAGTGTAATCAAACCCGGAAGGCAGTGTTAGACATTATTAATGCCATCCCCATGAAACAATGAAGCAATATAAAAGCTTTCATGCACGATGAGATCAATGGTTTTAGCATGGGACATTGTGCCTCTTATTCTGTTTATCAAAAAGTAAGAATGGGGAAATTTATTCCGATGTGTTCGAATATAGAATTGTTATTTCCAAACAATATTCAAATCTCTTAATGTTATTTGATTCATTTTGGTAGTATTAACTGACGTTGCAACATTGGTAAAGTTTTACTGTATTACATATTATCATATTCATTTGCGACAGGAACGAGTGTCATTTTCGAAGAGAACGAACGTTTTTCTGTAGAAAAAAGTGTTTTTTTCCCTAGGTTATATTACCCTGTAATACAGTACAATAATACCGCAACATTTATGGTCACCGATTTCCTAGCGTACATATGTATGTTTCTGACTGATCACGGGGAAGGTTACTAGGAAAAGAGAAGTGAAATGCATTTACCCATTACCCTTATTAAATACCTAATTGCCTTTGGCGGTCCCTGTTTAGGGACGTTGACCTACATTTCGTGTTTCATTCCACTAGACACATTTTTTTTTCTTTTTTGTGTCTGTGTGTGTGTGAAATATGAATGATTTGTATAACACAGTTTTTGACTGTTAGTGGTATAAAATTAATGTGAAATATACTGAAGTGTCTAATCATTTTATGGATGTATACTATTACAAAAGAGTTTTGTGAATAGCGTCTTTTATATGCAGTTAAACTGAGGGATAGGCAGATAATCAGAAGGGGATAGATACTATCATAGGGATTGTAGATGAACTGAAGATTAAGAACATAGATGATTGAATAGCATGAATAGTATTTCAACTTAAGTTAATGAACTGAGCCTGAGTCTTGGCAGATGACATGCATGGTGAAAATAAATCGTTTGAATGCTGGGCCATGTGTAACGTCCCTGACTGGTGATCGCCAGACTGGGGTTCGAGTCCCGCTCAAACTCGTTAGTCCTTTTGGTCGCTGGAACTTCACCATCCTTGTGAGCTAAGGATGGGGTTTTTGGGAGAGCCTATGGATCTATCTGCTGAGTCATCAGCAACCATTACGTAGCTCTCCTTGGTCCTAGCTTGGGTGAAGAGGGGCTTGGACGATGATCATATGTATATATGGTCAGTCTCTAGGGCATTGTCATGCTTGATATGGCAATGTCACTGTCCCTTGCTCCTGCGATTCATAAGTAGCCTTTAAACCTTTAAATGGTTCATAATGACTGAACCGAGCAAACGAATGATATGAATCGCATCTTTCGAGGACTAGTCAAACATAATGAATATTATCAATATGATTTCCGTTATGATAGTTGGGTTGTGGTTTAGGTAGATGATAAATAATATGAATGACATGTGAGTTATAATAGCTGTGATAATATATCGGTAGATAAACTGGATCATATTGGTAGAATAAGTATCAATAAGATCTTTGTCAATTAGATAAAAAAATTTGTTGCACATATACAGTATTATTATTATTATTATTATTATTATTATTATTATTATTATCATTATTATTGTTGTTGTTGTTGTTGTTATTATTATTAGTTAAGCCACAAACCTAATTAGAAAAGCAAGATTCTATAAGCCCAAGGGCTCCAACAAGGAAAAATAGCCCAATAAGGAAAGGAAATAAGGAACTATATAAACTATGTGAGAAGTAATGCACAATTAAAATAAAATATTTTAAGAATAGTAACTATATTAGAATAGATATATCATATATAAACTATAAGAACTTCAAAAAAAAAAAAAAAACAGTGATAGGAAAACAAATAAGGTAGAATATTGTGCCCGAGTGTACACTCAAACAAGAGAACTCTAACCAAAGACAGTGGAAGACCAAGATAAACTGTGAATTTGCCAAGATATTCGATAAAGGAATGGTGTGGTGCCATTGAATAAATATTTATGAAGAAATAAATATTATAGATATCAGAAATAAAAATAATGCAAGGAAAAAAAAAGTAAGAATGCATGAGAAATTTGTGAAAGGAAACATAAATGTATTCCATTAGGATTCGTCATTATGTCTTTATGACTTCTATGATATAGTATAATAAGGATTGAAATAGAAAAATGCAATAAGATAGATAAAATCGGGAAGGAAAAACTTCAGTAAAACGTCGCTTCATTAAACTCTTCCCTAACCTTATTTCATACTACAATAGATATGACATAGAAATTCAAATATTTTGTTCTTCGTTTTGTCTTTTAACCTTCTCTACTTTATTATTTTGACGTTTGGTGATTTTCACGAGGGGAGAGATTGCTGTACGGCCTTGGATGAGAGATGGATGTTGTTGATCTTTTCCAGGGAATTTTAGTTTTTTTTATTTTGATCAACAAACAATATATTTGTTTAACTCTCTCTCTCTCTCTCTCTCTCTCTCTCTCTCTCTCTCTCTCTCTCTCTCTCTCTCTCTCTCTCTCTCTCTCTCTCTCTCTCTCATATATATATATATATATATTATATATATATGTATATATGTATATATATGTGTATATATATATGTATTTATATATATGTGTATATATATATATATATTTGTATATATATGTATGTATATATATATATATATATATATATATATATATATATATATATATATATATATATATATATATATATATATATATACACACATACTGTATACGAGTGTGTGTATTGTTACAGATTTACCTTTTGAATTCTTAATCTAGTGTACAAAATAATTTCTTGAAGTAATAACAAAAGTAACAAGCCAGAAAAAGTACAGCCGATGTAAGAAGAATGAACCTGAGAAATTTGAAAGTATATGCCACATTAAATATATAATATATTGATAAGCAAATAGTAACTAGATTCTTATTTTGAGTATAGAAGTGATTAACTCTTCGTAAGATAATAGAAATTTCCTTAGTTCTTATTGCTAATTGCTTCTGTAGAAGCCTCAGAAGGGCCTCACATCCCTTGAACACTCCTGATAACGATAATAATCCAGTGGAATATAGAAATCACTGATTTATGATGATCAAGACCCCGTTATGTCGAGATAGCACGCTGATCACATATAAATAACATGTGTACGTATTCGGAGTTCATTGTACATGTGCAATAGAACTTACTGTATACAAGTAATAAACTCTTCTATTACATATATACGTATTTTTCAGGAAAGGAATACAAATTTCCTGGTAATTTTGTCGGTCATATAATAGAATAATACATTTCACTATACATACTTGGAAATAATTATATTTGAGCACCCAGACGTCTTATTGCTAGACTCCAGATTTGTTTCAATGAAATAAGTCTCAGAACTGTCTCTATTTTACATAGAAATAGACAGAAAAAGAATGGCACAAGACTCAAAAGAGAAGAAGATTTGAAAAAGTAGAATGGTCATAGATTATTTTGAAGGAAATTGAACCAAAAAGATAGCGAGAACACAGGATAGAAATGGAAGGAAATGTCTAAAATATTCTGTTCGGAGAGCTGCTATTTCGGATAGTTTAAATGTTTAGTTTTAATTTTTTTTTCCTGTGGTATTCGAAATTTTCCTCTTCCTTTCATGTTCAGATTGCCCCTCGCATGGAAAAATCCTTCACAATTAAATTATTAATTTAGTTAATTGTTTAAATTTAAACAATTCTTTTGAAAGTATCACATTTTCCCGAGGTGATTCTGAAGAAATCCCGGGTATGTGAGAACATCTTGTAACAGCTACGACACAGTCGTAGAATGCGTAAATAGCAACATTGTTACTCTTATAGGTGGTTATTACCGTCATTTCAGTTAATTACAGCATTACCGAAACTGTCTTTGCAGCGTCCCTTCAACCCTAAGCTGTTCCCACTTTTTAACCTTTTAATGTGGCGTTCTTAACCGTTACTTCATATCGCAAATGTGGAGCTTTTATTCATTTCTTGCTTTAGATCTTTACACTACTTTCCATTTAATTTCTGTATCTGTATTTGGCTTTCAAAGCACTCATTTAGCCACCGCACTTCATATCTTCTTATTCTTGATGCAGCGCAAAATAACTCGGTGGTTCAGTCGCCAGGTCGTCAGACTGTACTTCCCTACATC
>NC_090752.1:14811408-14818908 GCF_036898095.1 Palaemon carinicauda
TGGATATTTTCTCTTTCCATGCTTCCCTGATCATAGCGGGGCCCTTACCCCTACATACGGTGAGGAACGTTAGGAGAAAGTGTTTTTCATTCTAAAGAGATTCGCTGAACGCAGCATTACCTCCCTGGAGGTCTCATGTCTTCCTCCCTCCCGGCTGGATATTTTCTCTTTCCATGCTTCCCTGATCATAGCGGGGCCCTTACCCCTACATACGGTGAGGAACGTTAGGAGAAAGTGTTTTTCATTCTAAAGAGATTCGCTGAACGCAGCATTACCTCCCTGGAGGTCTCATGTCTTCCTCCCTCCCGGCTGGATATTTTCTCTTTCCATGCTTCCATGATCATAGCGGGGCCCTTACCCCTACATACGGTGAGGAACGTTAGGAGAAAGTGTTTTTCATTCTAAAGAGATTCGCTGAACGCAGCATTACCTCCCTGGAGGTCTCATGTCTTCCTCCCTCCCAGCTGGATATTTTCTCTTTCCATGCTTCCATGATCATAGCGGGGCCCTTACCCCTACATACGGTGAGGAACGTTAGGAGAAAGTGTTTTTCATTCTAAAGAGATTCGCTGAACGCAGCATTACCTCCCTGGAGGTCTCATGTCTTCCTCCCTCCCAGCTGGATATTTTCTCTTTCCATGCTTCCATGATCATAGCGGGGCCCTTACCCCTACATACGGTGAGGAACGTTAGGAGAAAGTGTTTTTCATTCTAAAGAGATTCGCTGAACGCAGCATTACCTCCCTGGAGGTCTCATGTCTTCCTCCCTCCCAGCTGGATATTTTCTCTTTCCATGCTTCCATGATCATAGCGGGGCCCTTACCCCTACATACGGTGAGGAACGTTAGGAGAAAGTGTTTTTCATTCTAAAGAGATTCGCTGAACGCAGCATTACCTCCCTGGAGGTCTCATGTCTTCCTCCCTCCCAGCTGGATATTTTCTCTTTCCATGCTTCCATGATCATAGCGGGGCCCTTACCCCTACATACGGTGAGGAACGTTAGGAGAAAGTGTTTTTCATTCTAAAGAGATTCGCTGAACGCAGCATTACCTCCCTGGAGGTCTCATGTCTTCCTCCCTCCCAGCTGGATATTTTCTCTTTCCATGCTTCCCTGATCATAGCGGGGCCCTTACCCCTACATACGGTGAGGAACGTTAGGAGAAAGTGTTTTTCATTCTAAAGAGATTCGCTGAACGCAGCATTACCTCCCTGGAGGTCTCATGTCTTCCTCCCTCCCGGCTGGATATTTTCTCTTTCCATGCTTCCATGATCATAGCGGGGCCCTTACCCCTACATACGGTGAGGAACGTTAGGAGAAAGTGTTTTTCATTCTAAAGAGATTCGCTGAACGCAGCATTACCTCCCTGGAGGTCTCATGTCTTCCTCCCTCCCAGCTGGATATTTTCTCTTTCCATGCTTCCATGATCATAGCGGGGTCCATACCCCTACATACGGTAGGAGAGTGTAAAATGACAGCCACATTGACTAGGGCCGAGACAAGGATAAATGACAACTTGGGTTGGTCGGGCAGGGGCTAGGTTCCCTTCATTGTTGCTGTTCATGAGGAGGAAACGAAAATATTCTAACATATATGCATTTTTGTGTGACGTCCGGCCAATTATTTGATGGGGTCAACTACAGTCAACTTACGACCAGGAACATATTTTATTATTTAGGTTATCGGGGATCTAGAGAATCTCTCAATGGTGAACGTGTACGGTGCCATATACTCACGTTGGAGAGAGAGAGAGAGAGAGAGAGAGAGAGAGAGAGAGAGAGAGAGAGAGAGAGAGAGATTCATTACTGGACTTATTTTTTTTCCGATATAACTGATTTTTAGGGCTAAGGTATTCTCAACATCGTAGTGAATCATATCTTGTGTTTTCATTGAATTTATCCTTTGGTTGTAAAATAAGAAAACTCTAAAATAATAAAGCTTTGGTAATTTCACTGACGAAATCTAACCGAGGCCCTTTGCGTCAATAGGCGTCGGAGGAGATGATGATGAATTTCACTTAAATCTGTGATTGCTAATTTTACACCTGGGAGGAATATTAATGGTAAAATGCTAGATACCAAGTCTTGTACTTATATATGGCTTAATTTTCTATTTCGGAAGTCACAATTTCAAGAAACGAAATCTTCAAAAGTTTTTTAAATTTTCAAAAGTTTTCTAAATTTTCTAAAGGAATGCTTAATGTCACAATTATGCAATCGTGGACAGTTTGAAACATACCCGAGAAACCTATTCCCCTGATCGTACTTTATATTCAGCCTTTAATACCTGATAACCAGGTATAAGTGTAGTATATGTAAAACATTGATGCTTTAAAGAGGAAGCTGGAACCATGTATTTATAATCTTTCCCATTAATTAAAAATAAAGGCAGAACTCATATTGTATATTCTTTATTCAGTATATATTAATTATACAGGGAGTTTCTGTTGCGACCCTCGTTGAAATAAGTTAATGAAATTGTAATTTAATGAATTATTCATGACGAAGCGAAGTGGTTGTACACTTTCCTTCATATAATATGAATAGTTCGCCCATTCTTTGTTGCATGACAGTTTTCTTAGTGACCATTATCTCAGTATTTTTTATTGGGTACCTGTTTTGATTTTTGATGAAACAGGCTAGCTGTAATATCATCATCTTATCATCAATGGATCGAAACTATTTTGGCAGTTTCTGCGGTTCAATGGTTGTGGTGGCCGATGTGGTAACGTCCCTGACTGATGATCGCCAAACTGGGGTTTGAGTTCCGCTCAAACTCGTTAGTTTCCTCGGTCGCTGCAACCTTACCCTCCTTGTGAGTTTGGATGGGGGTTTGGGGGAGTCTATAGGTCTATCTGCTGAGTCATCAGCAACCCGTCTGGACCTTCTTGGTCCTAGCTTAAGTGGAGAGGGAGCTTGGGTACTGATCATATGTATATACGCTCAGTATCTAGGGCATTGTCCTACCCATGCCATTTATGAGTAGCCTGTAAACCTTAAAAACCCTTACTTCTAGATCCCATTAGTAATGTTCACCTGGGAAAAACCCTCTATTTTTTTCGTCTTATGTAGAGTTGTTTCTAAAGAGTTTACACATTCCTAACTCGACACTTTCCATGGCTTCTTTAATGGCCAATAATAACATCTCCCCCTTTCCTCTAAAGCATTGTTTACATTTCAATTTTTCCTTTAAAATCAGTAGGCTTTAGTTTGTCGGGATTTTGTTTTGCGAATCGTTTAAGGATTGAGTTGATTGAAAGTAGATTAGAGTATCTGAAATAGAAAATATTGTAGTGTTTGCGTAAGTAGGTTTTCCCACTTAAGAGTATTGATACAATCGATATAAAACTTCGAATTTTCGCACTCATTGGTATAAGAATGTATTTAAAAAATATCTGAACATTATTGTTATGAATTTACTACTCATTGGCATAAGATTGTGTTTTTGAAATAATTAGAAATTAGTAGTATGCTTAAAGTTACACGAATTTATCATTCATTGACATAAGATTGTATTTTAAAAATATCTAAAAATTAATGGTGTGTTTAAAGTTACACAAACTTATCACTCATTGATATAAGATTGTATTTTTAAAAATATCTAAAAGTTAATGGTGTACAGAAAGTTACACGAACTTATCACTCATTGGCTCAAGATTATATTAAAATATCGGAAATTAATGGTGTACTGAAGGTTACACGAATTTATCACTCATTGGCATCAGAATACAATTCAACGATATCTAAAAATTAATGGAGTACTGAAAGTCACGCGAAGTTATAACTTGTTAAGATGCCAGTGCCAATTGGGTATGATCCAACAAAGATTCTGTAACAATTTGATTAATTGCCTTCGCCAAAATCGAAGATTTAACGAAGGGTATATATTCACCATGTCTGTTTGTTTTTTTGTAAGCAACTTTACACAAAACTATCATATCGATTTCAACCAAAATTGGTATCAAAAGACACCTTATAACTTGAAAACACTTTTTTTTTTTTTTTTTTTTTTTTTTTTTTTTTTACCTTACAAATTAGAGAAGAAAGCTACTCTCACACCATAGTGCACCAACCGTGTGTCACATGATCGTACATAGTTCATTTTGTGTATATATTATGCTTGTATCTTCGCTCTTCCCTCGCACTAAAAAGAGCCTGAATAAACATGTCTGTTTTTCTCACCGGTAACGGTGTCGATTTTGGACATGAAATTTCTCTTTACCTTGAGCTTTTGTATATAAAGGAGAGTGTTCTATAATAGACTCACTCAGTTGCTTTCATACTGTCTTTGAGTCACAACCTTCTCTCGGCCCGTCACAATAGACTGGGACACTCAACCAATTAGTATCGTAATGGCAAGGGAAAGAAAGTCGGTATATGAATGGCTGCTCAAGAAACAAAAATCTTAGCTACCTCAGTTGGGAGTAACTCAAACCATGAGTGCAGAGGATAATGATTTCATAATTGATTGATACCGATATCTTTGAAAATGGTGCGCAAATCTGTCAAAAATTAGACCAAGGTGTTTTTTTTTTTTTTTTTTTTTTTTTTTTTTTTTTAACTACACAAAAATCATCAATCGTAATTTAGTGTAATTTAAGTATCAACATAGAAAAGGTAATGAACACGAGTTGGATACGGCCCTGTCCATTACAGAGGACATACAAAACATAGTATTTAAATACAATGTTAAGTCGCGTCGGAAAGGTTTTGTGCACTTACCAGGACAAGTATTGTTTTTATATGTGCTGAAAGTAAGTAAAAGGGTTTATTATTCATTATATTTACTCATGCTGATGGTGAATCATATCTACCATGAGCACAAAACTGTAGTCAACCCTTACTGCTGTACTTGAATACAAATAAAAGTTGTGTGTAGCACGGAAAGACTGTTTTAGAAGATTCTTGGAGTGTTTCCCGGGAAAATCAAATTAAGGGTCCATCCCAAGGAAAATATGAAAAAGTTTTAACATAGGAGGCAAAGTTCTTGTGTCAACTCCCCTTTGAGCCAGCCTTTGCAATCTGAGTATAATGGATTTTATGAAGTAATTGAAAATTTGATTACTTGAATTGCCTAGTTAAGAAATACGGAGGAGCGAGGTGCTGCTTTTCGTTCTTACATTTATTCCAGGCTCTGAGAAGACAAGGAATGAAACAGGAAGGCTAAAGGGGGTGTATGAGGTGGAAGGGGGTGGGGGGGGGGTGTCACTGTTACAAAAAAGAAAAAAAAAATCTGTGGCATGGAAATATGGGAGGGAAAGGTTCTTATCTAAAATTCTTATTATCATCTCCTACACCTATTAGCGCAAAGGCCTCGGTTAGATTTCGCCAGTCGTTTCTATATTGAGCTTTTAATTCGATACTTCTCCATTCATCATAGATTTCGCCAGTCGTCTCTATATTAAGCTTTTAATTCAATACTACTCCATTCATCATCTCCTACTTCACGCTTCATAGTCCTCGGCCATTTAGATTTGGGTCTTCTAAATCTGCTAGTGCTTTGATGGAGCCCAGTTAAACGTTAGCTGAATAAATCTCTTTTGGGGAATGCGAAGAGCATGCCCAAACCATCACTATCTATACCTCTCAACATGATATCATACACATATAGCACTCGAGCAATCTCCCTTATAGTTTAATTTTTAATCCTGTAAATTCTTATAACACTTTGAAATTTATTCTCTCAGACATTCTGGAAACCAGATTTTATCACGTGATCCTATCAGAAGATTTTATTCTTATCTCTCACTACCTGAAAACGAGACTTAAACGCGTACTTAAACATAAATCCTATTGATACTTTAAAAGAAAAGTATAATTTCATTTTCATCACAAGAATATTGTAAAGAACTATTTGCTAACGTCATTGAGTGATGTGGCTTCGCGTTTCTTGGCGATTTTCCAATGGAACATTGTAATACACGTGTCATCCTTAGGAAAAATGAAAAAAAAATGAAATGTATATTTGAGAATAATTCGCGTTACTAATGTCCACTATTGCTGCAGAATGATAAACCCAAATATATTTTACGCTGATCATTTTTCTTTTCTTACTGCAGTGACAAAAACAAATGTTCTCGATTCAAATATATGTTAATTCTCGTAGAGAGTATATTCGTAGTTTCTCAAGGGTTCTTTTGATTATATATGAAAAAAATAGTTGATTATAATAGCTGTATTTCAGACAGCAGGTCCAAAATTGTAATTTAGAGAACCTTTGATATTTATTATATTAGCTATTATCTTTTTTCCTATCAACATGAGCAGTAGCCAACATGCCATCCCTATACCTACATATATTTAGCAGGCAATGGCCTATTGGAAACGTCCCTGCCTGGTGATTTTCCGAACGAACTGGGGTTCGATTCCCGATCAAGCTCCATAGTTTCTTGTTGTCTGCAACCTCACCACCTTTATGAACTAAGGATGGGTGTTTTGGGGGATCCTATAGGGCTACCTGCTAAGTCAGCAGCTGCCACTGCCTGGTCTTACCTGGTCCTAGCTTGGATGGTGAGAGGGCTTGGGCTGTGATCATATGTATATATGGTCAGTCTCAAGATTATTGTCTTGCTAACCAGGGCAATGTCACTGTCCCTTGTCTCTGCCATTCATGAGCAGATTTTAAATTTCTAAACACGAGTCTAAGAATTATTAAAGGAGAGAGAGGATTTCTAGCTCGTTGACTTTGTTAAATTTTCTTTGGACTAAACCAACCATCCATTTTGATGACACAAAGAACAGCCTCATTCGTCCTAGGTTTGGAAATTATAATTACACGAAAAGGAACGAGGTTCAAAGTGTGTTAGGAAACGATGATAATACAAAGAAGAACGAATTTCAAATTGGGGTGGGGAATGGTGATAATAATTTTCCACATCTATTTTTAAGGAATGCCAACTGCTAAAATTAAATCATGCTTCCCACCTTACCTTTCCAGCCATTCATTAATGGTGTCATTATCATATTGCAGAATTTCGTCCGTATTCATTTGAAGTTCTTAATTTTTTTCAAATTTGATTTTTTTTTTTATTTATGACATTAACAGTATTTGCATCAGCCGATGTTTAGTCTACTCTACACCTTTCAATAGTTTTGAAAATTCTTAGTACACAGACATTAAATCTTAAAGAATAATTTTACCATCATCATGTTGACCAATATATTTGCTTACTATTTTTCTCATGATTTCACAACTTTGAGAACATTATTTTTTTCTCATTTTACTTTGAAAGATCAGAGGTTATTTCGTTATCCTTTTTCAATATTCTCCTTTTTTAATAATCTCGCCCTTTCTCAAATAGCACTAGCTACATTTCATCATTATTCTCTTTTCCGTCACCAAACTTGGAATCTCGTTATTCTTATCATCATCTTGAATTGTCTGTATCTGTGTATCTGTATCTCACCTCTCCCCCGTCTCTCGCGTAGGGGGAGAGGGAGTAGTCATACCCTGGGGAGAGGGTGGTGGGGGGGGCATGTGTGTATATATATATTTAAATATAT
>NC_090752.1:14823908-14831408 GCF_036898095.1 Palaemon carinicauda
GGCGCTTTTTTTTTTATTTTCCATATCGATGCTGAGTATGGGTTCTATTTAGTATAAAGTGAGAGTATCATAATTGGTTTTGCTAGTCATAATAACTCTCATTTATTATTTTATTTAGTGGTGATATTTATTTATTCGGTTTATTAAGCCATACGTTTTCGTTCAATGTTTTTGTTATTTCTCTAAGCACAATTATGAGAAAGGTTAAAGGATTCTGGTTCCAGTTCCAGTTCCATCAGAATAGGTGCTCACCAGAACGTCAGCCGGGCGAGCCCAACCCCCCACTGTGGTGCCCAACCACAGCAATGGCCTACCCAGTAAACAGCTTAAACTCTCGGTCCTGGCAGGGATCGACCTGCCGCCATGCGTATGCTAGGCGAACACGTTACCACTGTACTAGCCAGGAGGCTATTTTTGTAAATTTTAGTAAGAAGTAGCTTGAAATTGCATGGAATGATGATGAGTTATATATTATATTCTTGAGAAATAAAAACTAACCTTAATAGTATTTGTCTTGAATGATTTGTACTAGTTATGCCTTTACCTTTACCTTTAACTTTACTCAGAGTTGCAGACTAAATATGGCTCTTCCCCCTCTTACATATGTCCAAAGACCAGATAAAAGAGGAGAATGGTACTTACTGTCTGAGAAGAATATTCTGTAACTGGGTTATTCTGATGCTTCAGGATCCCATAGTATATGCATTATATGATATTCAAGATAGCAAGTTGTTTACCAAAAAAAAAGTTACTATTATTATTGAATATTACCATCGTACTCCTCGAAAATCACCCTTCTCGGGCTATGTATAATGGCTTTAAACACTCAATTTGAATGCTATCTTTAATTTGAATGCTATCTTTATCATCATTATTGTTATTTTAATAGTATTATTACCAGCGTTAGTGAGTAGTATGGAGTCAACCAAGAATATTATGTTTATATTTTCTGAAGTTCATTGAAAAAATGGGGAAGGTTTAGTGAGTGTATATATATATATATATATATATATATATTATATATATATATATATATATATATATATATCTATATATATTTTATATATTTATATATGTATTTATATATATATACATATATACTTACACACACACACATATATATATATATATATATATATATATATATATATATATATATATATATATATATATACACACACATATATATATATATATATATATATATATATATATATATATATATATATATATATATATATATATATATATATATATATCGTGGCAAATACCAGTTATCAATCGACATGATTAGAAATTTATCTAAGAAATTTGCGTTAATATCGTAATATATATATATATATATATATATATATATATATATATATATATATATATATATATCACGTAAATTAATAGGTAAAATACATTCATTTTGTGCATTTAGACATGTTACATCTTAGGAGGACATATCAGTGTTTTTCTAACCACAATATATTCTCTATTTCTATTAATATCAAGGAATATTTGTACCAATCAGAATCAGTATGCAATGAGCTTTGCATTTTTCTTAGGAATATTACTCAGAGTTATCGAATAAAGGACCAATTTTGGCTGATATAATATATTCTCAAAGAATAAACAAAAACAAATTGAGCAATTTCCATAATTTCATTGTATTCTTTGAAGAATTGCACTAAATATTAGAAAAGAATTGTAACAAAATATTTAGAAAATTATATTTTCAATATTCAGTTCTTCATAACATGTGCATAATTTAGTGCGAGTTGATAATTCAATATCAGCATCTTTAAAGCTATTGAAAAATAGAGGTTTTCGGTAAAACCAATCGACCGATGGTATGATGGTTTTGTAAGCTGAAAATTCCGTTGAAAAACATGGCTGGAAACATGCTTTTATTGGATGTTATGATAGCCTATTGAGAAACGTGTTCTTGACAATTTTGCCAAATATATGTTTTATGTCCAAAATATTCGTTTTAGGCGTTCACCCTTCGTAGGTTTGTGATGTACACTCTTCAAAAAACCGTAGATTCAATCGGAAATTCTGCGTAAAAATATATTGTTCTCAGCTGTATTTTAGTAAAGTATAGGCGACCGTTATTTTTACCGTACTTTCTTATTATATTTTATGGGTTGATGACCGTAATATAACTTCTTTACATCAATATATCAGTTTTTAAAACGGTAAATGCCGGCAACATCTATTCCAGGAATTTTACCGGTTTTATTTTTTATTTATTTTTTTCCTTTTTTTCAGCAAATTTTTAACATTGTATACTGGATAAATTTGGATTTGTTATTCCTTAAAAGTCTCGAGCATAAACTAAAATTGTAATGTAATTGAACTTTAATCCTCCTCTCCCTCTTTCTGCTACCCTTTCCCTTGCTCTTTCAAACCCCTTCTGCCTCTTTCATTGTCATTTCCAGACACTTTCTCCCATTTTCCCCTTCCCTTTCTACCTTCAGGCTTCGACTGGAGGAAGGAATTAATTTGCCTGGCTGGCCAGTTATCATAGATACATGAAAAGGTAGATATTTATATATCTTCCTTTTTAGCCCTTTTTTTTTTATGATGATGCCACTCACGTGTTATACACATTGATTTAGCTGGTATTATTAATTTCATTATGGACTATTGTTATCTATACCGGAACTCCAAAGTCTATTGCAAATTCTTAGAGCATCTCTTTTTTTATGCAAATCATTGAAATTCACCTCGCACTCATCCCTCTTTTATCTAGTCTTGAGCTTCTATGATCACTGACTACCAGTCTGTTGGACGGGATTTCGAGACCGGAGCAATCTCTTCGTGAGCTAAGGATTGGGAAGTTTCGGGGAGCTTATCGGACTACCTGCTGTGTCATTAGTAACAAATGCCTGGCCCTCCCTGGTCCTAGCTGGATGGAGAGGAGGTTTTGGGCACTGATTATATATATATATATATATATATATATATATATGCTGTATATATATATATATATATATATATATATATATATATATATATATATATATATATATATATATATACAGCATATATATACAGTATATATATATATATATATATATATATATATATATATATATATATATATATATATATATATATATATATATATATATATATATATATATATATATAAGATCTAAAATGAAGACTTGGGGATCGACTTATCATTTTGCGTTTCAGTTTCACGGCACAGTTTATGACCAGTCTTTTATTAGATTTTGGTTTTTGATATATAACGCATGAGTTCGTGGCACTTCTGTCGCGCGAGTGTTAACACCAATATATTTCTTTTCTCAGGTTTTATTTTTATATAATTTTTAATAGTATCACTAACACCATTATTATTGTTTAGTTATGAAATATAGTTTAGATCTAAAATGGTATTACTAATACTGTTATCATTATTATGTTTAGTTATAAAATATATTTTCGATCTAAAATAGTATCACTAACACTATCATCATTATTATGTTTAGTTATAAAATGTATTTTCTATCTAAAATGGTATCACTGACACTATCATCATTATTATGTTTAGTTATAAAATATATTTTCGATCTAAAATAGTATCACTAACACTATTATCATTATTATGTTTAATTATGAAATGTATTTCAAATATAAAATAGTGTCACTAACAGTATCATCATTGTAATGTTTAGTTAAAGAATATATTTTCGATCTAAAATTGTCATACGATGTGATCTCATGTTAATGGTCTTTTAATATCATTAATCCCTTCAGGTGAGATTTCCTTTTTATGTAAGGTGCTCCTTTTAAACTATGCGTTCTGACGACTCGTGTTTTCAACAGATATAAAGCTGAAAATGGGCTGAGACTGGGAGATTACATCTCATGGCACATTTTATTACGAAAATTAATTGCTTTCATAGAAAATAGCGTAAATGTGTCGGTATTTAATTTTTTTTTATTGTAAAAAAGTCTTTCACGGTAAACCTGCATGGTGACTTTTTTTTTTTTTTCTCAGACTTCGCTTTCAGATCCAGATCTATCTAAAAATATCAATCTGTTATTTCTTGGTCATTAATCCCTCCCAAGAATTTTATTAATGCTCACCGATAACCTTATGAGACAAAACAAACAGATGTGAGAGCATACACAGTTAATAACAATATTGTCATTCTGATCCCTGTATTGTCATATAATTGGGTCGTCTTTAATGGCCGTATGGAAATTGCATATAGATGACCCGGAACAATGTGAAATTAATCATTCGTTACCAATTTAGTATGAACAGACATTACGCGTTTCGTAAACACACCATTTCCTTGGTTTATAAAATCGTTGACGCATGCGTATTCATGCTTATTAATGAAAATTAAGAGAGGATAGGAACACCCAAGTACAGTATTTATATTATTGCTTTATCAAATAGGTAAGGTATTATTATTGTAAGTGGGCCTATACTGTCAAAATATATTGCAAACTAGAGGAGGAGCGAAGACCTCCGCTTCGGCAGCTTATTTCTCGACCTTTTACTCGACCTTGACTTTGACCTTTGACCTTAACATATATTAATTTCCGTGGATTTTCATACACTCAAAAATAAACCAAGTTTGAAGTCTCTGTGACAGCGATGTCTAAACTTATGGCCGATTACGTGAATTGGACATTTTGCTTATTTTATTATTTCCAGCTTATTACACAAAAGTTAATCCCTGCAATTTTCATTACTATACGATTAAAATTGTGGCCGTGAAACTGTTCTCAAACAAACATACACACAAACAGGGGGTAAAACATAACCTCCTTCTAATTTCGTTGGCGGAGGTAATAAGGATAGAATTCAATGCCTAGACGTATCAAACCAAGGTGTCTCAATTTCACATACGTTTTTTACAAGCTGGTCGTGAGATGGACGGGGACTGGACGGGAACGCCATATTAGGATGGTTTCATTTTTTTTATTGTTTGAAAGATTTAGGTTAAAATGTTTTTCGTTAATCGTGTCTTGTTTATTACATTTTGTATAATTTATGATTATATAATTCTAGCAATTCTATGCCTTCATGTATATATATATATGTATATATATATATATATATATATATATATATATATATATATATATATATATATATATATGTGTGTGTGTGTGTGTATGTATGTATGTGTATACAGTATATATGTGTATATATGTGTCTGTGTGTATATACGTATATATATATATATATATATATATATATATATATGTATATATATTTATTTATATATACATACATATATAGATATATAATATATATATATATATATATATATATATATGTGTGTATATATATATATATATATATATATATATATATATATATATATATATATATGTGTGTGTGTGTGTGTATGAATATATAAATTGTGTGTTTGCGATATATGTCTAAACAATTTATGATCCATAATATCTAAAACTTATTTGAACAATTATTTTAGTGAATATTACTGGAAAATTGTTAGAACGGCATTAGCTTAATTTCTTCGCTGGGAAAGCAATGAGAAGATGTCGTTTCAATGAGGCTACCCCGAGTACGTATTAGGCTAATGTGACTGATCCTGGCGTCTTTGGCATTAGGCCATGCTTTACACGTTAGCATACGCTCTTTCCCCTTTTTACAAGTTATGCTTCATACCTCGCTCATCAAGGATAGCTTATTGGGCATAATTCTTGTAAATTTTTTTTTTTTTTTTTTTTTTTTTTTTTTTTTTTTTTTTTTTTTTTTTTTTTTTTTTTTGCTCAGCATGGTTCGTTAATAACAGATTTCCCTTCTGCAGTTAAAAATGTAAAGGTTTAAAGTCCGCTCATGAATGGCAGAGGCAAGGGACAGTGACAATGCCCTATCTAGCAGGACAATGCCATAAAGACTGGCCGTATATGCTAAATTATGATCAGCGCCCAAGCCACATTTCCATCCAAGCTAGGGCGAGGTAATGGTACTAATTGTCCGCAGGTAGACCTATAGGCTTTTGAAATTATCTAGACTCACTAAAACTTAACTCTTTTAAAGGTCGAGGTTTCTTTCTTGGTTTTTTTTTTTTTTTTTTTTTCCAGAGCTGATCTCACGTCCTTTCACTCTCTCGGGGCCCTATATGGTCACAAGTGAGTGGTACCTCACATAGTGATAGAGATCAATGTTAGAAATAATTTTGTACTTATAGAAGGGTCAAATATTGCCCGTCAGAAACGTGTGTTAAAAATTATTTTGTACTTATAAAAGGGCAAAATTTTTCCCATCAGAAACCAGTCACCAGTGTTAGATATAATTTTATTCTTATAAAAAGGTTAAATGTTGCCCATCAGAAACTAGTGTTAAAAACAATTTTATACCTATAGAAGGACAAAATGTTGCCCATCAGAGATCAGTGTTAAAAGTAATTTTGTACTTATAGAAGGGTCAAATACTGGCCATCAGAAACCAGTGTTAAAAATTATTTTGTACTTATAAAAGGGCAAAATGTTTCCCATCAGAAACCAGTCACCAGTGTTAAATACAATTTTATTCTTATAAAAAAGTAAAATGTTGCCCATCAGAAACCCGTGTTAAAAACAATTTTGTACCTATAAAAGGACAAAATGTTGCCCATCAGAGATCAGTGTTAAAAGTAATTTTGTAATTATAGAAGAGTAAAATATTGCCCATAAGAAACCAGTGTTAAAAATAATTTTGTATCTATAAAAGGGCAAAATGATTCCCATCAGAAACCAGTCACCAGTGTTAAATATGATTTTATTCTTATAAAAAGGTAGAATGTTGCCCATCAGAAACCTGTGTTAAAACAATTTTGTACCTATAAAAGGACAAAATGTTGCCCATCAGAGATCAGTGTTAAAAGTAATTTTGTACTTATAGAAGAGTAAAATATTGCCCATCAGGAACCAGTGTTAAAAATAATTTTGTATCTATAAAAGGGCAAAATGTTTCCCATCAGAAACGAGTGTTAAATATAATTTTATACTTAAAGAAGGGTAAAATGTTGCCCTTCAGAAACCAGTATTCAAAATAATTTTGGGCCCATGAAAGGGAAAAATGTTGCCTATCAAAAACCATTTTTAAAAACTGATTTTGTGCCTATAAAAGGGCAAAATGTGGCCTATCAGAAACCATTGTTAAAAATAATTTTGTACATATAAAAGGGTAAAATGTTGCCTATCCGAAACCAGCGTTAAAAATAATTTTATACCTATAAAAGGGCAAAATGTTGCCTATCAGAAACCAGCGTTAAAAATGATGTTGTACCTATAAAGGGGTAAAATGTTGGCTATCAGAAACCAGTGTTAAAAATAATTTTGTGCCTATTAAAGGGCAAAATGTTGGATATCAGAAACCAGTGTTAAAAATAATTTTGTACTCATAAAAGGGTAAAATGTTTTCTATCAGAAACCCGTGTTAAAAATATTTTTGTACCTATAAAAGGGTAAAATTTCACCCATCGGAAACCAGTGTTAAATATAATTTTATATTCTTATTTTCTATTTTAT
>NC_090752.1:14836408-14841408 GCF_036898095.1 Palaemon carinicauda
TCGGAGCTTATAGTCTTTGGTATCGTTTCATTTGGATCTCACTTTCCCTCTATGTATTTTATTATTACCTCCTCCCACGAAGTTGGAAGGAGGTTATATTTTACCCCGTGTTTGTGTGTGTGTGTGTGTCTGTTCGTGAACAGCTTCCTGGTCACAATTTTAATTGTAGTGTCATTAAACTTGCAGGGATTATCTGTTATGTAAAAAGCTGGACATGATTAAATTTTGAAAGGTGAAGGTCATGGTCAAGCAAAATGTCCATTTCACGTAATCAGCCATAAGTTTGGACATCGTTATCACAGAGACTTCAAACTTGGTTCACATTTGAGTGTATGAAAATTCACGACAATCACTACATTCAAAGGTCAAGGTTAGGTCGAGGAAAATGTCGAGATATAAGCTGCCGCGGCGGAGGTCTGCGCTCTACTTAGTACCACTTTTTTTTTTTTACCACTATTTTTTTTTTTTTTGTAGATTCTATCAAAATCGTTATGCTGTATAACCTTGGTATTCTTTTTTATTCTTTTAAGGTGTATAGTACTTATGACTTACGATAAAAAATTTGATTTTTTAATGGAAAGGTTTGCTTACGGTTATTTAGAACTTGTAGTTTTTCTGTTAGAATTGCAAAATACCAACGATTTTACAGTTAATGTCAATAGGAGGATCTTTATGATCCTAGATTATTTGGGTAAATACGAATCGTTTATTTGTCAATAAAGTTGAGTTTGTAGATTCTGAATATAGTTCTCAACCGAAACAGCTAATTAAAACTTGTTTTTTAATAAATCATACAATTAAAGGTGAAATTATAACGAGATGCAAAATATGACTGGAATGGTCAAGAATGTTTTTATTTGTCACTAGTAAGGAAAGACGTCGAAGGTTTATTGGAGCCAATTATTATTATTATTATTATTATCATTATTATTATTATTATTATTATTATTATTATTATTATTATTATTATTATTAGCCAAGCTACAACCCTAGTTGGAAAAACAAGATGCTATAAGCCCAAGGGCTCCAACAGGGAAAAATAGCCCAGTGAGGAAAGGAAATAAGGAAATAAATAAATGGTGATAATAAATTAACAATATATCATTCTAAAATCAGTAACAGCGTCAAAACAGATATGTCGTATATAAACTATTAACAAACGTCAAAAACAGATATGTCATATATAAACTATAAAAGACTCATGTCAGCCTGTTCAACATAAAAATATTTGCTGCAACTTTGAACTTTTGAAGTTTTACTGATTCAACTACCGGATTAGGAAGATCATTCCACAACTTGGTAACATCTGAAATAAAACTTGGTAAAGAATGGGTTAGTAAGTTTATAAGTTCATTAATCCCTGAAAATGTTGAGTTTTCTCAAAATCGACATTCCATTACTGAAAAAATAACACTGCACACTTCAGTTGCTGAACGATGATCCTGTTGTACTGGAGAAATACTCTAATTCTGTTAGCTGTAAGAAATGTTCTATTATATATTTTTATCATCTAATCTAAAACATATGATTAACTCATTTATCAAACATGACATCTCAATTTTAGAAGAGTGTTATTACGGTAGATTTACCTTTTAAATTTGCAATATATTAGCCCCGAAATATGCAATACTTAATGATCTATACTGAATTTTCTTTCACTTGAATTAATACCAGAATTGTTATTATTCTTCAGCTGCATAGCCAATCATAAAAAAACAAAATTAATTCCAAATACAATATGAATGGTAACTACCCTGTCGCATAAATGCAAATTATTGCTGATATGAATGGCATATCCCTGAATTGGTGTATAGCTGTAATTTATATTGTTAATAGTTATATTGCGTAGGTAGCAGGTTGGCCAGGGCACCAGCCACCCCTTGAGATACTACAAATAGAGTGTTATGGGGTTATTTGACTAACCAGGCAGTACTACATTGGAGCCTTCTATCTTGTTACGGTTCACTTTCCCTTTGCCTACACATACACCGAATAGTCTGGCCTATTCTCTACAGATTCTCCTCTGTCCTCATACACCTCATACCAAACAATTCTTCTTCACCCAAGGGGTTAATTACTACACTGCAATTGTTCAGGGGCTACGCTCCTCTTGGTAAGGGTATAAGAGACTCTTTAGCTATGGTAAGCAGTTCTTCTAGGAGAAGGACACTCTAAAATCAAACCATTGTTCTCTAGTCTTGGGTAGGGCCATAGCTTCTGTACCATGGTCTTCCACTGCCTTGGGTTAGAGTTCTCTTGCTCGAGGATACACTCGGGCACACTATTCTCTCTAATTTCTCTTCCTCGGGTTTTTTTTTTTTTAAAGTTTTTATAGTTTATATAGGAGATATTTATTTTGATGTTGTTACTGTTCTTAAAACATTTGATTTTTCTTTGCTTCCTTTCTTCACTGGGTTATTTTCCCTGTTGGTGCCCCTGGGCTTATAGCATCTACCTTTTCCAACTAGGGTTGTAACTTAGCAAGTAATAATAATAATAATAATAATAATAATAATAATAATAATAATAATAATAATAATAATAATACAATCGTATGTTTGCAATACTCCTAACTCTGTCATATCACCTTTAAACTTTTCCTCCCACATAAGACTGCAATGTTCTATTTTTTCTCTTTTTTCGTCTTCCGTGTCCCACAAACCTTCCCTGTTCCAGATACCAGAGTATCATTACTTGACGGGGCGAATCTATTCATGTCAGTCTTTTGTGTATATACTAGATGCTGGTTCTAATCTGGGCTTGTCTCAGCTCTCCTTTATCCCGGTTTTACCTTGCACTTTGAATTCACTGAATTTTATTTCATACAATACTTAGTGAGATACTATCTTTGAAAATATAAGTGTAAATTATAAATATATATTTTTAAGATATTTTCAAAATATTTTTATGAATGAAACCATTGTTTTTTTGTTTTTTTTTCATTTCTCTTCAGCTATCTGGTTTATTCGTAGTTTCCAGGGATGAGATATGATGAAGAGGATTATTATTATTATTATTATTATTATTATTATTATTATTATTATTATTATTATTATTATTTATGAAGTTAATTTGTTAGATTAATATATAGACTTAGCTTTTATTTAATTAGATATTTTCCTTGGAATAAACTTATTCTAGTCATGGTATTACACTTTTACATTATTGAAGCTTTGTATCTAAAAGAATCGTGGTAAGCTGAAGCAAACACTTCGGTTCCGGGAGAATTTATGCAACATTATTATTATTACTACTACTACTACTACTACTACTACTACTACTACTACTACTACTACTACTACTACTACTACTACTACTGCTGCTGCTTGCTAAGCTGCAGCCCTGATGGAAAAGGATGCTATAAGTCCGGATGTTCCAACAGGGAAAATAACCCAGTGAGGAATGGAAACATGGAAAAATAAAATATTTTAAGAACAGTAACGACACTGAAATAGATATTTTCTATATAAACTATGAAAACTTTAACAAAACAAGAACCAAAGAAATAAGATAGAATAGTGTGCCCGAGTGTACCCCCGAGCAAGAAAACTCTAACTCAAGACTTTGGAAGACCATGGTACAGAGGCTATAACGCTACCCAAGACTAGAGAACAATGATTTGACTTTGGAGTGTCCTTCTCCTAGAAGAGCTGCTTACCATAGCTAAAGAGTCTTCTCTACCTTTACCAATAGGAAAGTGGACACTGAACAATTACAGTGCAGTAGCTAACCCCTTGGGTGAAGAAGAATTGTTTGGTAATCTCAATGTTATCAGGTGTATGAGGACAGAGTAGAATAGGTAAAGAATAGGCCAGATTAATTGGTGTATGTGTAGGCAAAGGGAAAATGAACCGTAACCAGAGAGAAGGATCCAATGAAGTACTGGCTGGCTAGTCAAAAGATCACATAACTCTCTAGCGATTGCTCGTAAAATTAATAATTTCGCTTCATTTTGACCCAGTGCAACTCTACCAAGTACCCAAATATTTGCTACATATATGTTACAGAGTTTTGATTTCTGAGAATAAGTTGCCAGCCTTATTTACAGTTCCCTATGGATGGTTACCTAATCTTGGTTCCAACAGGGTCATGCATCCATTATTATTATTATTATTATTATTATTATTATTATTATTATTATTATTATTATTATTATTATTTGCTAAGCTACAACCATAGTTGGAAATTCAGGATGCTATAAGGCCAGGGGCTCCAACTAGGAAAATAGCTCAGTGAGGAAAGGGAACAAGGGAAAATAAGATATTTTAAGAAGAGCAAGAATATTAGAATAAATATCACTTTATAAACTATAAAAACTTTAACAAAACAAGAGGAAGAGAAATAAGATATAAGATAGAACAGTGTGCCCGAGTGTACCCTCAAGCAGTTACTTATCCGATTATTGACCAAAGTAATTATACGTAATTCAATTAAATTGTACACCACCGCTTTAATGAACATGTTACTTTGTTATATGGAAAAGTGCGAATTATTATTCAACTACCTTCCTTCCTTATATAGAGGTGTGATATTTTCATCTTTTATTAGGAAATACACATTTGCAGTCTTACAATTTATATAAACATCATAGTGAATTTACATGAATTTTTTTTAAATATACTGTATTTACAATGGCATTCTTTACTAATTACCTAAATATGTTTTTAGATGAAAAATATAACGAATTATTTATCAACTTCCTATATGTTGAAAAATACGTTTACTCGAATTCAAGTGTCCGATCGTTAACCAATATTTCTTATTCTTAATTGCAAGCGATACTTAGATTCATCCTATTCATCTAACATTATCACTATGTTAATTTGGTCTTAAATTTCAATAAAGTCTACGTGATTCAGATATCGAGTGCAACCATCGACTTCAAAGGTTTCTTCTAATTAGAACTTTTGACCTCCTTTCCACATTTTATTTAATTTGGTTCCGTTATATTTTTTCTATAATTTCTTGGTTTCGTTTATGACCACAGTACTTTCTGGAGA
>NC_090752.1:14843908-14846408 GCF_036898095.1 Palaemon carinicauda
TCGTATCATTAGGAGGCAGTGATATAATTAACACTGTTAAAAATTTTCCGTAAAAAATGGTAAAAATCCTGGAATAAATGTTGCCAGGCATTTACCGTTTTAAAAACCGGATATGTTGACGTAAAGGGTTGATATTACGGTCACCAATACGTGAACGATGATAACAAAGTAGGGTAAAATTACGATCGTCTGTAGTTTACTGAAATACAGCAGAGAGCAGTAGATTTTTTACGGATAATTTCCGATTAAAATTACGGTTTATTTTAAGTATAATTTTCAGACTTAGTTGAAATGGGGCAAGCGAGTAAATAAGCTTGGTAGGCGAATGTGAGTCGTGTATATATATATATATATATATATATATATATATATATATATATATATATATATATATATATATATATATATAGATACATTATATATATATATATATATATATATATATATATATATATAGATACATTATATATATATATATATATATATATATATATATATATATATATATATATATATATATATATATATATATATATATATATATATATATATAGTATTTGTGTATATATATATAAAATATATAAATATAAATAATATATATGTATATATATAAATATAAATGTGTATATATATATATATATATATATATATATATATATATATATATATATATATATATTTATATATATACATATTTATTTATTGTAACTCGAACGTAAGTCTTGTAACAGGAATAGCGTAATGTAATCGAGTTCTGGTATAGTGTTGGTGCAGGGCATGGATCATTGTGATAGACGACCATGCTCAGTATGTTTTAATCATATATGTTTTTAAGATAAAGATTATTTTCAACATAGCTTACCTTACGTTTCCTGCTGATTAACTTTAGGGCTTCCGTTCGCTATTCTTTTCAATATTCTTTTCAGACTCGGAGTAATATTAGTAAGATGTCACAATGTATATGATATTCTTGGAGCAAGTAATGGTAAACACTTTCTCTGAATTGGGAGGTTCAAGTCGAGTCAACTTAATTTTGCAATTTTTAGTTTTTTTAGCTTTCCCAGTTTGCTACTTTAAAAAACATCAGCCTGAGGATTAGATTACTTTGAATTTAAGTATCAAAATCATCAGGTACCATTAATTTTCCTTTTGCTAAAAATAACATTTTATTGTGATTTGTGGAATTACTGATATTAAAAATTCTTTAATGAGACGTATGGTAGGAACTCACTTGATAACAACTCCCATTTTATTTTTACCACGAAGGTTTGATGCACCTTCTTTCAAACGAGATTGTAGGGGATTTACAATTATAAAATTTTTTATTTCTTAATTTTTAAGACTAATGACATGTAAACGAGTAAAAGGATAGAGCTTCACAAGTAGATTTGTCAAGTGTAAGGGATTGCAGCCAAACTGAGAAATCAGGTTAATGGAAAATTGCAGATTTCCACGAAGAGTTTGTCGGATAATTGTGATGTTATTCGTTAAATCAAAGGGATAAGTTATTACTCTTTTGTCTCCTTAGTGTATTGCATCGCCAGGAAGGATTTATGACATTGAAGAAGTTTAGAAGTTACATACGGAGCAGGTGTTTTCAGAGAAGAAGTCCTCGAGGGAGTGACAAAGAACTTAGTAAGACAAGACAAAGAAGACCGCCGTTAAATATTTGGTTGTCGTAATTTATACAATGTTTGCTAATTCTGTTTACCGTTCTTATAATGTGGTGGACATTCTTTGTGGTAAGACCCTGGGATCCCTTATCTTTATAAAAGAAGGTGCAACTTTGTTTTAAAATAGGAATTTGAGTATAATTTGCACAGAAATTACTTAAAACTCATACGCTGTTAAAAATTTGCTTTAAAAACAGTAAAAATCCGGGAATAAATGTTACCAGACATTTGCAATTTTAAAAACGAATATATTGACGTAAAGGAGTGATATTACGGTCACCAACCCATTAAAGATAATAACAAAGTCAAGCAAAATTACGGTCGCCGGTATTTTACTGAAATACGGATGAGAACAGTATAATTTTCCCGAGAATTTTTTATTAACATTACGGTTTTTTAAGTATATAGCACTCTCTTCAGTTTGTTGATTCTGAAGTAAATTGACATCCGCAAGTGTTCACTGTTAAAAGACATGTCAGATTATATTCCTACTTACGTGTCTTTGAATATTTCAATAATTCAAGCAACATGAAATAAGTGTGTTATTCTACATAAGTTTTTTAAAGGCTAGGATGGATAAGGGCATTTCTCCTTTACCACCGGGTTTTGGCGGTAATAGAAAAATGAAAGAAAACTTTCAAAGCTTTCTCCTGTTGTGGGTTAGAGTTCTCTTGCTTGAGGGTACACTCTATCTAGTTTCTCTTCCTCTTGTTTTGTTAAAGTTTTTATAGTTTATATAGGAAATATTTATTTCGATATTTTTGCTGTTCTTAAAATATTTTATTTTTCCTTGTTTCCTTTCCTCACTGGGCTATTTTCCCTCTTGG
>NC_090752.1:14848908-14868908 GCF_036898095.1 Palaemon carinicauda
GCGATATTCCCAGAGAATTTACCTTAAGGTACCAGAATTCTAACTCCTGGAGCGAGTATCCCTCGTGAAAGGGATATCGCGACATATCAGAGGACGTATTCTAGACACGTCACATGGCAATCTACTACCTAAATAGAGATTCGTCTCGTAAGAGGGAGATTGACGAGATACGAATTCGGGAAGAAAAAGGGGGAAGCCGCTCCCAAGGCCTCCCAATCCCCCGATTCGTATGCGTGCCTGGCGCCAATCCTGGCGCCATCTCCATTCCTTTTTGCGTAGCTTAACAACTCGGTGTTTTTTCCTGTTTTTCTCGCAAATCTTGGATTTATTCAGCTTTTCATGGCTTCTCCGTCTTCGTTGGCCTCGGATAAGTTGAGTATAGTGTCTGTTATGTATAAATGTAGGCTCTTGGTAAAATTTTGAGTGATTAATAGGATTAATCTTTGATACAAGAGCCGTAGCCTACCAGAGGTGTCCTGGACACTGTCACTCGCTAGGTATAAATTAGTTAGTCAGAGTGACATTCCTGGTTGTTTTGCTTAATAAATTTTAGCTATTTAGCGTTACATAGGATTTCCTTTCGTGCTTAGTATTATTTGGCGAAGTATTCGCCATTCTGACCTACGCTAGGCCATGTAGCCTAGTCGTTTGGTCCTAGTACTTAATGCATGATTTTGGTTTTTCCGAGTGTAATTAAAAGTTTATTAAAGCTTTAGGCTATATTTTATACAATTTAGACTGTGTGGAATATTTCCAAGATTTCGGTGAATTAGGTAATCGATTCTCTTGGTGCCTAGGTTAATTGCTTATGGAGCCTTAGTATACTTTATTATTCTCCCCGGTTGCTTTCTTTTCTTCGGAGAAGGTATGCAATCCCTTTCCCTCTGTTTAAGCCTTGGGCTTATCCCTAAGTGGTTTTTTCCGAATTTATTTTCGATAAAACTATACTAGGGTGTTACTGTACCTTCCTGTTCCAGCAAAGTCTGGTTCAAAGAGGGACAGAACAACAGAGTTTTTTAGTCTGGTCCGTGTTGTCTGGCTTGGGGCAGAGTTCCCCTCGCTGACCTAACACTTTTAAAGGGAGCTTAGCTCCCTTAGGTCACTATCGAAGGTTTCTGTAGTATGATTCCTCCCTTTGTGATCGACCAGACTAAAGTCCTGTTGCTGTTCTTGGGGAGGATAAAATCTTCCCTTGGGAATAGCAACGCCTTCCTTGCTTTGGTGCTTTGGAAGCTGGCAAGTATTGCTGGCCCTTTCCCTTAGATCTCCCTTAGGCTAAGACAGAGTTCTTGGCTGCGGGTGATCTGTCACTAAAGCAAGGTTGGCAGGACCCTTTTGTCCCTTCCCCCTCTATCTCCGTAATGGCCTTGCCATTACTGTACTGTACCCTGCCGGCCGGCAGAGCTGGCCGGCAGGGGTATTACTGTACTGTACGTCATTCTACTTCTGGACCTAGTATAGGTTGGGATGTGGAATTGACTAAGGCCATTGCCGGCCGGCTGAGATGCTGGCCGGCAAGGGCCTTATGTTTTCGAGTGCTGCCCGGACCTCTCTTGGTCCCTCATCCATGCCTGCCGACAGAGCCGGACGGCATTGGTCAAGGAAGCCTGAATTAAGTTTCTCCCCTTCCTTATATGCACTCTTTCGGTTGCCGGGCTTTGGGGGTCGTGTACACTCTTATCCCGGCATCCATTCTATTTTCTTCTAGTGCTGTACCTGTCCCGGCTGCCGGCCTATGAGGCAGACAGCCGGGCAGGTGTAGTCTTCTGGTTCTTTTGCTGCCGGCTGGCATTGGTCTTGTACCTTTGCCGGCCGGCTTATGTCAGTCCTTGTCTGCCGGTCACCAAGAGTGTGGCCGGCAGCTAGGTACTACCTTGTGTAGTTATTGGCCGGCAGTCATTGCCGGCCAACACTGGCTGTTGCTGGCCGGCAGTTACTGCCGACGGCACAAGCATTTGAACCAGAAGGCTGCCGCCCTATAGCTGTTAAGTAGTATACTTTAAAGCTAATTGTGGTGTGTGCCGGCCGGCAAAGGCAGGCCGGCACACATCCTCCTATACTGTACTAGTATTCTTCTGTATAGCATATACAGTAAGAAGAAAACTATAGTAAAAGTTTAGGTACAGCACTGTATCTTCTAACACTATTGTGTTTTCTTGCACAGCCCTTTGCTGTTGCCCTCAGACAGGAAGCAGAGTCTTCCCCGTCTATTATCCAGGATTTTAAAATCATTGCCTAGGTGTGAGCTCCACCTGTTTCCTCTGGAAACCTTGCATTGGTTACTCTAGTAGAGATAAACCAATTTTGATTTTATTATCTGGAAAGCTGCAACAATGGGTTGTGAGGGAAACACAAGTGTGTGTCTTTCCTTTATGAATTGTTATGCTATACTATGCATATCCAGTGATACATAGTTCACTTGATACTCATGGAAATTTTTTCTCTTTACAGGAGGACCCTCCGAAGTGCGGAAATGTTTTCTGCAATGTCCGTAGCAGGAACCTCTGCGGACATGAGTGTTGTAGGAGGCACGCAGCATGCGCTGTCTCCAAGGATGATCTCCAGTATTGGGACCCTCAGGTATGTACTGTATGCACTAACCTGATTACTGAGGCTTTTGATTCCCCTAGAACGACGGAATCAAGGGATATAGCTAGGGAAAAGCTCCGTACTTGGGTAAGGGGCTTCAAGAAGAACACCTCTGGCCCTTATCTTCCTAGTGAGAAGATGAGGGCGTATCTTTTTCCCCAGGCATCAGCTGAAGCAGTGATTCCCCAGCCTCAAGAGGAGATCCCCCAAGACCTAGTCCAGGTGGACGAGGAAGTCGCAGATGCGATGCAAGACATCCAGTTGTGTGACAGGATGTCTGATGTGGACGAAGGTTTGGAAGAAGACCTCCTGGCAGAAGGTCAGGATCAAGTTCAAACCCCGGATGTCGCAGAGGATGGGGTCGACGAGGTGTCGGCTACTCCGGTTCAGATGCCGGAGCCCATCCCCTCAACATCCGCTGGTCTCCCAGTAGAACTGGGACAGGCCCTCTCTTCGATTGTTGGAATGATCCAACAAATGCAGAAGGAGAATCAGGAGAAGGCGGCTGCAATGGAACTGCGTATGCAGTCCCTAGCAGAATCACATGGGCCCCGGAAAAGGCTCAATGTGAAAGACCTTCCCATATGCTCAGACGCTAACCCATGGAGGTATGCTGAGCACATGCCAATGACGACTGGTAAGATCGTCATTTCGGATAAGCTGGGTTCAGTTCTCCTAGAGGAGGTAGAATTCTGGCCCAGCAAGGCATCATATCCGGACTGCTATGTCCGGCTGAGAAAAGAACCAGCTTCAAGGGAGGAGACAGAGCCGAAAGAGGTCATTATTATGGACCATGCTAAGGCTCAAGCCCTACTTTCATCCTCGATGAAAGAGAGGGGCTTCTCGAATTCGAAGGTAGCAGCATTGAGCAAGAAGCTCCCTTCTTTTGTGTCCTCTTCTGATAGAGCCTTCCCCTTTTTACAAAAAGGGTTTGCGGCTGTCCTAAAGGCAATCGAGGCCGGCAAGCCTTGCCCCTCCCTGGAGGAGTGTAAACCCTTGTCGCTGGCTCTGCCTATGGACCACAAGGACTGGAAGGATGTCCATCTGACATTCTCAGTGGGAAAGTTGGAGGCTGATATTGCCGGACGGCAATTCGGCGAGGACCTCCCCAAGTTGTCCGAATTTCTTTTACGAAGAGAGTTCGAGACAAAAGAAAGACTGGCTGCCTCAATGTCTCATCAGACTACTCTTGAGACGATGGCAAGTGACCCTAAGGTCCATGAAATGTTCATGGTTGTGGCTAAGTCTCACCTAGCCACAGTGACGAAGGACCTTTATGGCTTCGTCAAGGCAAGGAGAGCTTGCAGGGAGTTCGTGTTCACCGGGGCTTCGGTGAGACACGAGCCAAGGAAGTTAATATCCTCCAACATTTGGGGAAAAGACCTTTTCCCTACCGATGTGGTCAAAGAGGTTGTTGATAAGGCCGCCGTGGAGAATAGAAACCTTCTCCAGAAGTGGGGCCTGGCTATCAAAAGAAAATCTTCCCCGGATGAGGGTCCTCAACCTAAGAGGAAGAATATGAGGACTAGGCTACCGTCTCGGCCAGCCAAGCCTTATAGACAGCAACAGCAACTGCAATTGCCTTTGCCTCCAGTGCCCCAGATGGTGGCACAAACCCCGACTACTTTTCAGTGGGTACCCCAGGTGGTGCCAGGTCAGTCAACCACATTCACCCCAACGTTCGAAGGACAGTCTTCTTCCTTTCGTGCAAAGCCTAGAGGAGCAGCCAGAGGCTCGTCTAGGCGCCCCTCAAGGGGAAGGGGATTCAGAGGTGGTCGTGGTCAAGGAGGCAAGACCTCAGGACGGCAGTCCAAGTGAAACGATACCGGTAGGAGGGAGACTAATGAAATTTTGGGATCGCTGGACCTTCGATCCCTGGGCCCAAAGCCTACTCAAGAATGGACTGGGTTGGAGCTGGTACAGCACTCCACCCCCATGCCTTCGGTTTTTCCAACACTCCACCCCCATTTTGGAGGAGTACGTTCAAGAACTGTTGGAGAAAAATGTGATCCGAAAGGTGAAGTCCATCAAATTCCAAGGGAGGCTGTTTTGTGTTCCCAAGAAAGACTCGGAAAAGCTCAGAGTCATTCTGGACTTGTCACCACTCAACAAGTTCATAGTGAATTGCAAATTCAAGATGCTAACACTGCAACACATAAGGACCTTACTGCCCAAGAGGGCATACTCAGTCTCTATAGACTTGTCAGACGCCTATTGGCACATCCCGATCAGCCGTCGACTCTCCCCCTACCTAGGGTTCAGGCTACAACGGAAACTGTACGCCTTCAGAGCCATGCCATTCGGGCTAAACATAGCCCCAAGGATTTTCACGAAGCTTGCGAGCGCAGCTCTCAAACAATTACGCCTAAAGGGAATTCAGGTAGTAGCCTACCTGGACGACTGGCTGGTGTGGGCAGCATCCGAGACCGAATGCTTACAAGCTTCCAGTCAGGTGATCCAGTTCCTAGAGTACCTAGGTTTCAAGATCAACAAGAAAAAGTCTCGACTTTCTCCATCCCAAAAGTTCCAGTGGCTGGGAATCCACTGGGACCTTTTGTCACACAGTTTCTCCATCCCAATGAAGAAAAGGAAGGAGATAGCGGGCTCTGTCAAGAGACTTCTAGATTCCAAATGGATATCAAGACGCGAACAGGAGAGGGTACTAGGCTCTCTCCAGTTTGCTTCAGTGACAGACCCAGTGCTAAGAGCACAGCTAAAGGATGCAACCGGAGTTTGGAGAAGGTATGCATCAAACGCGCGAAGAGACCTGAGAAGACCAGTGCCGCCTCGGCTACGTACTCTTCTCAGACCTTGGTCCCAAGCCAGACATCTAAAGAAGTCGGTTCTTCTTCAGCCACCTCCCCCGTCGATGACGATTCACTCAGACGCCTCAAAGGAGGGATGGGGAGGTCACTCTCATCGGAAAAAAGTCCAGGGGACTTGGTCCAAGCTATTCAGGACCTTTCATATAAACTTTCTAGAAGCTATGGCAGTGCTCCTTACCTTAAAGAAAGTCTCCCCGCGTCACTCGATCCACATAAGATTAGTGACAGACAGCGAGGTGGTTGTGAGATGCTTGAATCGACAAGGGTCGAGGTCACCACCTCTCAACCAAGTGATGTTAGCCATTTTCCGATTGGCAGAAAAGAAGAAGTGGTACCTGTCGGCAGTTCACCTTCAAGGAGTCCGCAATGTGACAGCGGACGCTCTATCCAGGTTCACACCGATAGAGTCGGAATGGTCCTTAGACGCAGGATCATTTTCCTTCATTCTGAATCAAGTCCCAGAACTGCAAATAGACCTCTTTGCGACGAAAGACAACAAGAAGTTGCCCCTGTACGTGTCCCCGTACGAGGACCCCTTAGCGGAAGCAGTGGACGCAATGTCCCTCGACTGGAACAGGTGGTCCAGGATTTATCTGTTCCCTCCTCACAACCTTCTGTTGAGGGTCCTCAACAAACTGAGATCCTTCAAGGGGGTAGCGGCAATAGTGGCCCACAAGTGGGCGAACAGTATGTGGTTCCCCTTGGCGTTGGAACTACAGATGAAGTTCGTGCCGCTACCACATCCAGTTCTGACCCAGCGAGTCCAGAAGTCGACTGTCTGCGCTTCATTACAGAAAACCCAGACCCTGCAGCTCATGATTTTCTCGCCCTAGCGGTGAGAAAGCGTTTCGGGATTTCGAGAGCTAGCATAGACTTCCTAGAGGAATACAAGTGCAAATCGACTAGAAGGCAATATGAGTCATCTTGGAGAAAGTGGGTGGCCTTTGTAAAGGCAAAGAATCCGCAGGAGATCTCAACAGACTTCTGCTTATCTTTCTTCATCCACCTCCATGGCCAAGGATTGGCAGCTAACACGATTTCAGTATGTAAATCGGCTTTGATGAGACCCATTTTATTTGCCTTCCAGATCGACCTAGGTAACGAGATCTTTAATAAAGTTCCGAAAGCCTGCGCTAGGCTCAGACCTTCAGCACCTCCAAAGCCCATTTCATGGTCTTTAGACAAAGTTCTTCATTTCGCCTCCCTGTTGAGCAATGAAGAATGTGCGTTAAAGGATTTAACGCAAAAAGTTATTTTCCTATTTGCACTCGCGTCCGGGGCCAGGGTTAGTGAGATCGTAGCCCTCTCGAGAGAGGCAGGTCGTGTTCAGTTCCTGGATGGGGGGGAGCTGAACCTGTTTCCGGATCCTACGTTTCTCGCCAAGAATGAGTTACCCACCAACAGGTGGGGTCCCTGGAGAATCTGCCCTCTGAAAGAAGATGCATCTCTATGTCCAGTAGAATGCCTAAAGGTCTATCTTCGTAGAACTTCAGACTTCAAGGGTAGTCAACTATTCAGGGGAGAAACATCAGGCTCAAATTTATCTCTGAATCAACTCAGAGCGAAAATGACATATTTTATTCGCAGAGCGGATCCTGACAGTACACCCGCAGGTCACGATCCGAGGAAAGTTGCCTCATCCCTAAATTTCTTTAATTGTATGGATTTTGAACATCTCCGTTCATACACGGGCTGGAAATCTTCCAGGGTGTTCTTTCGCCACTATGCGAAGCAAGTAGAGGAACTTAAGAGATCTGTGGTAGCAGTGGGTAGTGTAGTTAACCCTACTGTTTAACTCTGCGAGGAACAGTGATCTTAATTGGGACGATTAAGTCCAGGGTGAGTGTGTAGGTACATACTGTACTACAAACTAAAATGAGGGCACCAAGTGCCCATACAGACTGTTCCTTCCTTCAAAGGTGAACCTCGCATAAGTTCAGACATGTGTGCCAAGCGTTTCTAACGCTAATGTGATTGATTTGTAATACAGATTTTTTATGACTTGATACCTTGGTATCTCATTAAAGTGGTGTTTAATGGTTTTTCTTTCAGATAAACAAGTTCTGTTTACTATCATACTTATGCTTAAAGTTTTGGGTTATCCCCTTTTATATAAATATATATATTTGTTGTTAACCTGTCTGTTTATTATCTGTCAATAAACTTGTTCTTGAGAACCTTGCGTCTCTTTCACCTGTGTCAATTTATTGGTATAATTGAGCATTTAAATTCTATGTATCTTATCTGGGATAATTCTGATAGAATTGTTCTGTTTTGCAAGCTATGTTGCATTGGTTTATGTAAGTCCCCTAATGGGAGGACTCCGTCCCATAAAGGGACGAGGGCGGTTTTATTAGTTTCTTCCTATGCGGATATAAACCTTTGTCCAATACAAGTATTGTGCGGATGACTGGTCAATATATTGACGCAGTAGTTCTATACAAACTATGCTTTACCTAATATAGGGCGAGGCCACTATATTAGCTTGCCTGAGATTCATACATAGATATATGTACTCTTCGAGACTTTCCAGAGTCTAGTAGGACTCTTCCCTGTAGGGGGCAGGAAGCTCTAACATAGTTTATAGTTAGTTGAAAAGATGTATAACGGTAACATCTTAGGTCTCTAGGTCTAGTCGACCGGGAATAAATATCTCCGGGGAGTACGGCACGTTCTGAGAATCCACAGATACAGTAATGCTCTGGTACACTTCCATCAGGACGACATGGCTTGAGCCCAAAAAACGGATTTTGAGCGAAGCGAAAAATCTATTTTTGGGTGAGATAGCCATGTCGTCCTGATGGACCCGCCCTTGCCTTTCTAAGAAAGGACTGTAGGACCCCTCCCTACATACAGTATCTGTAGCACCTCGTGTACGCTACAAGGAATACAGATGGCGCCAGGATTGGCGCCAGGCACGCATACGAATCGGGGGATTGGGAGGCCTTGGGAGCGGCTCCCCCCTTTTTCTTCCCGAATTCGTATCTCGTCAATCTCCCTCTTACGAGACGAATCTCTATTTAGGTAGTAGATTGCCATGTGACGTGTCTAGAATACGTCCTCTGATATGTCGCGATATCCCTTTCACGAGGGATACTCGCTCCAGGAGTTAGAATTCTGGTACCTTAAGGTAAATTCTCTGGGAATATCGCCGTAGTTGTAATATACCCTAGGAAGCTACCCTATAGGAACTTCCATCAGGACGACATGGCTATCTCACCCAAAAATAGATTTTTCGCTTCGCTCAAAATCCGTTATATATATATATTCCTAAAATAAATTTAACATCACCCAAGAATTATTACACGTATATATCTTGTTTATCTGATATATTTGTATGTTAGTTTAGTAAGAACCAAGGAATCTTAACATCTTGATCACATTTTACTTCCTTTGTTTCGTTTTGCGCAATTTTGGCGCAACTCTCTGTGTTGGAGCCTTTATGATCCACCCAGACAATAAGCTTTCAGCCAATTGGGTGAAAGCAAATGGGTATTTCACGTTTTTCCGTAGTTTTCTTGAAAGCAGTTCCTTTCAGGATATCGTAGTTCTTGTTAGTGCATGACAGGTAGTGGTACAACAGGGACGTTGATTTTCTCTAGATCATTGAAGATACCAGGTTATTTTTAGAACTGCTTTATCAACAATCTTGCAAATAGTGATATATATCCCTTAAACCCTGGGATAATCTAAACGGGTTTGATAAAAAAAAACTGTCAGCTACAATTGTGTACTGCTACAGAAACAATAGAATTTGCAGAAAGTAGATTGGTTTTAGAAAGCTTTTATTCACAATTGTGGGATTAGTGATAGATAACCCTTCAATCCTATGATAATCTAAACGGATTGTGATAAAAAACGGATAATCACAATTGTACTCTGTTACAGAAGTCATATCCTTTTTCTTTAATTGCTTTTCGAAGGCACCTTGAAAATGAACCAAAACGGCACCACCTCTCACAGCTATGTACGGACGAACCACAGCATTCCGCTTCCCAAGCTTGAGGTGAGATAGTAGGACTTGAGTAATTTGTTTGAGTTTATGAGATACAATTGACCAAAAGCACAGGTCATAGTGGAACGCGGAACCTCAGGTGAGGTTAGGTCAGGATATATTTGCCATGATGCGGCCTAATTAGGCAGTTTTAGGTTACTTTAGGACTTAGTTTATGAGGCATACTTCTTTAGTGGTTTATTCATTTAGTTACTGATGTATTATTGCTTCACTCCTATTGCCTCTTTCATTTACTATGTATACCGCACCATCGATGATGACACCAAAATGTTACTTTTATTGATAAATATATTTTTATTTTGTATCCATAACTCCCATTTTCTCACATGGAGACCTTAAATTGAATCCTTGCCCATAATGTTAATTAGGTTTTGGAAAGTGAGGAAACCAAAACAAGGGATTTGTTTCAAGAATGGTAGTGGGGAATGCAAAAACACCAAAATGACAGGCGGTAAGTATATGAGTTATGACATAAACAGAAAATTATGAATGATTTCGTATAAATGTTATTCTGAATATTTCTCCTATAATTAAATCCATAATTTGAAAGTACCGTATTTAATCCGTTTGATTTTTAGTTGAGATTAGAATTAAGACTAGTTACTTTAGTTTGATCAATCAATTAATTTATTCTTTCGTTCATTCGTGAATAATTGTATGCTTATTTTATTTTGACCTCTTGTGCTCTTTGCTTTCCATTTGAGTGCCTTCTTTTTAAACTTGAGTAAGATTTTTGGATCACTACTTTTTCCTTATACAGTGAGCACTGTTAAAAAACCGCAATTTTAATCAGAAATTCTTCGTTAAAATACACTGTTCTCATCCGTATTTCAGTAAAATACAGGCGACAGTAAGTTTTACTCTACTTTGTTATTATCTTTTACTGGTTGGCGACCGTAATAACACTCCTTTGCGTCAATATATCCATTATTAAAACGTCAAATACCTGGCAACATTTATTCAATGATTTTTTACCAATTTTCACGGCAAATTTTTAACAGTGAAGTCATAAAGGAGAGTAATAAGAAGCAGCATATTACTCTTAAAAATAAGCCACACCCTAAGGTATTCGAGAAAAATTAAAGTAATATTGCAATATTTTCCTGTTTTTTTTATATACCATCAAAGAAAACTTTCTTCGAGAGCCTGACGTGATGTATATCGTGAGGGGCAGCAGCTGTTTAGATTCTTAAAGAAAAGCAAGATATGATCTTAAAATTTGAAAGATCATTTATCAAATAAAACATATGTTGACATTTCATCATTTTTTTTTTTCTTCATTGTACATGTCCCTCAAGGCTTCTTGGTAAGCATGCAACGTGTCATACTGCCTTCCTTGGCCATGCAGTATGTAGTAGGTGTCAGTATAGTTTAATGAATATTATGAGGTAGTAATGTGATAGGTATCAGTGTTGAACATTTGCTCATTATGGTTTGAATTAATGAAGTCCTCTTCTATGCCAATCTGGACATAAATATTATTCTTTATGTTTATCACAAGTGCGTTAGTATGTTTAGTTTGATATTTTTATATGTTTTTTCTTTCTCATATATTATTTGTATATATAGTTGTGTGTATTATATATATATATATATATATATATATATATATATATATATATATATATATATATATATATATATATATATATCTATATATCTATATATCTATATATATACACACATATATATGCGTATATATATATATGTATGTATATATATATACATATGTATGTATGTGTGTATATATATGTGTGTATATATATACATATATATATATATATATATATATATATGAGAGAGAGAGAGAGAGAGAGAGAGAGAGAGAGAGAGAGAGAGAGAGAGAGAGAGAGAGAGAGAGAGAGAGAGAGAGAGAGAGAGAGAGAGAGAGAAATGGTAGAAGGTGTCCGTGTTTTCGTGTCAAAAGCTCATTGTATAAAATGTTAAGAATGTAGTTTTATAAGAAGCTTTTAATGGGAAAGTATAAACGGGAGAACGATTCCCTTGTACAACACTGGATTTGAGGCATGGATTTGGTATCTGATGTAAGTGTTATGTTGGGACTAAGGAAGGGATTAATGAATGCAATTCATAATTCTGTATGTGATGTTTTCAAATGATACAATACTGAGAAGGAGGCTAAGGATGAAAACTGTGGAAACTAGAGGAGCACTCAGTAGAGCGCAGACCACCGCCGCGGTAGCTTATTTCTCGACCTTTTGCTCGACCTTGACTTTTGACCTTAACATGTATTGATTGGCGTGGACTTTCTTACACTCAAATATTAACCAAGTTTGAAGTCTGTGACAACGATGTGCAAATTTATGGCTGATTACGTGAATTGAACATTTCCCTCACTGTGACCTTGACCTTTGACCTTAACCTTCCAAAATGGAATCGTTTCAGGCTTTTTCCATAACAGTCAATCCCTACAAGTTTCATTACTCTGTGATTAAATTTGTGGTCAGGAAACTGTTCACAAACACACAAACATGGTGTATATCATAGCCTCCTTCCAACTTCGTTGGCTGAGGTAATTATGAAGAGAGTTTAAAGTATTTGAGAAGGGAGTATGTTAACTGTAAATGTGAAAATAAGTGAGGATATGAGAATAAATGAAAACATGGAAACTGAAGCTATGAATGTTAGTATGGATGATGTAAGAAAGGAAAATGTGATTTATTTTTTTTTTATAAAAACTTAGTAATAAGTGTAACGTATTAAGGTAGGATTAATTAGAGTATGTGATTAGTCACACAAAAACTTATGGGAAATAGTAGAGGATATAGAGAGATTCATATATAACTAGACATGTCTGTAGTTGCCAAGGTGAGAATGTTTAAAGAGATTAATTAACCTCTGACTCTTAAGGATTTTAAGAGTAGATGCTGAATGAGACGGACAAAATAAGAGTAGCTTTTGGGTATCCAGAGCTGGTTAAGGTTTTACCGTAGTGTTTTCAGATGGTTTGGTCACGTGGAAAGAACGGAAAAAATATAAAAAAGGTAAAAAGAGTTCATCATTTGAAATGTTTGGATGTAAGAGGAGAACGAAGGTAAAGAAAGTGACGATATATATATATATATATATATATATATGTATATATATACATACATTTATATATATATATATGTATATATATATATATATATATTATGTGCGTGCTTGTGTGTGTGTGTATAAATATACGTACGGGAACTTGAAACACCCTACACAGACAAAAACCATACATCATTCGTGTAGGTATGAATATATTAGACGACAGAGAGAGAGAGAGAGAGAGAGAGAGAGAGAGAGAGAGCCTAGTTCATCATTAGGCATAAACGCGACCCTTTTAGGGAGGCCATATTAGAATGAAAAAGATCACAAGAAACCATGAATATATTAGGCGAGAAGTCAGTCCTCGTTATTAGATCCATATAGAATGCTAATGTCAGTACCTTCCTTTTGCTTTGTTCTGGGAAAAAAAAGCCTACTGTCAGTCCCGCGTCTTCTTTTTGGCATCAACATTTCTCCAGTTTTGAGTTGAAGTTTTCGAGAAGTTTAATTGCTTCTTGTTACTTCCTTCAGATGAATTACTATTTCACTGAATATCAGCAGACGCTTTCTAGCAGTAGGAAGTGATGTTGAAGTCTACGTCTTAAGATATTGTCATTTATTATTATTATTATTATTATTATTATTATTATTATTTGTCAATCACAGTCTACAGAGACTGGTGGTTTATAGTGTGGTGTTCCGGGTTATATCCAACTTCCTTAGGAATCCATCACTTTCCTCTCTTAATGTACTGTTGCAAGTAGCACGCTCTTTTGTACAAGTCCTTGGGCTACATCGGTTCCTACCTTTTCAAGATTCCCTTTCAATGATCTTATTTTTATTGCCATTACTTCTCCTTACATATTCCATAGCCTTCTCCTTTCGGTCTTTTTCTCTTCCCCTATCTTCCACTCTCAAGTTCCACGGTACTGCGACATCTATGAGTGATACTTTTTTCGTTGTTTTGTCGACCAGAGTGACGTCCCAGAATAGTTTAGCCTGATCATTTTCTACCACCGTTTGTGGTTGATGTTCGTACTATTTGTTGCACTGTTAAAAAAAATTATGAATTAATTGGAAATTCTCCGTAAAATTATACTGTTCTCAGCCTTATTTCAGTATAATACAGGCGACCGTAAGTTTTACCCTACTTAGTCAATATCTTTTACGGGTTGTTGACCGAAATATCACTCCTTTAGATCAATGTATTTGTTTTTAAAACGGTAAAAATCGTGAAATA
Source organism: Palaemon carinicauda (assembly GCF_036898095.1). Taxonomy (NCBI): domain Eukaryota; kingdom Metazoa; phylum Arthropoda; class Malacostraca; order Decapoda; family Palaemonidae; genus Palaemon; species Palaemon carinicauda. Next base: position 14,862,617 of record NC_090752.1, read on the forward strand.
AAATTACCAGGCATTTACCGGTTTTCAATGCAATTTTTTAACTGTGTGCTGCATTGTATTTAATATTTACTATAGAGACTCCTGTTTAGAGCTTTAGCCAATGTATCATGTTTCTCATATTGATTCTGAGATTATTATTATTATTATTATTATTATTTTTTTTTTTTTTTAAATGGTATTTGGTGTCATGTCTGGCTGAGATCCTCCCGGTTTTCAATTATGATAATGACAGTATATTGTTTGAACGCTGATCATTCACGTCAGAGAGAGAGAGAGAGAGAGAGAGAGAGAGAGAGAGAGAGAGAGAGAGAGAGAGAGAGAGAGAGAGAGAGAGAGAGAATGCAAAGTTGATTCCAAGTGGAAAATTGCTTGCGAATTACATCGCAATTGGATTTGCGGATAAAAAGATCGGTGAGAAATATACATTCAGAGTAAGGTGGGTTTAGAGGGTGTTGCAACTATTGTTTTGCTGATAAACTATAATTATCATTAATATTACTTGCTAAGCTACAACCCTATTTGGAAAAGCAGGATGCTATAAGCATAAGGGCTCCAATAGGCAAAATAGCGAGTAATCATGATAAAATACCACGTTGAGTCAATACTAATCTGGAAATTCGTTGGTGGAAGTGCCTGGTGATGGTTTTCTGGATGTATTTAATATTAATACATAGGTAATACCGTGTAAGAATTACATTACTCTGAAGAGGTCATGAAATAACTATGATTCGATTCAGCTACTTTTTTATATTTCTTATTTACGATAAATCTAAGTTATAATGCCTTTGAGTGGAGTAGTCGCCTTATTCTACAGTATTATTTTTTTTTGCCAGAGATAATATGATTTTAAAAATTTCAGTGTAGTCGATGAAATGTTTAATAAGTTTGAACCGATAATGAGAAGGGTAAGTCCAGTGGGTGTTGTTACACCGTATATTAGCCTGGATTATTTGATGTAGTTGTTATCTGTATATATCTATATCTATATATTTATTTTTCCACTATCTATGTTGCTTCTGATAATTTAGATTGTACGCTTGAACTCATCATTAATTTTCAAATATTGTTGAATTCCTACTGTAGATAATTTATGCGATTACATTTGAGTGGAATAATTATTCTACCCCTCTCTCTCTCTCTCTCTCTCTCTCTCTCTCTCTCTCTCTCTCTCTCTCTCTCCTCTCTCTCTCTCTCATGCGTCTGGTGTAGTATAAAGTAAATTTCGCTGTCTTTTTTTTCACATTTCTATATATCCCTTTATAATATATATTGAACATATGCACACATGCAACAACACATTCAGGCACACTCATCCCCGCTATAATCAAGCACGTAGACACTGCTGTTGTGCCATTGTTTGTTATTATATAATAAGGTACGGAGATCAATGAATACCTTTAGAAAATAACAAATCAAAAAGTACTCTGAGAATATACAAGATTACATCACCGAAAAGTGAAAGCAGAATAAAAACAAAAGGTGATTGTTTATAATTGTTAAATAATGTAGCCAAAAAAACACAATAAACGAAAATTGGCAAGAAGAGAAATGCTGTTTAAGTCTTATACCATTTGAAAGACATTAATTCAAGTTTTTCTATATAGATATAAGTTCGTGTGATTTAAAAATAAATAATAAATATTCCCTTTTTTACTCGATGAGTAAAGGTAGTATTTGAAACCTGTCCGGAAAATATATTTTATTTAATTCTTTTTTTTTCTTTTTTTTTTTTAAGCCAACAAGTAACCTGTTCGGTGATAGTCAGCCTATAATCACTCGGTATCTCATTAGAGAGATCATTAAGTTAGTGGCCTTTGGCGAGAAGTGTTTATGGATATCAAAAGAATAACTGAATATTGAAATTATCCTGTTTGTTTGTGCCCCGTAAGTTTGGTACCTTATGAAAATAAATCTGGTCCATAGTTCATATGCAGTTGAATCCTTAATGATTATAAGTCTATGCTAGAATATTAAAATTTTTCTTAGTGGATGTAGATAAAGATGGGGATCATATTTAATATCCATTCAATAATTCTCAATGTATTCCGTTTTATCTATCTACTAAGAACAAACATGCATAATTTCATGAATAAACACACCAAAATTAAAGTAATATACATATTCATATCTATATGACAAAATGGTTGTGTTTATAGCTTGTTGTATATATAATTGTATTGTATTTTATGGGAAGAGAGTGATATCATTTTTTAACATTAGAGTGTGCTCGGTTATATACAGTTAAATCCTTAATGATTATTAGTTTATGATAGAATATTAAATTTTTTCTTAGTGGATGTAGATAAAGATTGGGAATATTTGATTTTTTTATTTCACGGGTCAATAGTTGTTTCATAAAGTTGGTTGTCCTTAAAATAAGTCTTGAGGCATATGATAGATCATTACTCATTAAAGTGGTTTCTGAATATCAACTGCGAAAAGAATTAGCCTGTGCATTAGAAGAGGGCGGGAGTTAGGTATATATATATATATATATATATATATATATATATATATATATATATATATATATATATATATATATACATACACATGTACAGTATATACTGTATATGTCCATGGTAATGTGAACTAATGATGTTCAATTTATTTTCTCTTATGAAAAATTTTACAATAAATTATCTTGTTATTTTCCATTTAGACTTGCATTTTATATATATATATATATATATATATATATATATATATATATATATATATATGTATATATATACATATATATATATATATATATATATATATACATATATATATATATATATATATATATATATATATATATATATATATATATATATACATATATACTTGTATGTATACATGTGTGTATATACTGTATGTACATATATGTATGTATGTGTGTTTGTATATGTATATATATTGATATATGTATGTATTTTGTTTTTGTAAGTATATGTTTATATGCATAAAATATAAAGCTATGTAATTAGGATTAATTCTTTTATTTCTTGGAATTTTCTTTCTATTGTCTTTTCAAAAATGTCATTGAATCATTTTTTTTCTGTTCTAGGATGTAAATGGACTAATATTTTAGCTTTTTTCATCTTTATGTGGATTTTTCGTATTTTGTCTTTTTTTCTGCGCGTTTTTACCGTGCGTAATATCACGATTTTTAACTTCTATCTATAAAAAACACCGCACACACACACACACACACACACACACACATATATATATATATATATATATATATATATATATATATATATATATATATATATATATATATATATATTATATACATATACACTATACACATATATAGATAGATATGCACATACATGTAAGCACCATTGGCTTTGAATGTTTATATAATTTTAGAAAATTTACAGTTTTGTAGAACTTCAGTAAACATTTTTTACATTTCTTGTCCATATGTTCTGATATTTATTTGTGTTTACTGGTAACTGCATTGATCGATGTTTTACTGCACTGAAAAACAACTAGTTTAAAGTGTTGCTCTTTTCTACCTGGAAGTCCTTGTTTTTCATATATTTAATTATTGGTTATTCTTATTCAAGTATACCTTGTTTAATGATTTTTTTGAATATTTTTATTCATATATGTGCTATCTTTATTATATAGCTCATATTAATCACATTTACGACAAATTAAAAGATGTTCATGGAAGTCTTTGAAAAATAACTGTAACAATTCTATCTTGTCCTTTTCAGTAATGTAGTAAAGGCGAGGCTCTCTATGAAGTGTTTGATTATTGTATAAATACAAAATGAAGATTTTGTGAAATTATTACTAATTGGGTTGTTAGATCATTTGATATGCTCGAGAGATAGTTATATTTGTTTTTAAGGTTCCTTGCGTAATAATTACAATAACATGAATAAAGCCTTATGATACCGATATTCACCCTTTTCCATCTAAACTATGATCTGATGTATCAATTGTTATGACAGTAACTGTAAGTTTATAATAATGTTTATGATGGTAATAGTATTTATTATTATTATTATTATTATTATTATTATTATTATTATTGTTGTTGTTGTTGTTGTTGTTTTTGTTGTTGTTGTTGCTGTTGTCTTTGTTGTTGTTGTTGCTGCAGTTGTTTGAATATCTTATTGAGCTTAAAAATTTACAGTTAATTTTTTTCACGTCAACTTACAGTTATGATAGTAACTAAATTTATGATACTCTTTATGGTGTTAATAGCAATTATTATTATTGTTGTTGGTGTTGTTGTCGTTGTTATTGTTGTTGTTGTTGTTGCTGTTGTTGTTGTTATTGTTGTTGTTGCAGTTGTTCAAGTTATGTTATTGAGCTAAAGATTCGCAGTTCACTTTTTTCCTCGTCAACTTACTGTTATGATAGTAACTGTAAATCTATTATAGGGTTTGTGATGGTAATAGTAATATTTTGTTGTTGTTGTTGTTGTTGTTGCAGTTGTTTGAGTATGATATTGAGTTAAAGTTTTGCTGTTCACTATTTTCCTCGTCAACTGACAGCTTGACTCCATTCTGCTTTAACTATTCAATCACAGTTTTATTATGTCATGTTAATTCATACAGTTTTATATAACATTTCATGACTCCCTAATGCTAATGCATTTTTTTTAAATGCACAAAAAATACTGTAATTCCTTCACTTACCAAAAAAAAAAAAAAAATAAAAAAAATAAAAAAGTAAATAACATTATAATAAGTCACCTTTATGTTCCTACTTATTGATTATATAACTTAAAGAAAACTGTCACATTCACCGACGCTATGACCTTTTATTTTTTCCCAGAGCACCAAAAAAAAAAAAAAAAAAAAAAAAAAAAAAAAAAAAAAAAAAAAAAAAAAAAAAAAAAAAACAGTGGTTCCTACGCCTCTCTCCTCCCTCTCCTCTTTATGTCAATTATTTAAAGTAGCCTTGCTCTGTTCAAATCTAGTTACCTCGCATCCATTATATTCAAGTCAGAGAGAGGCGCGAAATGTTTTCTCTGTAAACAGAGGTTGTAGGTTCCTGCAAAGAAGACGCCTCCACTCCTGGAGATTTTTTTTTTCTTCTTATTTTGTTTATTCTGGCTTGTTTGATTAAGCTCTACATCGCATTAGAAAACGTTTCGTTAATATCTTTGAAATTTGTTTTGAACGTGAATCGTTTCTTTTTTGAAGTTGCTTCCTGGGAAAGAGAGTGTAAGTTAATGTCTTGTTTTGACAGTAGAATAAAAAGGAAGTATTATGGATGATACTGTGATCTCTCTCTCTCTCTCTCTCTCTCTCTCTCTCTCTCTCTCTCTCTCTCTCTCTCTCTCTCTCTCTCTCTATTAAAATTTTCCTTGGAGGTCCTGCTACGGTTCACACTCGTTTTTCATTGTGACATTTTTTTATATTATTGTATTGTGACCTTTTTGGGGGTCATTATTTAATTACAAATAAATTATAATTCCTAGATTACTACTGTCAATTTTCAAACAGAAATTTCTTTCAAATTAATAAGTATCTTGGATATTGACATTGTTTAGTATATCAGAATATTAAATTGTGAAAAATATCAAAATATACAAATTCATTCAGACTTGGTACAATGATTCATCTCTTATATTAATGAAATATCAGGATATAAGAGAGCTCTGGTCGGATTTCAGTCAACTGTACTCGAGATAATTTTTTTTTTTTCACAAAGATATCTATAATATTTTATATCTTCACTATTATCATGTGATTCAAATAATAAATACTCTTATTTTACATCATCATCATCATCATCATCGTCGTCGTCGTCGTCGTCGTCGTCATCATTATCATCATCATCATCTCCTACGCCTATTGACGCAAAGGGCCTCAGTTAGATTTCGGCAGTCGTCTCTATTTTACAAAATCCTAAAAATTCCATTTAACACCGATTGGGTTTCCACTGCTGGTGTTTCTAGTCGTTCATTTGTTTATTACATTTTTCCCGAAGTTGGTGTGAGCCACAATATAAGCTTTATTCTAGTCATTTCCGGGGTTTATCCGGGTACGTTAATCTCATGATCTTGATACATATTATTGTTTTAGAGATTGTCAGGTACGATAGAGTAATCTCTTATATACAATATATATTGATGAAATTCCAGTTGAAGGCACAGTGCACAAAAAGTGTATTTGATTTGTCTGTTGATAGTAGGTATCTCTAGCTTGCAGGTATGTCTGGCTTTCATTTGGGGCTTATAGCCTTTTAAGGCATATACAAAGAGGGATACTATAAGATGTAAAATTGTTGCAAATATTTATTCTGTAAATATATTTTATTTTAGCAAACACAC
>NC_090752.1:14873908-14876408 GCF_036898095.1 Palaemon carinicauda
GATAGAGTGCTGGCTCTGCAAATCAAATTGATTATCCTGTGTACCTAGCACTGGACTTCTAAGATAGAACGTGGTTTCAGAAGGTAACGTTTAAAGGCTAACAATTTGATTTCAAAATTGATAAAGTTCGAGAGAATGGAACTTGTAATGTTTCTCAAGATGATATTTATTCTGAAATTTAGTTTTATGTAAGTGGGCGATATAAACTCGACGCTATCTTTTATAATTTATTATGGAGAGAGAGAGAGAGAGAGAGAGAGAGAGAGAGAGAGAGAGAGAGAGAGAGAGAGAGAGAGAGAGAGAGGTTGGTGAAGAAGTGAGAAGGGGTGAAAGAGTCCGAGGGTGGTGAGAGCGAGAAGAGGTGAGAGCGAGGAGTGAGAGAGGGAAAGAATATTGAGAGTCAAAGAAGATTGGGGACCAAGATTTTCATTCCATACCAGTTATGTTACAGATGAACTCTTTATGATTAGTTGGTAGCTTGACTCTGCGTTATCCATTTCAGTGTTTGAATTACAAACTTCATTTCTAACTAAGCTGATATTATCTAGTTACCGATAATCTGTTGTGCTACGTCTTTATAGTGCGATTTGCCAGCGGTAAGGGGGGAGCCCTGCCCTGCCCTGCCAGCGGGAAGGGGGAGCCCCGCCCTACAAGCGGGAGGCGGGGGGAGCCCTGCCCTGCCAGCAGGAAGGGGGGGGGGGGAAGCCCCGCCCTGCCAGCGGGAAGTGGGGAGCCCCGCCCCGCCAGCGGGAAGGGGGGAGCCCTGCCCCGCCAGCGGGAAGGGGGGAGCCCCGCCCCACCAGCGGGAAGGGGGGAGCCCCACCCCGCCAGCGGAAGGGGGGAGCCCCGCTAGCGGGAAGGGGGGAGCCCGCCAGCGGGAAGGGGGGAGCCCCGCCCTGCCAGGGTGAAGGGGGGAGCCACGCCCTGCCAGCGGGAAGGGGGGAGCCCCACCCTGCCAGCGGGAAGGGGGAAGCACCGCCCTGCCAGCGGGAAGGGGAGAGCCCCGCCCTGCCAGCGGGAAGGGGGGAGCCCCGCCCTGCCAGCGGGAAGGGGAGAGCCCCGCCCTGCCAGCGGGAAGGGGGGAGCCCCGCCCTGCCAGCGGGAAGGGGGGAGCACCGCCCTACCAGCGGGAAGGGGAGAGCCCCGCCCTGCCAGCGGGAAGGGGGGAGCCCCGCCCTGCCAGCGGGAAGGGGGGAGCCCCGCCCTGCCAGCGGGAAGGGGAGAGCCCCGCCCTGCCAGCGGGAAGGGGGGAGCCCCGCCCTTCCAGCGGGAAGGGGGGAGCCCCGCCCTGCCAGCGGGAAGGGGGGAGCCCTCCGGGCTAGCAGGAAGGGGGGAGCCCCGCCCAACCAACAATAGAGAGTTCCTGTATCTAGCTTATTTTTAAAAAAAACAAGAAGGGTGGAATCAGGAAGGCAGTCATGAAAAGCAAAACAAGAATCTTGAAGACTTGTTCTTTCTCTCCATGAGGAAGAAGAAGTCTTCAAGATTCTTGTTTTGAAGACTTCTTCATCATCATGGAGAGAAAGAAGAAGTCTTCAAAACCAGAATCTTGAAGACTTCTTCTTCCTCATGAAGAGAAAGAAGAAGTCTTCAAAACCAGAATCTTGAAGACTTCTTCCTCATGGAGAGAAAGAAGAAGTCTTCAAGATTCTTGTTTTGCTTTTCATGACTGCCTTTCTGATTCCACTTGTCGTTGATCACTTTCTCCTTGCATCCGGCCATGAAAAATTAGCCATAACAACTATGGTCAGTGAGTATAATCAGAATGAAAGAAGAAAGGGATCAACGACAAGTGGAATCAGGAAGGCAGTCATGAAAAGCAAAACTAGAATCTTGAAGACTTCTTCTTTCTCTCCATGAGGAAGAAGAAGTCTTCAAGATTCTGGTTTTGAAGACTTCTTCTTCCTCATGGAGAGAAAGAAGAAGTCTTCAAGATTCTTGTTTTGAAGACTTCTTTCTTCTAAGAAGGAAGGGATCAACGACAAGAATCTTGAAGACTAATAACTGATTTATTTGAAAGGATTCGGACAGAAAATCCAGAGAATTATTGAGTCTGCGACTTTGGACGAAAACCAAAATGCATTAAAAGGAATCAACGACAAGTGGAATCAGAAAGGCAGTTATGAAAAGCTAAACAAGAATCTTCAAGACTAATAATAGATTTATTTGAAAGGATTCCGGCAGAAAATGCAGGAAGAAAAATGAGACAGGAAGGAGAACGGGAGAGAAAAAATAAAGAATCCGAAAAGGAGAACTAGTTATTACTTGTTGATCACTTTACGATTGTGCGGATTTGAAATGAGAAAGTAAAGTCCATAATGTTGAAGATACAAAAATAAAGATTGTGCAGAGTAAGGCGGAAACTGCACAGAAGTAGAGAATGTTGAAGGAACAGAGAAAGCTAAAATTCTTCAATCTGAAGTAATTTTTTTTTCCTCTAAAAGGAAGAATTTCTAAGGAGAGGCACTCCAATTGGACGTCTTCCTGTTAGCACGTGCTT
>NC_090752.1:14883908-14889482 GCF_036898095.1 Palaemon carinicauda
CCAAACCAATGATAAAATCGATAATTTTTGTTAACAGTTCGTAAGAATGGTATAGCAAACATATAAGACAACAAATATACCACATAATTATAAATTAGAATCATTATGATAGAATTAGAAATGTATGAAATTATATTGAATTTACTCTCATACATAAATTTTTCCAGTTTCCCCCTCCATCACACCTCTTACAGTTCTAACAAGTAAGCCCCCCACTCGACCTACGCCTGAACAACCAACTCTTTACTGCACGCCATCTGTTAGCAGAAATATGCAAGTTTTCCACAACTGAAATTCTGGAATCTGTAGATAGTTGGGGTTTACGGTGGGGCACCGGAGAAGATAGGACATTGTATTTGACTGTGCATTTATGCATTTCCACACAATCGGACCCCTTCACCACCATCGAAGAAAGACTGCCAAACGCCCTAACTACTTCTTTACCTACTACAAAAAGTGGCACATTCGGTGCTAATGCAAGCAAAACACAGGTGTGTGCCTTCCACCCGAACAATCACCAAACATACAGCTAAAGATCAAATAAGGTGACAAAGAACTTAAATTATTTCTGGGTACCAAGACAGCTTAGGTGTCACCTTCTTAATACTGTACATACCTTATGCCATGTGACACAAATTAAAAAAATCAAAATGAAGAATACAGCATTCCAAAATAACAGGTACCAAGTGTCTGGAAGAAAGAGGGACAGAAATCACAATTCGATCATTCTAAGGCATCGGCCATTCCTTCTCGCAAGTTATAATGAAATAGGGAAGATAATCGCCATTGATATAAAGAAATGAATTGAGTGAGTTGAGAACGAGACGAGACGCTGGGAGGAAACTCATCCCGGAACCAAAGTTTATCTGCTTCAGTCAGAGATATTGCCGAGACAGGCATTAAGAGCTTTGGACGAGATTAGGGCAGGACTAGGGGTAAGCCCAAGAGGGAGGCGGACAGAGCCAGGAGGACCCCGGAGAGGAATCATTACTATCTCAGAGGAGAGAATGAACGAGGTTCAGAGGGACATTGATGAAATTGGAGATAAAAGAGTTGAGAACGATGAGGATACGAAGGTGGAATTGAGGAAAACACGAAAAATATAAAATGAATTGATTTCACAAGTTTGAGAACGATGAGGATACGAAGGTGGAATTGAGAAAACACGAAAAAATATAAAATGATTGATTTCACAAGTTTGAGAACGATGAGGATACGAAGGTGGAATTGAGAAAACACGAAAAAATATAAAATAAGTGATTTCACAAGTTTGAGAACGATGAGGATACGAAGGTGGAATTGAGAAAACACGAAAAAAACATAAAATAAGTTGATTTCACAAGTTGAGAACGATGAGGATACGAAGGTGGAATTGAGAAAACACGAAAAAATATAAAATAAGTTGATTTCACAAGTTAAAAATTCAAACAACATTCTCCTTTATAACAGAAAAAACATAAATTTTCCAAACTGGAAGTATCAATTTTCCAACTTCATGAATAAATACACCTTTAATCATGAATTTAAGTAATGTGATTTTCATTCAAAGCAATCAGATGAGGATACGAAGGTGGAATTGAGAAAACACGAAAAAACACAAAATAAATTAATTTCACAATTTAAAATTCAAAACAATATTCTCCTTTACATCAGAAAAAACACAAATTTTCCAAACTAAAGTTTTGATTCTCCAACTCCATGAATAAATACACCTCCAATCATGAATTTAAGTAATGTGATTTTCATTCAAAGCAATCAGATGAGGATACGAAGGTGGAATTGATAAAACACGAAAAAATATAAAATAAGTTAATTTCACAAGTAAAAATTCAAAAAAATATTCTCCTTTGCAACAGAAAAAGCACATATTTTCCAAACTGGAAGTATCAATTTTCCAACCTCATGAATAAATACACCTTTAATCATGAATTTAAGTAATGTGATTTTCATTCAAAGCTATCAGATAATTCGGGAAATCAGGAAATGTAATTAAATATGATTGGAAATTACAAATATTTGATTAAAGTGTGATAGTTACTGACGTTTTTCTCTGGGTTCTCAAGAGAATAAGGTCCATTTTACAGTGAAACGTGATAAAGGAAAGCTGACTGGTAATTAGATCTTTATATTTGGAACTGAATGTTTGACTAACTGATTAGGAATTAAGAGATACAAATATTTACTGTATTTTGGCCAATGAAGTTGCTCCATGGAGAGAGAGAGAGAGAGAGAGAGAGAGAGAGAGAGAGAGAGAGAGAGAGAGAGAGAGAGATATTTTGCCAGGTAATACCAAATCTAACTGATTGTGAGAGAGAGAGAGAGAGAGAGACGAGAGAGAGAGAGAGAGAGAGAGAGAGAGAGAGAGCGAGCCAGGTAATATAAAATCTAACAGAGAGAGAGAGAGAGAGGAGAGGAAGAGAGAAGAGAGAGAGAGAGAGAGAGGAGAGAGAGAGGAGAGAGAGAGAGAATATGAAAAATGATCGTTAATATTCTTTTGCCAGGTAATATAAAATCTAACCCACTGAGAGAGAGAGAGAGAGAGAGAGAGAGAGAGAGAGAGAGAGAGAGAGAGAGAGAGAGAGAGAGACTGGAAAAGTGACATTGTGTTAATTTTCCTTTGCCATATAATATAAAATTCACGGTTTCCTCTTTTGTTCGGGTAATCTTATCCTTAATGTATCTCAAGCGTAATGGAAACCACCTCATCTTATCTTTAAAAGAAAATTCCAGAATAATACAGAGGCTGTAAAGGAGACATCTCTTTGTGATCGTGCCACAGAGCAAGAGCTTCTGCTCACCCGAACCATTGCCTTTTAATTTTGACGCTAATGTAATGGAAAGATGCGTATCTGATGTGTTGACTTTGATGTGTATTGCTATTCTCCGTTATGATGTGAATGCCCTTGACTGTCGTATTCCCGCTGTTATGATCATTAAATGGTTTAATGTTAAGGGTACGATTGAGAGAGAGGAGAGAGAGAGAGGAGATGAGAGAGAGAGAGAGAGAGAGAGAGAGAGAGGTGGAGTAACGCTTAAGCTCGATAGTGTCTTGTAGTTTCTGCAACTTCACCATCCTTGTGAGCTAAGGATGAGGGTTTGGGAGAGCCTATAGGTCTGCCTGTAGTCATCAGTAGCCATTACCTGGACCTCCCTGGTCCTAGCTTGGGTGGATATGGGTCCTGGGCGCTGATCATTACATTGGTCCAGTCTCTAGGACATTGTCCTGCTTGCTATGGCATTGTAACTGTCCCTTGCCGCTGCCATTCATGAGTAGCCTTTAAACCTTTAAATGGTATGAAAGCAGCTGCTCTATCGAATTGATGCATTGATATCACTTTAAAGATTTAAGGCTTGAAGGCCGCGCATGAATGGCAGGGGGCAAGGGACAGTGACATTGCCCTATCGAGCAGGACAATGCCCTAGAGACTGACCATATACACATATGATCAGCGTCCAAGGCCCTCTCCACCCAAGCTAGGACCAAGGAAGGCTAGGCAATGGCTGCTGATTACTCAGTAGATAAACTATAGGCTCCCCTAAACCGCCATCCTTAGCTCACAAGGATGGCGAGGTTGCAGCGATTAAAGGAACTAACGAGTTTGAGCTGGACTCGAACCCTAGTCTGGGGTTCACCAGTCAGGGACGCTACCTCCCATCGACCACCACAACCCTAGATTAAATAAGTCCTTATACCAAGCTTTCCTCCTTAGGAAGGCTAAAATGGTGTCACATAAAGCTGAAAGACATCTCCCCTGAAGGGAAGGGGCATATGAAACCTCAACAGCCACTGTTTTGTAATCAAACCATGTACTTATCACATAATTCAACCATTGCATGCTTCCGAGTCAATTTATTTTAAAGATGGAGGCTTTAGATTTAGACCTCGAACGAAAGCCTAGGATGGCATTGTGTAACTTATGCTATTTTTTAGTTTCTGTAATTAAATTAACAGTAAAATAAAAAAAGTAGGCTCCGATTTGAAAAGATTCATAAAGGAGATGACGAAAGTTTACTGATGGATGATACGAAACGATGTTCACTCCTTAGGCGAATGTTCAGCAGCATCAGCAGTCAGAGATATTTCTAAAGTGGCAACAAGGCATTCGAGGAGATTAAGCAAGACAAGGACAACGAGTAAAGCCTCCGAGGGAAGGGGGGGGGGGGAGCAAGGGTAACCGCGAGGGAGACGTTGAGAAGAGCATCAACGCCATCATAGAGCAGGGAATGAAAGAGGCTCTTCTTAGCTGGCGAAGCGAGCGAAGACAATATTGTTGTTTTTGTAACTATTTAACTATTAAGGTGGCTGGTGACATGTTTTAGAGATTGCAGAGTATCATTGGAAAGAAATGCTCTCGACCATTACCTAGAGTTTTAGTATATATATATATATATATATATATATATATATATATATATATATATATATATATATATATATATTATATATATATAGAGAGGAGAGAGAGAGAGAGGAGAGAGAGAGAGAGAGGAGAGAGGAGAGAGAGAGAGATAGAGAGAGAGAGAGAGAGAGAGAGAGAGAGAGAGAGAGAGAGAGAAAACTTTAAAATAATTGTCATAATGATGTTTTGCGTAGAGAGAGAGAGAGAGATTTAAATAATTGTCATAATGTATTTTACGTACAATGAGAGAGAGAGAGAGAGAGAGAGAGAGAGAGAGAGAGAGAGAGAGAGAGAGAGAGAGAGAGAGAGATTTAAATAATTGCCATAATGGTATTTTTACGTACAATGAGAGAGAGAGCTTTAAATAATTGTCATAATGGTATTTTACGTACAATGAGGAGAGAGAGAGAGAGAGAGGAGAGAGAGATGAGAGAGAGAGAGAGAGAGAGAGAGAGAGGTGGTTAAGGACACTATAAATTACAGTTGTATTTGACCTAGTTTTTCTCATGTTTATATATCTTTTGTTCTGCCACAATTTGATATAACGTACAGAATTAGTCAAGCGGGGTTGTCAAGCACAGTATCATTAATCGAAATGTTCAAATCTTTATTCATATTGGAAACCATCGCGTCTGTTTCGAAACCCCCCTTTTAGCTTAACGCACTGTAAAGGAGAAATCTATTTTCGATCGTTTCAAAGCAATGGTTTTTGTTCACCGAACCACTGGCTTTAGTTTGGACGGAAATTCCATGAAAAGAGGCAAAACAGATTCACTGATTTTTTTTTTTATGACTGCTGCTGTTTTATTTGTCATTTACCAAGTGATTTATAATAGCTTTATTTGAGTGATATAGATATTTGTTATTTTTTGGTTCACATTGTAATATAATATCATCGTATGTCTGATTTTGCAATTTTAGTTATTCGTATTTTAAAATTATCTCTTAATGGAAAGGGAGGTGATTTCAGTCTGCAAAAAATCTTTATTTTTTTTTTCGTGTTTTGTAATGCATGTTATCTTCTATTTATCTTTAAATGATAATTGGGCAGTGGGAAATATTGATTGCTTCATCTTTTTATTATTTAGTGGTTATGTTGGTTGTTGTTGTTGTTGTGTTGTTGTTGTGGTTGTTTTTCTTCTTCTTTTTCTATTAACAACTAGAAGAGTGTTAA
>NC_090752.1:14892482-14902482 GCF_036898095.1 Palaemon carinicauda
ATGTACTTATCACATAATTCAACCATTGCATGCTTCCGAGTCAATTTATTTTAAAGATGGAGGCTTTAGATTTAGACCTCGAACGAAAGCCTAGGATGGCATTGTGTAACTTATGCTATTTTTAGTTTCTGTAATTAAATTATCAGTAAAATAAAAAAAGTAGGCTCCGATTTGAAAAGATTCATAAAGGAGATGACGAAAGTTTTACTGATGGATGATACGAAACGATGTTCACTCCTTAGGCGATGTTCAGCAGCATCAGCAGTCAGAGATATTTCTAAAAGTGGCAACAAGGCATTCGAGGAGATTAAGCAAGACAAGGACACGAGTAAAGCCTCCGAGGGAAGGGGGGGGGGGGAGCAAGGGTAACCGCGAGGGAGACGTTGAGAAGAGCATCAACGCCATCATAGAGCAGGGAATGAAAGAGGCTCTTCTTAGCTGGCGAAGCGAGCGAAGACAATATTGTTGTTTTTGTAACTATTTAACTATTAAGGTGGCTGGTGACATGTTTTAGAGATTGCAGAGTATCATTGGAAAGAAATGCTCTCGACCATTACCTAGAGTTTTAGTATATATATATATATATATATATATATATATAATATATATATATATATATATATATATATATATATATATATATAGAGAGAGAGAGAGAGAGAGAGAGAGAGAGAGAGAGAGAGAGAGAGAGAGAGAGAGAGAGAGAGAGAGAGAGAGAGAGAGAGAGAGAGAGAGAGAGAGAGAAACTTTAAATAATTGTCATAATGATGTTTTGCGTAGAGAGAGAGAGAGAGATTTAAATAATTGTCATAATGGTATTTTACGTACAATGAGAGAGAGAGAGAGAGAGAGAGAGAGAGAGAGAGAGAGAGAGAGAGAGAGAGAGAGAGAGAGAGAGAGATTTAAATAATTGCCATAATGGTATTTTACGTACAATGAGAGAGAGAGCTTTAAATAATTGTCATAATGGTATTTTACGTACAATGAGAGAGAGAGAGAGAGAGAGAGAGAGAGAGAGAGAGAGAGAGAGAGAGAGAGAGAGAGAGAGGTGGTTAAGGACACTATAAATTACAGTTGTATTTGACCTAGTTTTTCTCATGTTTATATATCTTTTGTTCTGCCACAATTTGATATAACGTACAGAATTAGTCAAGCGGGGTTTGTCAAGCACAGTATCATTAATCGAAATGTTTCAAATCTTTATTCATATTGGAAACCATCGCGTCTGTTTCGAAACCCCCTTTTAGCTTAACGCACTGTAAAGGAGAAATCTATTTTCGATCGTTTCAAAGCAATGGTTTTTGTTCACCGAACCACTGGCTTTAGTTTGGACGGAAATTCCATGAAAAGAGGCAAAACAGATTCACTGATTTTTTTTTTTATGGACTGCTGCTGTTTTATTTGTCATTTACCAAGTGATTATAATGCTTTATTTGAGTGATATAGATATTTGTTATTTTTTGGTTCACATTGTAATATAATATCATCGTATGTCTGATTTTGCAATTTTAGTTATTCGTATTTTAAAATTATCTCTTAATGGAAAGGGAGGTGATTTCAGTCTGCAAAAAATCTTTATTTTTTTTTTCGTGTTTTGTAATGCATGTTATCTTCTATTTATCTTTAAATGATAAATTGGCAGTGGAAATATTATTGCTTCATCTTTTTATTATTTAGTGTTATGTTGGTTGTTGTTGTTGTTGTTGTTGTTGTTGTGGTTGTTTTTCTTCTTCTTTTTCTATTAACAACTAGAAGAGTGTTAAATAAGTTGTCATTGTCATTTCCATGTACAATATACATTTTAATAAACTCAGTTATCGTCACTATGAGATCACCACATCTTTCTACTTCTCCATGAATCTCTTTATCAAAATGACACCAGGTCAAGGCACCGTCCAAAATACTCTCGTTTCTGGAACAGAATCCCCATTCCGAGTACAGTAATCCTAAATTTACCCTAATGTCGCTATATGTATTTTGAACACTTGGTTTCAGTTTGGGAAGAGGTTCGTTGTGGTTTAGGCCACGATACCCTAAAAAGGTCTTAACATTTTCCATTTCTTATACATCGCTATGGTCTCTAATTTCATGCAAGGTCCAGTCATCGTAATGTCACTTTGTGTATTTTTAACACTCTTGGTTTCAAGTTTGGGAGGAGGTTCGTTGTGGCCTAAGCCAAGATACCCTAAAAAGGTCTTAACATTTTTCATTTCCTATACATCGCTGTGGTCTATAATATCATGCAAGGTCTAGTCACCGTAATGCCACTATGTGTATTTTGAATACACTTTATTTCAATTTGGAAGGAGGTTCGTTGTGGCCTCAGCCAAGATACTATACAAAGGTCTTTTAATTTCTTACACATCACTATGGTCTTATTCTTGTGAGGTTTAGTCATTTGATGGGCGATCTGTATTGAATTATTACCAAGAGGAAACTAATTAGATGTTATTTGCATTGAATGATTAGTAAAGTGAAGTTCAAGAAATAAGACGAAAAAAAAATGAAGTTTCAGTTTTATACTGTCCTAATTTTTATATTCGAAATGGTATTTTTCTGATGAATATTTCCATGTTTGCACTACTGGCTGTTTTTCAAGCTGATTAAGAGAAATGAAAATAAAGTTCTTAGAAATCATGCTCAAGATGATCTTTGTTTATTTTTAGCATTAATAGAAGTCTAGAACATTAAAGTAGCTAAAACTTCATACTTAGTTATGGAGGAGTTACTGTTACCTTTAAACGTGAATATAATGTTACAAAATTAAAATCCTCCTTGCGGTTTTCATTCTTCGGTAATCAACCTCAGATGATTGAAAGAGGAATAATATGATCAGGCAATTATACTGAAGGCAAGGAATTGATCTACAAGGAAATAGAAATCCACAATACTGTTAAAAGACAGAATACATTCCTGGATCTATCTCGATTTTGTAAAATACACAAACATATTAAGCCTTTTACCACATTGTATTTACCCAAATATTTATGTATTTGTCTTTCATTTCGAAATATGAATCCAAGTAATGCATGACCGACCATATGGTATTTTCCAGCACTTCTCAGCAGCTTTCGTTTTCTCCTCTTTAAAGATACTACCGATTCGGAAAGAAGGAAAAAAATTACGAAGAGAGAGAGAGAGAGAGAGAGAGAGAGAGAGAGAGAGAGAGAGAGAGAGAGAGAGAGACCCTATATCTTGAGCGTTATAAGGGTTTAGTTAGGATCCTCGAGTTCTGAAGTGAGTTGCCAGCGAGTGTAATTCACGACCATATATTTCACGGAGGCGTGTCACTCACTCGAGTGACTCTTTCCTTGGTTGAACACTTAATCTTTTACTCGCCATTTAACTGTGTACGACTTCCGCTGTCTGTCTCTTTGTCCGCCCGTTTCTAACTCGAAACTCTAGATGGGGCCTACTTATCGTGATTTGTTGTTTTCATTTTTTTGGGGAAGGGATATTTGAGCGCTGTCGTTGTTATTTTAAAACTTGAGTTATGCATGTTTTAAAAAAATTTTGGGACTAATATATTCATACTCGCTTCAATTGGAAAGCTAATGTATTTTACATCAAATTATTATTATTATTATTATTATTATTATTATTATTATTATTATTATTACTTGTTAAACTACAGCCCTAGTTGGAAAAGCAGGATGCTATAAGCCCAGGGGCTCCAACCGGGAAAGTAGCCCAGTGAGGAAAGGAAAAAAGGAAAAATAAGATAAATTAAGAACAAATATAATAATGCTCTAAGCATAATGAAAAAGTTGTCTAATACAATATGGGTATTACTTTAGATTTGATGACGTCACTGAGTAGATAGTAATATCATGAAGGACGAATTGAGATGATTACTATTGGAAAGATAATGTATCTTTCATCATATCCAAATGTAATAATGCTCTAAACATAATGAAAAAGTTATCTAATACATTATATATATATTACTTTAGATTTGGTGACGTCACCGAGTAAATAATGATAACATTAAGAATGAAAATCAAGTACGAATTGTGATGATTATTATCGTGATTGAAAAATTTTTACTTGCTTCTCTGCTTTCGGGGGTTTTAATTGCCTATTGTAATACACGGAGCTAAAATACATTGTATTACAACATTTTAGCCCTTTGAAGATATTTTATTGGTCGTAAAATAATGTTTTTCAACTTAGACCTTTCTTAACATATATTTTAGATTTTATATCATAAATGCTTTTGTCTATGGATTATGTTTTTTTAATAATAGCCTTTGGTTTTTGGCTGAACTTGTTTCTTATATATATTATTATTATTATTACTATTATTATTATTAATATTATTATTACTATTATTATTATTAATATTATTATTATTGAATTATTATTATTATTTTTATTATTATTATTATTATTATTATTATTATTATTATTATTATTAATTTTAAAATTATTATTATTATTATTATTAATATTAAAATTATTATTATTATTATTATTATTATTATTATTATTATTATTATTATTAATTTTAAAATTATTATTATTATTATTATTATTATCATTATTATTATTATTTTCATTTCTTGGAAAATTCCTTTTTTGCTTGATCCCCTAAATTACTCTTCGTATTCTATTCCCCTTTATAGGATTATTAACGTTGGGATATTGTTAAAGGGTCAGTGCCATTTCATTCTTTCTATCAGCTAACATTCATATCATAGGATGGAAATTCATTTTATAGGAAGAGAACATATACTAAAAGTAAAAAAAATCTAGTGTCAGTTGATAGCCAATAATAACAATTTATCGTATAAACTCACCTTTGCTGTACTACTTAATACGTTGTGAAAGTTGCGTATGTCTCTTATTGCTTTCAGGGCTCTATACTAAGCTGATGCATTTCCCACCTCTAGGTTTTGTATGATCCAGTTTTGTATTGTAAATTTTGAATACATTTATTGACGTTATAATTAACTATTGACTAGAATAATGACACTAATATATTCCCTCTAATGGCTCTTTAAATAAAATGTATCATTAGTGTATGCAATAAGGAAATTGACATTGATGGCTCACGAAGGGAATATTCTTTTAAAGATTTAAAAATCGCTCATGATGAACAGAGTTTAGGAACAGTGACAATGTCCTGAAGACTGACCATATTACATATGATCCGCAGCCCTCTAGCCCCTTATCCGTCCAAGCCAGGACCAGGGAGAGCCAGACAATGGCTGCTGATGACTCAAAAGGTAAACATATAGGCTCCCTCACAACCCTTAGCTCAAAAGTTGCAGACACTATAAGAAACTATCGTGCTTGAGCGGGTCTCGAGCCCCAGTCCAGCAGATCTCTAGACAGGGATGTTTTCAATAGACTGCCACAACGATTTTTGGCAATATATATATATATATATATATATATATATATATATATATATATATATATATATACACACACACATATATATGTATATATATATATGTATTTATATGTATTTATATGTATATATATATATATATATATATATATATATATATATATATATATATATATATATATATATATATACACACACAAAGACACGAGGGGTTAAAATATAGATGGTATAACTTAGGGATTATTTTCCCTATGTCTAAATAGTTCCCATGAACCTATATCTGGAAACATTGTAGGTACCTGTATAGAAGATTCCCTGGTAGGTGGATTGCAAGAGCTGGACCATTAGCATGGGCCTCCACGTTCACCTGATCTGACTCCCTTGGCTTTCTACCTATGGGGCCATTTAAAATCACTTGTGTATTCATCTCCGGTAGATAGTGTTGACAGATTCCGCAACCGAATTGCAGCAGGGTGTGAGACAATAAGAAACACGCCAGGAATTTGGTAGCGTGTTCGTAAGTCCATGTGATGCGTCGATGGCAGGTCTGCATTATGGCAAGGGGTGCACACTTTCAACGGTTTCTCTATGGCATTCGAAAACGTTGTGTATGTGCCAGATGGGGGCATTAAAGTTATTATGATTAGGTTGTGTTTTAATAGCATATAAATTGGATACCAAGTGATTCATGGGAACTATTTTCAATATTTAGACAGGGAACGTAATCCTGAAGTTATGCGATCTATTTTTTAAACTGTATATATGATATATATAAATCTTTAGGGAGACATTGCGACCTTGTTAGAATATTTAGTATACTTTTAATTGCAATGGTTGATATATTTTATGGGAGCAAATCAAATTTTGATTATTTTAATTTCCTCAATGTCGTACAGCCACTTTTTGTGCTATATAATATTTATCCTACTCATACGTTGCTAACCGTAATGCGTTTCTGTTCATACAATTCAATTTTTTCGTGACAAAATGTTAGTTAAAAATTCCCTAAATAATCTATTTGGTGAATAAATGAGCATAGTCTAGTTTTATAATTTAAGGGACGTTCTTTTACATAAATTATAAAAAACTATTTTTTCGAGTTGGCTGTCATCTCTTTTCGTAATGTTTTAATTAAGTTTTGACAAAGAATGAACTCGTGTATATAATGATTTTTTAAAAAAGTTCTTTGAATACGGGTTGCCATACAAATTGTTTGCCGTAGGCGTCAAAAGTTTAATAAACTAATTTATTTCAAATTAGAGGGGCCCTCAGTAGAGAGCATGTCTTCGCCAAGCCAAGCTGTCTTATTTTGTTCTTACCTCCGTTGTTTATTTGAACTTCGATGTATGTTCTTCAAAATCTAATGGATTTGTCCTTGAGTCATAACCCTGATGTCCATCAAGTTTCGTTGAAATTGGGTTGGTGTGTGTTTTTTTTTTTTACAAACATAAAATAAACTAATATATTCGTCATTTACTTAACGTTAAAGTTATTTTTAAAGTACTGCTGCGTACATATGCTTTGATGAACCTTATCCAAATGTTACAGATCCATCCTTGGGTAATACCCAACATGTCTACCAAGTTTAGTCAAAATCTATACTGTGGTTTTTTGTTTAAAGTTGCTCAAACCAAACAGACAGGGTGAATACATACTCTTCAAAAAATCTCCTTGGTGGACCTGCTAGTTATGACCTAAGGAGAAATCCATTAGATTTTGAAAAAGATACATCGAAGTATAAGTACGCAGTGGAGTTAGAGCGAAATAAGACTGATTGTTTTTTGTTTAAGAACAATATTACCCAAAACACTCCTGAATCAATTTCAACGAAACTTGGTGGACAAATGTCAGTATGACCCAAGTACAAATCCATTATATTTTTTAGAAAATCCATCGAATTACAAGTACACAATGGAGTTAAGAAGAAGATAAGATTCACTGGTGTGGCGAGGCCATTCTCTCTATAGCGAACTTGTACTTTGATGTACTGTATCCAAAATGTTACAAATTCATCCTTTGGTAATGTTTAACATGACTACCAAGTTTGGTAATACTTAACATAACTACCAAGTTTGGTAATATTTAACATGACTACCAAGTTTGGTAATACTTAACATGACTACTAAGTATGGTAATACTTAACATGATTACCAAGTTTGGTAATACTTAACATGACTACCAGGTTTGGTAATACTTAACATGACTACCAAGTTTGGTAATATTTAACATGACTACCAAGTTTGGTAATACTTAACATGACTACCAAGTTTGGTAATACTTAGCATGACTACCAAGTTTGGTAATTCTTAACATGACTACCAAGTTTGGTAATACTAAACATGACTTCCAAGTTTGGTAATACTTAACATGACTACCAAGTTTGGTAATACTAAACATGACTTCCAAGTTTGGTAATACTTAACATGACTACCAAGTTTGGTAATACTTAACATGACTACCAAGTTTGGTAATACTTAACATAACTACCAAGTTTGGTAATACTTAACATGACTACCAAGTTTGGTAATACTTAACATGACCACCAGGTTTGGTAATACTTAACATGACTACCTAGTTTGGTAATACTTAACATGACTACCAAGTTTGGTAATACTTAACGTGACCACCAAGTTTGGTAATGTTTAACATGACTACCAAGGTAATATTTAACATGACCACCAAGTTTGGTAATACTTAACATGATTACCAAGTTTGGTAATATTTAACATGACTACCGAGTTTGGTAATATTTAACATGACCACCAAGTTTGGTAATACTTAACATGACTACCAAGCTTGGTAATACTTAACATGACAACCAAGTTTGGTAATGCTTAACATGACTACCAAGTTTGGTAATACTTAACATGACTACCAAATTTTATGTACTTTATCCAAAATGTTACAAATTTATCCTTTGGTAATACTTAACATGACCACCAAGTTTGGTAATACTTAACATGACTAACAAGTTTGGTAATACTTAACATGACTAACAAGTTTGGTCAAAATCGGTAAAATAGTTTTTGTGTAAAGGTGCTCACAAACAAACGAACAAACAGGAGTGAATACATACCCTTGGCGAAGGCAATGGGTGTTTTCCTTCTTCAAGGTCTTATTATATAAGAAACACATTTCACTCGAAATTGGTGTACCTCAAGCTTTTTTTTTTTTTTTTTTTTTTTTTTTGATAGGTATTTGTAACGCCACGTAACTGAAAGTCAATCAATTATTTTTACTGATAACCTTTAACATTGTGCCAACCCAGCTTTACATCATGGCCAATATATTTCCTCTGTTGGTGAAATATTGTAGTCAGTTATATTTTAACCTGCCACACCACAACGAACATGTGCGACTTGCATTTTGCGTCCAATATTGGTTAGTTGGTTTATTTTTGGCTGTCAAAACGGTGAATAAATTGATAAAAAAGAATACTAGAGTAGGTGTAAATGTGACAAACGAGTGCTACATATCGATCGTAGTCTATTGGGTTTTCGTCAAGACATTCAAAGTTGGCGGTAATTAAATAATGTGAAATTACAAAAAAAGAGAGAAAAAGAAAATAGTTTGAAATTCAGATAATTTGTAATTCATGGCATGTAGCTTGATTGTAACGTGATTATAGTGGTGGAAAATAGTTTTGTCTAAAAATATTCATCAGCTCAACGAAGTAGTAAGAAATAAAAAAGAATCTATTTATATGTCCGAAAACATATTACGTAATACTTGTACCTGATCAATCCACAAAGACAATTTATAATCAATATGAACTATTTCATATGATATTCCAAGGAAAACTGTGTTCTAATTTTCAGAATTTATTAACTAGCACCCGATGTGAAACAGATATTCATGGTTATTACATGTTAAGAAATCATATTCTCCTGTCAAACTATTACTTATCGGCAAAGGATATTTTATCTGTGTGTTTTGCCATAGTTCATACAGTAGCAGTAACAGAGGCGTTTTTATATAGACAACGGGTTTAAACAACTCTACTTTTTCTTTTTATACGTAGTTTTGGCTCAAATCAATTCTCAGGTCTTATGAAAATCTTATGGCAAAACATAGCTGGATATACAACGCAATATATTAACCGCCCCTGCTATTGAAAAACACGAAATTTATATCTCCTCAGTTTATTTGTATCGAATAAGTAAAGCTTGCTTGCCCTTTTTTTTTTTTTTTTTTTTTTTTTTACGATTAGGTTCCATAGAACTCACAAATGTTACTCCATTGCACTAAATTCTATTTAACTGCTATACATCATTATAACATTTGTGAAGTGAATGATAAATTGATTACAATTTAAAACGATTTTACATCGATTTTCATACTTTTATATACTCTAGTAAACGTAAGAGCTTTTGGTAACATGAAATTTATATCTCCTTAGTTTATTTGTATTGACTAAGTAAAGCTGATTTTTTTTTTTTTTTTTTTTTACGATTAGGTTCCACAGAATTCACAAATATTACTCCATGCATTAAATTCTGCTTAACTGCTATATATCATTATAACATCTGTCAAATGAATGATAGATTGATTACAATTTAAAACGATTTTACATCGATTTTCATACTTTTATATACTCTAGTAAACGTAAGAGCTTTTTGGTAACAGAAAGGTTGGAATTGGATT
>NC_090752.1:14907482-14914982 GCF_036898095.1 Palaemon carinicauda
TTAAAGTTTTAAAGGCCTCTTATCAATGGCAGGGGCAAGGGACAGTGACATTACCGTATCGAGCAGGACAATGCCCTAGATACTGACCTTATTACATATGAGCATCAACCAACCCCCTCTCCACCCAAGCTAGGAACAAGGAGGGCCAGGCAATACCTGTTGATGACTCAGCAGATAGACCTATAGGCTCCCCCTTAGCTCACAAGGATGGTGAAGTTGCAGCGACCAAAGAAATTAACGAGTTTGAGCGGGACTCGAACCCCAGTCTGGCGTTCATCAGTTAGGGACGTTACCACATCGGCTATCAAAACGCTAAAATTAAACGAGAAACATTATCTAGGCGCCATGAATAAAAACAAGATTCCTGGACTTTATGCGAAAACTAAGTATTAGGGATCATAGGATTTGAGGAACGAGGAAGTTATATTAGGAGAGGAATCCATAACTTATGTAGGTAGGAAAGGAATATCACGGGGCCGAGCATAATAACAAAGATTACGGATATTATTATTATTATTATTATCATTATTATTATTATTAGCGAAGCTACAACCTTACTTGGAAAAGCAAGTTGCTATATGCCCAGGGGCTCCAACAATGAAAAATATCCCAGTGAGGAAAGGAAATAAGGAAATCGAATATTGTGACAATCGACTACTTAAAAGATAGTATGAATAGAAATAGTATGAATAGAAAATGCCCTATCTTAATTCATTTAAATAATTGAATTCAATAGAGTTTTTGTACTTTTATTACAATTTTGTGCCGGATACTTTAATTAATTTTGTTTGACTCAGTTCCCCCAAACATGCTGTAATGTAATAGAGGATAACATATGGGCTATGTATAGTGTAAAAAGTGATGTGGTCGACTGTGTGCAATATGGAAAAGAAGAAACAGGTACTCAAAATCCTTTGATTTTACAGCCATATCAAACATGAAAAGCACTAATAGTTTTTTTATTGGTTATTTTTATTTACTTCATTGAGTATCAAGTCTCTCATTTTGCTCTGTTTTTATCGTGAAAATCCTATTCTGTTTCTGTAACATATTTCTTTTCAGCCACACGAAGAATATATATATATATATATATATATATATATATATATATATATATATATATATATATATATATATATATATACACTGTATATATATCTGGATGTTATTCTTCATTATAGAGGGGAGATTCAAGAGGTGAAAAAATATTTTTTTGTGAAATCTTAATTATTAATAGGATAAAGAGTAAATAACATATTTTCTTAGATTGATGCTGCTATTTTCATTTATAGAATGTTTGTAGTTAGAATTGCAACCCTGAGTTTGCTTTCCGAAATGGCTTCACTCCCGAAACAAGGTTTTTCAGTTGAATTTGGTAGTTTACCCGTCATGGGTGGCTCCAAGAAGACAGAAAGGGGGGTCAGAGTTCAACCTACAAGCCCTAACTCTGCCCTGATTGTCAATCTTTCCTACGGTGGTCATATTTATCAATTGTCTGTCTACCTTTTCCTATCGGTATGGTTCATTTCTTTGAAGAAGACATTCATTCAATTTTCCTTTCTCCATCTGAAACTGATTTTTGCTTGCTGCCCATGCAGGCTAATACCGTTTTCTATTTAGTTCTTATAATATATCAACTTAGAGGTGCATATTTCTTTTGTAAACCGTAACCTATATTTCCAACGATTAATTATCATGTCTTCTTCATCTTTTCTTCCATTGCATGTAAGGAAATTTATTGCTTTCTGACCTCGTTTGCAAAATAGTAATCCCTCAGTTGTTTAAAGGCCTTGAAGTTTTAAAGGCTGCTCAGGAATGTCAGAGGCAAGGGACAGTGACATTGCCCTATCGAGTAGGAAAATACCCAAGAGACTGACCGATGCATAAGATCAGCGCCCGTATGATCGCCAACCAAGCTAGGACCAAGAAGGGCCAGGCAGTGGCTGCTGATAATTCAGCATATAGACCTGTTGGCTCCCCCAAACCTCCCATTGTTAGCTCCCAAGGATGGTGAGGTTGCAGTGACCAAAGAAACTATCGAGTTTTAGCGGGACTCAAAACTTAAAAACATTACCACATCGGCCACACGTTCGCAACATAAAAACGTTCGTGACCTTATTATTGTTCTAGTGATTTTGAAAGGGGGAAAAAAAGAAAAAAAAACAATTGTTCAATGTACCAAAGTACTTCTTTAAAAAGTTGAACGACGAGACCAACAAACACGCACGCACTTGTGCCTTTCTCTCCTTGAGCACATCGCATCTCCAAACGCATTGAATAAACCCGTATGAAAGAAACACGTCATTATTCTGATGTAAATTTTACTCGACAGGTTCCCATTCAACCACACCTTCTGGGAAGTCTACAGACATCACTACCGCACCACTAAGTCCAACGCGCTTACCGTAAATGACGATGTCGTCTATCATAGTTTCCGTACGAGCTCCCTCCTCTATACCTCTATGACAATATAAAGAAAGGAAGACAGTTCTTTGAGCTCTTTTGTTCTTGTACTCGTGGAAAGATGATACGATGATATGTCTGCCTTGTCATATAGATGATAACTATATTTCATCATAATAGCAATAAATGTTGTTATTATTATTATTATTATTATTATTATTATTATTATTATTATTATTATTATTATTATTATTTTTATTATTATTATTATTATTATTATTATTATTTTGGTTATTATCAATATTATTATTATTATAATAATAATAATAGTAGTATTAATAATGATCATTATTTTTGCCGTATGAGTTTATGCATTCTTATACCTTAGTGTGCAAATATTACAATGCTAAAGCAGCTTAGTAAAATCATATATGATAATACACAAGTGAAACGAATCATGTAAATACAATAAAACATTTATGAGGATAGCCACTTAAACTGTATATAACATTTACGGTTAAATATATTATCCTACTTATCATAATATATATTATGGTAAATTAAGATTCTCAGCCATAGGGAACTCAGCATTTTCTATACCTCAGACCCGAATATAACAAGAAAAAGAAGCGGTAATAATAGCTAACATGAGTGATCTGAAATGAAAGAATTGCCTTAGATTGTGCGGTTTACTGGTCGACTGCTAAAATCTGTCTTGCTATTGTGATGATCTATAATGACGGTGGGGGGAGAGAGAGAGAGAGAGAGAGAGAGAGAGAGAGAGAGAGAGAGAGAGAGAGAGAGAGAGAGAGAGAGAGAGAGAGAGAGAGAGAGAGGGGGGGTTAAAGTTTGAAATATTTTCAAGGACGAAAACGAAATATTGTTATCTCATAATACACTAAAATTTTAAGAAAACTGTATTAAAAGTGGAAAAATAAGACGATTCCCTTATGAAAATCCAAATAAAAATTTTGAAAGTAATAAGTATGGTTAAGCGAACTGTAGTAAAACTTATAAGTAGGAATTAAATGGCAAAAGCAATTTCAATGGATGCTAAATTTTATTGTGTTTTTAACTATTAGGAAGGATGAAGCATTCTGGCAGTTTAATGGGATGCTGTTCTGAAATAGAAAATGGTGTTGTGAATGATCAAGTTAAAAAAGATTAACTTATATTTTTTGTCTGTGTGCATAAATATACCAATTTATTTAGATCAAATGAGTAAGTCATTTATTTATATTTTGGCAAGGCAAAATGTATGCTTATATATTCTACATTTACATATTTTTTTTTTTTTTTACTTTATTACTACTTTGCTTAATGCAGATTAAATAAGTTGAAGTCTTTTCATCATCTCCTACGCCTTTTGACGCAAAGGGCCTCGGTTAGATTTCACTAGTCGTCTGTATCTTGAGCTTCTAATTTAATACTTCTCCATTCATCATCATCTACTTCACACTTCATTGTCCTCAGCCATGTAGGCCTGTGTCTTCCAATTCTTCTAGTGCCTTGTGGAGCCCAGCTAAACATTTGGTAAACTATACTCAATTTTTTTTAATGAGGCACATTTGTACCGACTCGCAGAGGTACCCTTTTAGCTCGGAAAAGTTTTCTGTTATCTGATTGGTTAGAATTACCAGCGATCAGGAAACGTTTGCGAGGTAAAAGGGCACCGCTGCGAGTCGGTTCATATCTGCCTCGCTAAAATAAATTGACTATAGTCTCTCTTGGGAAGTGCGAAGAGCATGCCCAAACCATCTCCATCTACCCCTCATCTTGAACTCATCCACATATGGCCTTCGTGCAATCTCTCTTATAGTTTCATTTCTACTCTTTTTAGGTAAATATATCCATCCAATATGATTTTCTATTGCCGATTCTTATCACCGTTTTCCTTATCCATTCTGCGTGAGCACTCATATTTGGATTGGCTTTACTGCCCTTCGCAAGGTCATCTTTCTCTTATTATCCCATCTCGAGCGTTTTTCGCTCCATGTCGCTTACACAATGTCCGCCTTCGTATGCGTTTCATGAATCATGTGACCTTCTTTAAATGATATTATTTATATGTTTAATTACGTATTGTCATACGATTGATTGATTGATTTGAGGTTTTCTTGATATCATATTGTCATACGACGTATTCCTGTCACCATAATTCATGAATTTTTTTTTCTCCATACTCAGTAAGGAAAAATATAAACACCTTGAAATTATAAAGTTATGAATGAGTTCATGTATTAACATTTATGTACTTCTGTCAGCTAGTTTACATGAATGATCATCTGGTTTTATACATAGTATGAACAAATTTAAAAACTGAGTCAAGTAAAAACAATAATAACTTTTATTGTCTTTACTCAAAATTATAAATAACGGTATTCATATATTAAAGCCCTGAAGGACGGAAAGATATAGTATGTTTACTCAGTATAAGGAATAAATTTTAAACTTATTCTTTCCTAATTGATTTTAGTTCTATAATATGATATCTTTATAAATGTATTATTACGTTTCAGTGAACATTTGATGCCTAGGTAGCATTAAGGTAACGCGAAACATCAAAGAAATTTATTATTCTGGAATACTACTAATCTGAAATAGGAGTTGGGGGGGGGGGGATGTTATTGGTGTTGAAAGAGACTTCATGATTAATTATTGATATATTAGTGTACCCGATTGACGGCTAAATATTTAGATAGATAAGCAAATGCGCACACAAATTCAACCCTTTCACCCTCTACCCCCTTCCTCCCGAGGGACGGGGAGAGACTGAGTAGTCATACGTCTGGCAATGCTGCTGAGCATGACAGGATATATATATATATATATATATATATATATATTTATATACAGTATATATATATATATATATATATATACATATACATTTATACATAGTATGTGTATATCTATACACACACACACACACACACATATATATATATATATATATATATATATATATATATATATATATATATATATATATATATATCCAGACGTTATTCTTCATTATAGAGGGAAGATTCCACAGTTGAAAAAGTATTGTTTGTGAAATCTCAAGTATAATTAGGACAAAGAGTAAATAACATACTTTTTTAGGTTTCTGCTATTTTCATTTATGTGTTGTTTGTTAAGAAATGTTTAAAGCCGTAAAGCCGTGCAATTTATACACTTCCTTGGTGCATACCTTACCAGGTAATGAAGTTGTAACTATAACGGTCATTGCTTTTCCTTTGTTTATGAATATATTTCCTACCATTTATCCGGTCAAATGTTTACTGGTCGTTATATCATTGTTACGCATCTGTTATTAACTGTTACCGTTCATTTAATTCATTTTAGATAATCATATTATCAGAGTGATAAGAAACTACAATTCTCAGGTGCATTCAAGTTTCAATATTATTATTATTATTATTATTATTATTATTATTATTATTATTATTATTATTATTACTTGCTAAGCTACAACCCTAGTTGGAAAAGTAGGATGCTATACGCCCTAGGCCTCAAACAGTGAAATAAGCCCAGTGAGTAAAGGAATTGAGGAAACAAAAAGAGAAGTAAATAAAAATTAAAATGGAATATTTTAAGAACAGCAACAATATTGAAATAGATCTTTCATATATTTGCATGAAAAGTGATTAAATAGGTATATATACGACCTGCTTATCCTTAATGACTGATCTTGTAGTTTATAAAGATAGATATTTAGTTTTATCATGATTACTGTTTGTGAAGTAAATTTTCCTTTCCTCATTCTGTAATATATAGACAAGCAAAATTATGTGACAATTTTTTCAACCAGAGTTTGTGTTTTAATATGACCACATTATGATACTAACAAACGTTTTTATTGCATTTTATACACTAAATTTATTTAGTTTTATCAAGATTGTTGTTGCTTGTAAAGTGAAATTTCTTTCCCTTATTCTGTAATATGTGGACAAGCAAAAATATGTGACTTAATTTTTTATTTCAATCAGAGTTTGTGTTTGAACATGACCTCGTTATAATACTAACAAAATTTTGTGTTGCATTTTATACACTAGAATTATTTATTTTTATCATGATTGCTGTTGTTTGTAACGTGAAATTTCTTTCCCTTATTCTGTAATATATAGACAATCAAAAATATGTGACTTAATTTATTATTTCAATCAGAGTTTGTGTTTGAACATGACCTCGTTATAATACTAACAAACTTTTGTGTTGCATTTTATACATTAAATTTATTTATTTTCATCATGATTGCTGTTGTTTGTAAAGTGAATTTTCCATTCTTCATTCTGTAATATATAGACAAGCAAATTTATTTTTTCCCAACCAGACATTATTTGAATATGACCACATTATAATACTAAAAAAAATTTGTATTGCATTTTATACCCTAAATTTATTTTCACTCCATAGAGTAAAAACTCAAACATCAATATTAATGACTGCCACACATTGTGGCTGGCATATTCCCAGAACATGTGAAACTTGAAGAAATTGCATCGCTGGCACCTCATTTGCCCGTCGCTTCGTATTTCCAGTGGGTTGTTAGCGGGATCAAAATAGGATTTGTTGTATGTTTGGGATGGAAACGTACCATGTCCCGAAACGTTTTGATGATGAAGTCATATGAAACGTTTCCACAGAAATGAAAATTGACTGGTGAATAATAATATTTAGTAATTTTTCCTTTCACATTATTATCATTATTATTGCTGATGTTGTTTATTGTTGTTGTTATTATTGTTGCTGTTGATGATGTTTTTAATGGAAGTTATTATTATTGTTGTTAACGTCGTTGTTCTTAATTCTTTTATGCAACTTAAAGTAAACTTAATTTGTTTTTAGGAATATCTGAAATTAATACTTAATGAAATAATCGTCATAGTGAATAAAAATAATCATCATAGCAAAAACATCAGTCGTGGTTAATCAGATATATACTATATATGCCTTTCCCGCATATATACCTACAGTATATCAATGTAATAGGTTTCTCAATTATCAAGTGTGTATTGTTATTGAGATTACACATAATTCATTGATTATATGCAGCATAATAATCATATTATGAGTACTCTAATTGGTCCACTG
>NC_090752.1:14919982-14932482 GCF_036898095.1 Palaemon carinicauda
AATTATGACGTCTACCATTCTACTACCATTTCTCGTTCTTCACCAATGATCGTATTCAAACTACCATTATTATTATTATTATTATTATTATTATTATTATTGTTATTATTATTATTATCAAACTGCTATTATTATTATTATTATTATTATTATTATTATTATTATTATCAAACTGCCATTATTATTATTATTATTATTATTATTATTATTATTATTATTATTATTATTATTATTATTATTACTTGCTAAGCTACAACCCTAGCTGGAAAAGCAGGATGCTATTATTATATAAATTAGAATCTAGTTCTATCCGAATTTAGATTATTCATATTAATTTAGATTATTCATATTAATTTTTACCCTATTCAGTTTTAGCAATATGTTTTACGATGCAATTATTTTAGTAATAACTTCAGTATTCCAAAGCCCACATTACCTCTAGCACTACGTTTTGAAATGGTTTCAGGAATTATCTGTTTTAATTGCTTCCATTGGGATTATATCTCATTCTGGTTTCCCTTTCTCTTTTATTTTCCTTAATTCGTAATACGACTTCATGAGAAATAGAAATAATTGACTTGGGAATCTAAGTTACGTAATTTAAACCTGCATTTCCAATCTCCCCCCTTTCGTTAAGCTCCTTGGTGTTTTCAATCATACTCCATATGATGATTATAAGGGCTTAAAATTCCCCATCTCAACATGCACGACATAAAAGAAAATTACTAACACGTTAATTTCTCTGATCTCTATCAAACTTAGTTCCTTTTGTAATAGTCTACAGCTTAGCTAACTATTTATGCAAGTAGACTCTCCCCTATATAATTAAAAGCAAGTATTTGAGTATATATATATATATATATATATATATATATATATATATATACATACATACATATATATACATATATATATATATATATATATATATATATATATATATATGTATGTATAATTATTTTCGGTCACGCTCAGTGGCATTGTCATGTCCCTACCCGTCCCTAGGATAGAGAGAGAGAGAGAGAGAGAGAGAGAGAGAGAGAGAGAGAGAGAGAGAGAGAGAGAGAGAGAGAGAGAGAGAGTAGTCATAGCTTGGTGAGACGGGCGTGCGTGCATATCTTTCTAAATATTTAGCCGTCATTTCTGACGGGTCGCTTACACTATTAGATAGTGTTCTCCTCCAGAATGATGGACTATTATTAGACATACACTATGTATCGTAGCGACGAATCCTATGCACGAGCTATGTTACTCTGACCAGATGAGGATGATGTATAAATCCGTTACGTCAACAAAGGCCATTATTCTAGTTTGCCACATACTCACCCGCCCCCTTTCCACTCACTGTCTTGGTGTCTCACTACTTGATTCGGAGATTTTGTAACCAATGAAAAATATTAGCAAAATCACTGCAGAATGATATTATTCGAGAAGCCCGTGAAAATATATTTACAATAAATCTTATGATTTACATCTTGATAATAACAGGTGTTAGTTTTTGAGAAACAAACTAACGGGGAGAGGGGTTATGCATTTAAAAAAAAATATATGCTCACGACTGTTATTATTGTAGTAAATGATTCACCTCTCTCTCTCTCTCTCTCTCTCTCTCTCTCTCTCTCTCTCTCTCTCTCTCTCTCTCTCTCTCTCTCTTCTCTCTGTGCTTGGATATATCTGCACGTTTACTTTAACTCTTCCCATATTTTTTTTAAGTCTTTCGTTCGCATTGGAACAAATTTGTGTTGAAGATTAATTCAATTTGACAAATTGGGATTTGAATTAAATTACAAAGCGTGTCAAAACCGAGTGCAGTCTAGGAAACCAAATCTTAAATTTCCTCCAGGAATCACACATCAAGATTTTACATGGCTTCATGTCAGACAAGTTTCAACGACTGTTTACATTCCATTAGCTTTCATCCCTTTCCAATAATTCAATTACCCGTAAAATTCCAAGACGTATTCATTCTCTGTTGGGGGCTATTATGAAAAATTACGCTAATAACAGGTATTAACTGCGTATTTTTATCGTTATTGCTAATGATAAGCTCCTCCCCCTTTCAAGACCTTTATCTAAATCCGATAATTGCGAAGCGTTGAACTTGGTCCAATACGCTGATGATGATAGTGCTAAATATTTTTTGTTCTGAGCTCGGTAAATGATGGGGCATTTTGATATCCTCTATTCTACCATTAGTATATTCGCTTTTCCCTCCATTGTTGGCTTAAGAAATTGGGACTTTTGAAATTTGTGTTAGCAGTCAGATGTTAAACTGATTCTCTCTCTCTCTCTCTCTCTCTCTCTCTCTCTCTCTCTCTCTCTCTCTCTCTCTCTCTCTCTCTCTAATTCATGTGTTAACGTAATAAATGTTTCCTTTAATAACATTGGACATAATATTTACCAATAATTCAAATTCAGTTTATTCAATAGATATTTTTAAGCAACTACAAAGGCTAATGGAAATAACTTTTGACTATAAATACGTTGAAAATTGAAAGTAAAATGAGGATTCCTGAAAATTAATTAATGGCAAATGTGAAATTATGTATAACCTTAATGGAGGAGTCAATGTTGTCTGAGTCTTTAAGAATAAACACGCCAAGAGTGAAAGGCCCTTCATAGGCTTAAGTCACAGCTACGTTATACAGTTGATGCAATTTTCGTGTAGAGAATTTGAACACTTGGAAGGAGGAGTTTGTTTTTTTACTCTGTTTTGCAATGGGTAAAACTGTTTTTGTTTTCATTAACCGAAGGTTGTGTTTCACGTTATGATCTTTTTTTTTTTTAATTATGTGAGCGTCTATGTGTGTAGTGTATTAGAGAGAGAGAGAGAGAGAGAGAGAGAGAGAGAGAGAGAGAGAGAGAGAGAGAGAGAGAGGAGAGATACTGATACTGATACTGATACTGATACTGATACATTTTATTGGGGCATTACATAAATACATTACACTGTTAAAAATAGCATTAAAGAATAGTAAATGTCTGACAACATTTATTCCTGGATTTTTACCGTTTTAAAAACGGATATGCGGACGTTAAGGAGTGATATTACGGTTACCAACCCGTAAAGGATAATAACAAAGTAAGGTAAAATTACGGTCGCCTGTAATTTACTGAAATACTGTTGAGAAAAGTATATTTTTACTGCGAATTTCTGATTAAAATTACGATTTTTTCTAACAGTGTATCATGGAATATAACATAGAAATATTGTTGTCTCGGTTTGATGATCAGAAGCTCTTCTACAGAACTGCTAATATAAACTCATGTGCCATATGGTCGGAACATAGCCCTATAGTGCATAAGAATCAACTGCTTACGTAGTCTGCTAAATACTATACTCGATTTTTTTTTTAATGAGGCGCATTTGCACTGACTCGCAGCGGTGACCTTTTAGCTCGGAAAAGTTTCCTGCTATCTGACTGGTCAGAATGATCTTGTCCAACCAATCAGCGAGCAGGAAATCTTTCCGAGCTAAAAGGGCACCCCTGGGAGTCGGTGCAAATCTGCCTCGCTAAAAAAAATAAACTATTGTGGATTCATTAAAAAGTCCAATAAACAGATACGCACAAACCGGTGCACAAATATGAAAAATAGATTGTTCGATACACAATATGATATACACATAATGAACGAAAACATCCTACATAACACGTTAGTGGATATCGGGAAAAAATACAGATAAAGAAATAAACACTAGACTCAGTAACGATTAAAAATCGTACTCTTTATTTTATTCTTAAACATATCGCAAGAATTGCCATTTTTTATACAATTAGGTAATTGATTCCACTGTTTTGCACCTCTGTACGTTACATATCTTTGTGTATGTGATGCTGTAAATAGTTTTCTCTGCTGGTATTAGGATAGTCTGTAACTATGAAATCAAAACTCACATGATGCACGTGTAGCGCTTTGTACACAAAGGGATTTGTTTGTAAAGCTATTATGTCCGAGAGTTCCAGTGCTTTCAATTGTTTGAATAGAGGATCAGTGTGGGCATAGCGGTATCTGCACTTCATGACTCTTAACAACTTTTTCTTTGTAATAAAAAGGCTATATAGATAAGTATTAAATGATCCCCCCCTCCCCATAATACTGAACCGAACAAAAAATGTGGGTAACCTGAAGAATAATGAATGCTTTTTAAACAATCAGTTTTGAAATAGTTTCTTACTTTATACAATACTCCAAATAACTTACTAATTTTAGTCACTACTACTACTACTACTACTACTACTACTACTACTACTACTACTACTACTACTACTACTACTACTACTACTACTACTACCACTACCACACACACACACACACACACACACACATATATATATATATATATATATATATATATATATATATATATATATATATATATATATATATATATATATTTGAGAGAGAGAGAGATAGAAAAATTACTCTACACACACTTATATACATATATATAGTAGGGTGAGGCAATTTTGGACATCTTTTTAGTAACCTTTGTTCAAAATCTATATTAATAATTTATGACCAAATACCAAACATGTTTTCAAGAGAGGGAGGTCTCATCTATAAAAATGGCTTGTTTCATAATCATCAAAGAATTAGAAATTCTCGTATTACAGTAATAGAAAAAATATCTCAGAGGCGAGGCAATTTTGGACACGTCTGTATCTCCGTTAAGCGCCAACGCTCAGTTGGGTAAACTATGACAATTAGTGGTCCCTATCAATATAAATATGCTAGTAAAAAATTATAGGCTTACATACATTTTTGTGTCCGTAATCCAAGACTGTCCAATTTTGCCTCGCCAAGAAAAAAATGAGAAGTTTGCCTGTCCAATTTTGCCTGACCATGGTTTTGAAAACTGTCCAATTTTGCCTTACTATATGAATATGTAAATCAAACTTTGTATTCGAGCACACAAATATACTTTTATGTATAAATATGCATATATGTAATCATAAAAATTCAAAATAATACATGAGGGGTGCAGTAAAAGGGGTGTCTGCCCTAGGTGACATCTTAAAAGTGAGTGACACCCTGAGAGTTACATTAAAAAAAAAAAGTTTCTTTCTAGCTAGATGGTTATGATATGATTTTCAGAAAGTTATTTAATGCTTGGGACACTCTTAAAGCTGTTGACACTCAAGGGGTGAAACCTTAAAAAATATTGACCAAAACATGGTAACATCCTCGAGAGGGGTGTCAACCCAAATGCTAGAAATATCTAAAAAACTCTACTATATACATTGTTCCTATAATAATTCACATATCCAAATGAAAATTTCAGGAATTGAAATAGAATATATTTTCACTGTTCCTGCTAATTTCCATGTTGATAACTGTCATATTGCCTTTTTGATATGGTGTTAAATGGAGCAACATTAGAGTGAACAGCATGACAGATACATCAAGGAGGGGCAAAGCTGATCCCATAAACAATATTCGTCCTAAGTTGTACCTATCCATTTTATTCTTATCATTGTTACCTCATACTATGAACGAGCCATCAAAGAGATACTTTTACCTACAAAAGAAAGGGATACAATCGAAGATTTAAGAAAAAAAGATGAAATGAAGAAAAATAAAAGGAAAAACACAAAGAGAGATAGAAACATGACAAATCATGGAAATACAAAGCAACCAAATATCTCTCGATTCTTTAAGAAAAAATGTCTGCAAACACTAACGTAAATACAAAAAATCTAAATTGACCAGGTAATAAATAGTGATAATTGAACTGCTAGGATAGTCCCGATAGTGAATGATAAGGATTTATTTATACCTAAAATAAAAGAAATAAAAAAGAAATTCAAATGATTTTGGAAGATATTAAGGATCGTCCATTATTTTGCATTGGTAGAGCAACAAAAGGGTTTTTAGAGGAAGAAAGAGGCTAAGTGACTCGCCTTGAGCTAGATGCTTGAAGCCACTGCCCACATTTCATCATCATCATCTCCTCCCATGCCTATTGACGCAAAAGGCCTCAATTAGATTTCGCTAGTCGTCTCTATCTTCAGCTTTTAATTCAATACTTCTCCAATCACAATATCCTACTTCATGCTTTATAGTCCTGAGTCTTCCAACTCTTCGAGTGCCTTGTGGAGGCCAGTTTAAAGTTTGGTGAACTAATGTCTCTTAGTGAGAACAAAGAGCATCCCCAAACCATCTCCATCTACCCCTCACCATGATCTCATCCACATGTGGCGCTCGAGTAATCTCTCTTAGTTTCATTTCTAATCCTGTCCTGTCATTTAACACCAAATATTCTTCTGAGGGCTTTGTTCTCAAATCTACAAAATTAGTTTCATTAATATACCAAGATTCACGACCATACAGTAACACCGATCTCACTAAACTGATATATAGCCTGATTATTATATGTAATTTTAGGCGACCTGATTTCCAAATTTGACTTAACCTAGCCATCCTCTGATTTTCTTTTTTCAATCTTTCATTAAACTCAAATTCTAAAGCTCCTATATTAGATATCAAAGTTCCTAAATATTTAAATAATTTTACCTTCCAAAGATATTTCATCTTCCATTGCATATTCCGTTCTCATAATCTGTCTTTCTTCTATTTATCTCGAGCCCAACATCATGTGATTTTTCATGCATTCTGGTAAGCAAGCTTTCCAAGCCCTGTGGTGTTCTGCTAATTAGGACAGCGTCATCAGCATACTCTAGGTCTCCTAATTTTCTGTTACCAATCCAGTCCAATCCTTTTCCACCATCCCCAACCGATCTATGCATTACAAAATCTATGAGGAGGATAAACAACATGGGTAACAACACATTCCCTTAGAGTACTCCATTTTTCACTTGAAATTTGTTTGATAAGACGCCACTAACATTAACTTTGCATTTGCTATGCTTATGAACAGACAATTAAATTTACATATTTGAGAGGAACTCCATAATATCCCAGGAATCTCCTCAAAATTTGCTTTTTCATAGCCCACATATACCATAAAAAGTGGAATTCTATAGTCTACATATTGCTATACCACATGTCTTAAATGAAAATTTGGTCAGTACAACTCCTACCTTTTTTAAATCCTTCTTGTTCATCTCTCAACTTTTCATCAATCTTTCTCTCTAGTCTCTTTAGAATGAGCATTCTATATATTTTCCTGACAGCTGACGTAAGTGTGATGCCTCTGTAATGATTGCAATCAGTCAGATCTTTTTTTGTCATTTTCACCAGCACTCCTAGCAGCCTCTTCACGCCACATTCTACAAAATAATCTTGTAGGTAATCTGGGAGTCACTTCATTTTCAGGCAATATCATCTCAGCAGTCATTCCTTCGTATCCAGGGGTTTTCCATCTTTTGAGTTTTTTTTTTAAGAATAGCTTCGACTTCAAACACACCCAATTCATTCATGGACTCATCAAGGTCTTCATCAGTTTCAGGTATATCAACCAAATTATTCCCTTCGTATTTCCTATTCATGACCTCACTAAAGTGTTCAATCCAACGTTACTTTTCTTCATGTTCTTTCGTTATAACAGATCCATCTTTCTTTTTGATGGGTATATGCTTCTTTTTTCCCGTAGAGATTTCATTAATAATTCCAAGAGCAATTCCTACAACAAAGCCACTCCCTGAATTCATAGCTTTGTCAGCCTCATCTGCTTTCCTGTCTAAATATTCTCTCCAATCATTCCTGACATTTCTTTTGACCTCACTATCAATACTGAATTACTTGGCATGCTCTGCCTTGTAATTTTCATTACTTCCTCGAAAACTTTAAGAAATCAATTTCTGTCTTTGTCTTCTTTTTATAGTATCCCAAGTATCATTTGATATCCAGGGTTTTCTCCTTGTAACTGCATGTTCCAAAACTTCGTCTCTTAAAGTCTCTTAAGACTGTAAATCGATTCCTACATTCAGTTACAAAGATTTCTGTGCTCATCCTTTAGAAGCTCAGTTGTATCAAACTTAGGTTTTCTATCTACGTTTCTGTTGGGTTCTTTCAGTTTTAATATTTGTGTGGCAATGGGGAGCTGGTGATCAATACCAATAACTACACCTCTATAGCTTGTTACATTCCTTCTCTCTTAATCAATGGGTATGTTATCTATTTGATATTTGTAATTGCCACATGGTGAAGTCCTTGCATATTTGTGGATCTCCTTGTGCTGGAAAAGAGTACCTCCAGTAACAAGATTGTTTGTTGAACAATAACTTAAAAAATGTGCCTCATTTTCATTTGCAACTTCGCCAAGAACCTCAATCCCCATCACATTTTCTATCCCTTGATTATTCCTTCCAACTTTAGCATTGAAGTCATTAATCACAATTTTCATATCTCTCTAGGTTCTCACCTATTATACTCTGCAGTTCTTCACAGTATTCATCTTTCCTTTCTTCAGGGGAATCATTCGATTCACCTTGGAAGATGGAATCTTCGGGATCTTGAACCCTTCTGTGAAGCCTCTTCCCTTTTTGCCCGGCGGGCATGCTGTCATGCGTTTGCGGGGAGGGGAACGGGGCAATTTTAACCTGTCAAAAAGTTTTCATTCTTTTTGCCTCTCGCGCGAGTGCGAAGGAGAGTACTGGAGCGTAGGCGCACAGGATGCTGCTGGTGCTCAGTTTCTGCTGAAGCACAGTTTTTGGTGAAGGCGCAGAAAAGCGCTGGCGCGCAGGAAACCAATGCGTATGGTGAATATACAAAGAATAGGCAAGACTATTTGGCCTCTATTTTGAGGTACCTTATCTCTAGCATTAGAGGCTCTTTGACCTTTTATTTTGATGTGCCATACTTAACATTAGAGGACATTTAAGCTCTATTTTGAGGTGCCATACCTTTAGTATTGAGGGCTCTATGACCTCTATTTTGAGGTACTATAATCTTAGCATTATATGTTCTTTGATCTCTAATTTGAAGTGCTTTACCTCTAGCATTAGAGGCTCTTTGACCTCTATTTTGAGGCTCCTTACCTTTAGCATTAGAGGGTCTTTGACCTCCATTTTGAGGCTCCTTACTTTTAGCATTAGAGGCTCTTTGACCTCTATTTTGAGGCTCCTTACTTTTAGCATTAGAGGGTCTTTGACCTCTTATTTTGAGGCTCCTTACTTTTAGCTTTAGAGTCTCTTTGACCTCTGTTTTGAGGCTCCTTACTTTTAGCATTAGAGGGTCTTTGATCTCTATTTTGAGGCTCCTTACGTTTAGTATTAGAGGGTCTTTGACCTCTATTTTGAGGCTCCTTACTTTTAGCATTAGAGGATCTTTTATCTCTATTTTGAGGCTCCTTAGTTTAGCATTAGAGGGTCTTTGACCTCTTTTTTTAAGGCTCCTTACTTTGAACATTAAAGGCTCTTTGACCTCTATTTTGAGACTGCTCACTTTTAGCATTAGAGGCTCTTTGACCTTTTATTCTAAGGGTCCTTACTTTTAGCATTAGAGGCTCTTTGACCTCTATTTTGAGGTTCCTTACTTTTAGCATTAGAAACTCTTTGACCTCTATTTTGAGGCTCCTTGCGTTTAGCATTAGATGGTCTTTGACCCCTGTTTTGATGTTCCCTACTGTTAGCATGAGAGGCTCTGTGACCTCTATTTTGAGGCTCCTTTGGTTTAGTATTAGAGGGTATTTGACCTCTATTTTGAGGCTCCATACTTTTAGCATTAGAGGGTCCTTGACCTCTATTTTGAGGCTGCTCACTTCTAGCTTTAGAGTCTCTTTGACCTCTATTTTTAGGCTCTTTACTTTTAGCATTAGAGGGTCTTTGACCTCGGTTTTGAGGCTCCTTACATTTAACATTAGAGACTCTGACCTATTTTGAGGCTCCTTACTTTTAGCGTTAGAGACTTTAACCTCTATTTTGAGGCTCCTTACTTTTAGCATTAGAGGGTCTTTGACCTCGATTTTGAGGTGCAGTATCTCCTGCATTAGAGGTTCTTTGACCTCTATTTTGAGGCTCCTTACTTTTAGCATTAGAGGCTCTTTGACCTCTATTTTGAGGCTCCTTACTTTTAGCATTAGAGGCTCTTTGACCTCTAATTTGAGGCTTCATACTTATTGCATTATAGGCTCTTTGACCTCTATTTTGAGGCTCCTTACTTTTAGCATTAGAGGCTCTTTGACCTCTATTTTGAGGCTCCTTACTTTTATCATTAGAGGCTCTTTGACCTCTATATTGAGGCTTCTTATGTTTAGCATTAGAGGTTCTTTGACCTCTATTTTGAGGCTCCTTACTTTT
The DNA here is from genome assembly GCF_036898095.1 of Palaemon carinicauda. Classification (NCBI taxonomy): domain Eukaryota; kingdom Metazoa; phylum Arthropoda; class Malacostraca; order Decapoda; family Palaemonidae; genus Palaemon; species Palaemon carinicauda. Next base: position 14,930,185 of record NC_090752.1, read on the forward strand.
AGCATTAAAGGCTGTTTGACCTCTATTTTGAGGCTCCTTACTTTTAGTATTAGAGGCTCTTTGACCTCTATTTTGAGGCTCCATACTGTAAGCACTAGAGGCTCTTTGACCTCTATTTTGAGGCTTCTTACGTTTAGCATTAGAGGCTCTTTGACCTCTATTTTGAGGCTTCTTACGTTTTGCATTAGAGGCTCTTTGACCTCTATTTTGAGGCTCCTTACTCTTAGCATTAAAGGCTGTTTGACCTCTATTTTGAGGCTCCTTACTTTTAGTATTAGAGGCTCTTTGACCTCTATTTTGAGGCTCCATACTGTAAGCACTAGAGGCTCTTTGACCTCTATTTTGAGGATTCTTACGTTTAGCATTAGAGGCTCTTTGACCTCTATTTTGAGGCTCCTTACTTTTAGCATTAGAGGCTCTTTGACCTCTATTTTGAGGTTTCTTACTTTGAGTATTAGAGGCTCTTTGACCTCTATTTTGAGGCTTCTTACGTTTAGCATTAGAGGGTCTTTGACCTCTGTTTTGAGGTTCCTTACTTTTAGTATTAGAGGTTCTTTGACCTCTATTTTGAGGCTCCATACTTTTAGCATTAGAGGGTCTTTGACCTCTATTTTGAGGCTCCTTACTTTTAACATTAGAGGCTCTTTGACCTCTGTTTTGAGGCTCCTTACTTTTAGCATTAGAGGTTCTTTGACCTCTATTTTGAGGTGCTATACTCTAGCATTAGAGTTTCTTTGACCTTTATTTTAATCTCCTTACCTCTAACATTAAAAGCTCTTTGACCTTTATTTTTGAGTGCTTTATTTCTAGCACTAGAGGCTCTTTGAGACCTCTGTTTTAAGGCGAATAACCGCTAATAGTAGAGGCTATTTGACCTCAGTTTTTAGGTGACTTACCTCTATAATTAAAGGCTATTTTTTATACTTCTTCATATAAAGGCTTTCCTTCTCTATTCTCTTCTGTCTTTTATAGTTTTCAAGATCTTCTTTGCTTAGTTCGCCAGTCTCCTTCGAGATTTCAAGAGACAATTCAGTGCTGTTTGTCCTCGGTTCGTCAGATTCCTCGGAGAAATCGATGGCTTTCACGTCTTTACCTATAAGGGCGATGGGTAAAGACATGTATGCCATTGATTTCTCGGCATACACTATACGCTTTCATACTACAGTAAAGTCAACGAAGAGCAACACAATATATTTACCAATGCCGTCCAGATATATTCTATCTTCAATGCCGAATTTTGAAGAAACACACGTCGCTCACCGCTTTGCATCAATGCAATCCAATTATAGGACATCGTCGCTAAACCGCATGCAAATTATCCTTCAAGGCGCTTACATTATGATCTTCAAAGCTCGCCAACCTCGGCAGCACCTATCCAAACTATCTGTAGATGAAGGTGTTCCGAATAGCCTCCAGTTCATCCTGTAGCTGTAACAAAATTCTCACAGTCAGTTACTTGTTCCGCCAGAACGCGAGCTCTGTGAATAAAGTGAAATCCTCCTCCCCATGTTCACTGCGTAAACTTCCATAGCTACAGTACATACAGATCGTGAGGTGTTGCAAGGTATGTTTTAAAAAAAATAAGAGAGAGATCAGGTCTTCAGAAGTCTTTTGGAATCTGGGGCGGAGCCGTTCAGAACTACTCCGGGAAGATTCCGTTCTGGAGTCATTCAGAACTCTATGCTAAGTCTACGGCTATTTCTTCTGAAGTCATTTGGAGAGGAGATTCAGGAAGATTTTCTTCCGAAATCGTTCAGAGATTTCTGGAATCATTCAGAATTCCATGCTAAGTCTATGGAAATTTCTTCTGAATCCTTTGGAGATGCACGAAGATTTTCTCCCGAAGTCGTTTAGGACTCGCGAAAAATTCTCTTTTTTTCTCTGATTTCAATAGGCCTTAATAACTCATAACAACAACAACAACAACAACAACAACAATAACTATAACTATAACTATAAATAATGATAATGATGATGATAATAATAATAATAATAATAATAATAATGATAATAATAATAATAATAATAATAATTTTTGTAAGTAACAATCTGCTACCTACAGCTCTCCATTTGGTTAATGCCTTTTCTGCTCTTGGTGTCATCATCATTATTCCTACCCCTTCTCTTCTAACTCCATCTGTTCCTTAGGGCCAAGATATCCAAACTATATTTCATAAATTCATTCTCTACTAGCTGTAACTTCCCAGTTTGATTCATGGTTTTAACATTTCAAATTTTTATTTAGTATTTACAAACCAGGAGTTTCTTAGCAACCCATTACGGCCGGGACTGGGGGCA
>NC_090752.1:14934982-14942482 GCF_036898095.1 Palaemon carinicauda
TTGAAAAATATATAGGGAAATGCTAGTCCTGAAAATAACTTCCCTAAGTAACAAATATAAGGTAATGAGAATTTTTACATTAAAAAGAGAATGAAGTTGATGAGAATTCAAGGTACAATAAAATGCATTCACGACTAAAAAGCCAAGTCCTATAACAATAGGTATGACCTGAGGGTTGTAATGTAGTATTTTTCCTTGAAAAGGGAAATATGATTTCTGAGATTAAGGAAACGTGAATAGTAAGGTCACAAAACTTAAGGCTTCTTTGTAATATAACGAATTTGGTCCAGCTGTTGCCTTACTACAAGAGTTGAGTGACATCAGTAGGCTTAAAGGATTTAAAGGCTTCCCTTGAATGGTAGAGGCAAGGGACAGTGACATTGCCTTAGCAAGCAGGACAATGCCCTAGAGACTGACCATATATAGCCTACATATGATCAGCGCATAACCCCCTTTTCACCCGAGATAGGACGAGGAAGGTCGAGGCAATGACTGCTGTTGACTCAGCAGATAGACCTATAGGCTTCCTTAAACACTCCATCCTTAGTTCACAGGAATTGTGAGGTTGCAACGACCAAAGGAACTAACGAGTTTGCGCGGGACTTTAACCCCAGTCTGGGATCAGAACGTTACCACATTGGTCTGATTATGAAAAGGGTTATGGTAGTAATGATTTCAGGTAAATAATGGAAATTGGTAATGTTAGTAATATTATTAATTATGACTTTATTTTCACAGTTCTCATCATTGAATTAATGTGGAAGACAATAGGTTTAATTGAAACTGATATGCATTGAATAGTTACTAATTTAAATACCCAAAATTTTAAGCTCACCTATTTTTTATAGATTGTTAATATAATTTCGTCATTCACATTTTTTTTGTATACAATGTTTAACCTGTCATCATAGCTTGACTTTCGCTGGCTTTCTCCTGCTGTTTATCAAGTTTCCTGTTGTTTATCAAGCTTCCTAGCTTCTTGTTTATCAAGCGTATATTTTACAGCTGGCTTAGGAGGATCGGATATTGTTTCATAATTGGTACAAAGGCAATGTATAGAATGGGTCCTGTTCATTATTCCGTTCGCCATGGAAAAGTATAGTTGTAAATGTCATCTGAATTGTCCATTGTGAGTGTCGAAAAACAAAGGCATCCTTTGAATTGAGGACATACGTTATAATATCTAATCATTGTTTCATGGATTTGACATTTGTGATGTTGCTTGTGGTGGCCTGTTAGCAGCGTCCTTGCCTGGTGATTGCCAGCTTGGGGTTCGAGTCCCGCTCAAACTCGTTAGTTCCTTTGGTCGTTGCAGTCTCACCATCCTTGTCAGCTAAGGAGGCGGTTTTGGGGGGAGCCTATGGTTCTATCAGCTGAGTCATCAGCAGCCATTGCCTGGCCCTCCTTGGTCCTAGTTTGGGTGGAGAGGGGGCTAGGGTGCTGATCATATGTAATATGGTCAGTCTGTAAAACATTGTCTTGCTTGCTCGGGCAATGTCACTGTTTCTTGCCTCTGCCTTTCATGAGCGGCCTTTAAAAAAGAATTGTTAATGTGATTTGTGCAATTTGTTTGAAGGATTTATATAGTTTACTTAATGTATCGAAGCAAATTGAACCAGGTTGTCGAAGTATTGGAATTATTTCAAGAATATTATTTTATATTTTCGTAATTGTATTAAATTTTACATTCATAGGATGACTCGTTGTGGGACTTCCTTTGGAAACATGCTTTTGTACACAGCATAACAACTGATTGCCCCATGAACCCCTTTTGGAACTTTGTTAGGGTCTGTGATTTTATTTATCTGAATATTTGGTGCCATTATGAGTAAGATAATTTCATTACTAATTTGTATCAATTCAATTCAATCTGGATGGTGGGTAAGGTCTTTATGCAACTTTCATTAGATGGGATGAAATCTGAGACGTCGGAATATAACTTCCCTCAGTTGAGGTTCATTTATTCAAAGGAAAATGAAGATTGAAAAACTGGTGTTTTAACATTCCATGTTGTATATATAAAATAAAACATGTTCAGATTAAAGCCAAGGTTACTTGTCAACACAGAATTGAACAAAAGAACCAATTTTTCAATTGGCTAACAAATATCCACCTAGAATGGAGAGGGATAATTACAATTCCTGGCTAGATTCTGATCTCTGTTGTGTTTGTTATTAGTGTGTCTGGCTGTGTTCTGATCTTTTAAAAGTGTATGTATGATGAGTGATATTTTTGGTAGGTTTTCCTAATTTAGAATACTCTGAATCCATTAACAAATTTCAGTCATCTATTAGATTGACAGAATTATATAGAATTATGATTATTTCGCCAATTTGAATATAGACATTAATAATAAACATAACATTAACCATACTGATGTCAGTCATATGGGAGTATCTAGATTCTTGACCGCAAAATCATAACAGATCCTTACTTTCTTAAGATTTTTTAAGTGAAGGTTTTTGCTCTTAATATTGACCGAGTGTTATTATGAGTTTGCAATATTTTTATCTTTCCCTGATGTGTCTAGTTATTTTTGGGCCATGTCTCTATAGAAAAAAGTTTATCTTTTAGCAATAACTGGTTATATTTCTCGTAGCGCTGTCTTACGTTTTTAAGAGAATTGATATTCATATAAGTAATGATAATAATGTTGACATGTATTTGATTAGCCCTCTGGTAGGTCAGGGAGGGGGTTTATACTTTTCATTAACAACTTTATTATGTTTGAACTAAATGTAGAATCGTTCAGTATCAACAATTGGAAAGTATTATGAATGAACTTATTGTAACTATTGTCTTAACTGTTGATTGTAATAATGCAATACTAATTCTATTGTAAGGCATTAACTTACTCACTTTTACACAATACCATTTTTTTTCATTTATGTAATGAAATAAATTCCATACTAATTAAAGCCTCTTTTTTTTTTTTTTTTTTTTTTTTTTTTTTTTTTTTTTTTTTTTTTTTTTTTTTTTTGTCGTGATCGGTTTCGCTTAATACAAAGGGGCTTCTTTTACTTTCTTCATCTTTCCCATATTCAACACTTTATTGGATGTTCCTTGATTGTCTTGAAGTAAATGTACCCATATGAGACAAACTTTTGGGTTAATGAAGGGCCTATTTCAAAATGTAATATGTGTTTTTTTCAATGCAATAAACCATCACTGTATATCCTATTTCATATGAGGATATTAGATCATTCCAAACAGACACACCATTTCTATTATTTGTCTTCGGCTCTTCCTATGTAAATTGATGAACAGTTTCCCGTTCTAGAACAAAGCACCTTATGTTACCAGGAATAAAACTTGATATGTTCCACGAATTAGTATTTAATGGAGGGCCCCTCAGAAAATTTTCTCTCTTAATAATGTGCGTGGATAGTATTATTTCATGAAATACTTAAGAATTCTGCTCTGTACCCTGAGATTATATCTTTTATTAAGGTCTGAACGCATAAGGTGTCAAGATTTTACAAGTGGTAAGCAGAATTTGAAGTTTTGAAATAGTATTTACTCGTTAAAATCATATTTTTTAGATATAGAATATTTTGAAAACAACCTAAAACCAAAATGAATGGATCGATTTCCACACACACATATTCGGGTATCTGCATGATTTAGATGCAGAGAAACCATGCTCACCAAATGCCACGTGATCCGTATGCCTGGCGAACGGCTCCCAAAACTAATTTCATACGGACACCTATAAAACGACCACCTAAGACCTGGCGGCTTCCAACCACAGAGGTACAAACACTAAGCCTCGTCAACCTTAAAAAAATGAAAAACTCCTCCAACTAACCTGAAAGCCTTGCTAGCGACCGTTTGGTCTTTTAGAATGACTGTCAACAGTGAAGTTACTGCCCTGAAGAGTCATGCAATACTTTTATATATATATATATATATATATATATATATATATATATATATATATATATATATATATATATATAAAAGGCAGCAGCAATACGCCAGACAAAAGGACCCTGCGACCGCAAATCGTAAAATGATGCGTCCCATATGTAGCAAAGTATGTAAACCCGGGCTTGCCTGGTGAGCCACAGCAATGCATATAGATAGTGGACTACATTAATAATCTACGAAGGAACTTTCAATGTCGTCATTGAGTAGAATAGACGGCGGTCAAGAGTTCAGACTCCTCTCAGGTTGATAGATTATAACTACAAGTTTAGTCAGCTCGAAAATGAAGCGTAGATGCTGTGGCCAAATGGTTCAGAGTTGGACTGAAGATACTTAAGACTGCGCTCTATCCCAACTATCGTCCATATGTGCACTAGTTGTTGATATGTACTAGTATCGACTGGGATATAAAAAGTGTGGCTGTGGTGGCCTATTGGAAACTCCCCTGCATAGCGTTCTGTTGGACGGGAGATAGCGAACCTCTCAAACTCGTTAGTATCTTGTAATGTCTGCAACCTCACCATCCTTGTGAGAGAAGGATGGGGTGTATGGGGGATCTTGTAGGTCTACCTGCAGAGTCATCAGCAGTCATTGCCTGGCCCTCCCCGCTCCTAGTTTGAGTGAAGAGGGCTTTTGAGTGCTGATTATAATGGATATATGGTCAGTCTCTAGGGTATTGTCACTGCCCCTTGCCTCTGCCATTCACGAGCGACCTTTAAACCTTTTAAATGAGCGTAGGGCTAGCAACTTCACCTCTAAGGGCTTACTGACACCTTGTGACGTCACATCCGTCAAGGAAAAAAAAGGGAGCCGGTAGAAAATTACTTATCGGGATATATATATATATATATATATATATATATATATATATATATATATATATATATATATATATATATATATACACATATGTATATATACATATGTATTATACACATTTATATTATATATATGTATACATATATAATATATATATGTATATATATATATCTATATGTATGTGTATATATATGTATATATATACATATATATGTATATATATAAACAAAAAACTCCTTGTATGGGAAAGAATTCAGAGGATATATCTATCTTATAACATGGATTATTGTATGAGCTGGAATATTTTTATTTTACTAGCAGAAATAAACCTTTGTAGATCTGGTTTTTCTTTCTTTTTTTTTTTTTACACTGCGTCGAAGGAATATTTATGAGACCAAATTTCAATACGACGGATCGCAAATTCAGAAAATATGGAAACTCCTCTCTTCTGTTTTCTTACATATAATATTTTTGCCTCTGTCGAAACCCTTTAGTTTTTCAATCCTTGAGTTTACTTCACAGAAGCCACAAGGTTTCAAGAAACGGGTGAATTAATTGTTCTTATTCTCTCTCTTAACTTTACCCAGAACATCTGTAACAGACTACAAAACTCTTCTAGTTAATGACTGAAGTTGCCTGAGAAAACTTTAACCATTACCTGCGGCCCTTGAACTACTGGCATAGTTCCCACCAACTTCATAATAACTAGCTCGTTAGAATTTCAATACTATAAACTTCGGGTAAATCTGCATTCATTTTGACCGTTGTTTATTGGAAATTGCTTGATTTTAATGGGGTATATATTTTGGCATTAGCGGAGAGTCTGTAGTCGTATATTTTCATATTCTGTATTGCCTTCTGGATATTTTTCATTATTGATTTCTTTTGGTGCGTGAAAATGATCATTATATTTCTCACTAACATTATTATTATTATTATTATTATTTTTATTATTATTGCACTAATGATAATAGTTTCGACAACAACAACAACAACAACAACAACTACTACTACTACTACTACTACTACTACTACTACTACTACTACTACTACTACTCATCAACATTATCATCATCATTATTATTATTACTATCATGATAATAATGATAATATTATTATTATTATTATTATCATTATTATTATTATTATTTTGATAGTAATGATCATAATTTTGGTGACAATAATGATAATATTCAATATTATTGATATCATTAAAGTTATTATCACATTTTTCTTAGCTGTAAATTTCTATTTTTCATAAAAATGAAAATTCCCACCAGGAGACGAAATCATTCTGCCTTATAGCATCATTTAACAGTCTCTATTGACGTTAGTACACTTAAAGTCGTTAGATGTCTAATGGGATGTATTAGACTAAAAGAAATATTTAATTGATATAATGATTTAACTGAATAATAGAATATTGTAATTATTAAAAATGTTACACTCTAAGAGCAGTGATTCTATATAAATCTATTAAACTATTTTATACAATAAAAAAGGAAAATTGTCTCATGAAAATTCATACAAGTTTGTTATCATTTATTCAATAAAGAGAATGTAAGTAAAATTCCATGTAGAAATCAGAAATCCTCTTTTCATAGAAAAGAATTAGTCACAGATTAACTGACAGGGAAGGGAAAATATTCTTTTGAGTGAAAATGCTTGCAATAGCACAGGATTAAAACATTGTTTTCTGTGATAGAATTCTTTCTGAAAATGTCTGTAATATTTTCAATATGTGGCTGGATTTTTTTATCACTGTAAAGAGCGAATCTTCAATTTCCAGTCTATTTTATTAAAAGACAATTGAAATACAAATGTGACTCACGCGAGAATATTAATGTGCATAAACTTTAGATGTATTACCATTTGACAGGGTGAAGTAATGATGCGGAAATTGTCTTTGAAAAATTATGAACACATTTTAATAACTCATCCGGGAAGTATACAAGTTAGCTAGCTGTATTTATTATTATTATTATTATTATTATTATTATTATTATTATTATTATTATTATTATTATTATTATTATTATTATTAATACAAACTAAGTTGGAATCCTAACTGGAAAATAAGAATGCTACAAACCTAGGGGGCCTGACAGTAAAAGGAGCTTGGTACAGAAGGAGAAGGAATTACAGAATAATCTATAAGAAATGATAACTATAACAATATTGGCATGAATATATACATAGAGAAGCAAACTAGACATGGTTTTATCAAATAAAGATCATGGGTAAAGATAAAGAATAAGATAGATAAATGTAGAAAGGTAAAGGTGCCTGGTTTCAGTTCCATTTTCATCAAAATAAATACTCACCAGAACGTCAGTCGGGCAAGCCCAACACCCCACTGTGGTGTCCAACCACAGCAGTGGCCTCCACAGTAAACCCCTTATACTCATGGTCCGTGATGGGATCGATCTGCCGCTAGGAAAATGCTAGGCGAACACGCTACCGCTGTACTAGCCAGGAGGTAAAAGGCAACTGCTCGATAAATCACGATGCCTCACTCTCCCTGTTAAACATCCTTCCCAACACATCTTTTAAATAAAAAGGTAGAAGAGCAATAAAGGTACAGAGGTTATGGCACTGATTCCGACTAGAGAATGTTGGTTTGATTTCGGAGCGTGTCTCACCGAGAAGAGTTGCTTTCTGCAAGAGTTTTCTGCCCTTCCCGTGTTCGCAATTAGCCACTGAACAGTTACAGTAGTTACCCACGTACGTTTGCATGTAATATGCATTGATAAA
>NC_090752.1:14947482-14949982 GCF_036898095.1 Palaemon carinicauda
TTCCTCTTGTTTTGTTAAAGTTTTTATAGTTTATATAGAAGATATTTATTTCAATGATGTTACTCTTCATAAAATATTTTTATTTTCCTATTTTCCTTTCCTCACTGGACTATTTTCCTTGGTGGAGCCCTGGGCTTATAGCATCTGGCTTTTACAAATAGGGTTACACTTTAGCAGGTAATAATAATAATAATAATAATAATAATAATAATAATAATGATAATAATGATAATAATAATGATAATAATAATAACAATAATAATAGTAATAATAATAATAATAATAATAATAATAATAATAATAATAATAATAATAATAATAATCTGATGCACTAACTTAAAAGATGGGCAGATGAATAGATAGTCTCCATTCATTACTATGACAAGTTAAACACGAGACACACACTGCCGGACATGCCAAACTGTAGTCGTTCCGAATAATAACTTTTCTTTTATTACATCGGAAACTTTCACTTCTTTGTCTCTCAACAACACTTCTCTTACAACATCTTGAAAACTTTTGTTTATAGTTACTTTGCTGATTAGAATGTTCCCAAAGGATCATTTAATTTTCATTCTCTATTCTTGTTTGGCTTTATATGTTGAAGATCTTGAATTTTTAACAGTTTATTCATGTTAATGCTTAGTCAGTTTTTGAAAATGAATCACGGTGAAATTTTATATGGTATCTTTTTAAAAGCCAAAGTTAGCACTAGCATAAGTGGTAGAAATTTACTGATCGAGTACTCACTATAAATTGCATACCCATACATGTGAATATATATATATATATATATATATATATATATATATATATATATATATATATATATATATATATATATATATATATATATATAACTCACATTTAGGTCGACCGATAATGTCTTCAAGTGAGAGGCATGGTAGTTATCATTTATACCACCAGAGGTTCTAAAAGAAGTCGGAACCTAATTGCTAATTACATGTCAAGATTAAAACGTAGATACTAATGACTTGTATATCACCAGGTTTTGCCCAGCATTTTGACCCACCAGGTGACCAAATTGATAGTATTTAAATCGAATTACCCCTAATTGGTTAGAATATGATGAAAATAAAATATAGTCCATTTCTTTTAGCGAGGCAGATTTACACCGACTCGCAGCGGTGTCCTTTTAGCTCGGAAAAGTTTCCTGATCGCTGATTGGTCAGAATTATCGTGTCCAACCAATCAGCGATCAGGAAACTTTTCTGAGCTAAAAGGGCACCGCTGCGAGTCGGTGCAAATATGCCTCGCTAAAAGAAATTGACTTTAATTATCGTGTCCAATAGAAATATATTTCTACCCGACATTAGGATCGAACCTTAGTCTCATGAAATGAAAGGCGAGGTAGCTATCAGTCATGCCACCAGAAGCCCTAAAAGAAGTATGAACCTGAAAAGCCTAATAACAGCGTTTCCACATTTTGCCAGGTGAAACTAATGTTACACACTAACGAGTTTTCATAATTTCCCCAACTCGCCACGTGACCCAATTGATAGCACGTAATTCGAAATACCCAGGACGAATCAATAATTATTATCCAGTATCATTAGTAATCATACCATAAAAGGGATCATCCCCCGTTTCATTCCAATCCACAATGCTTTGTCCTAACCTAGATAAAAGAAATTCCCATTTCGGTCCATCAACAACAGTTCTACAAAGGTAACTTTAGATACTACTTTTAATAAAAAGGAAAAAAAAATCGATACGATGAATAACGACCCTTGTGTTTAATTGAGGCACGTGCTGGTTTTTTTTTTTACATGCTGTTAAAGGATTGCAATTAATCGCATTGGCTTTAATAAATGCAGCCTTTACTGAGTCGTATGATTGCAAATAAATGGAATGAGATATGCATAACAATTAATTTGCTAATTGTGTGTGGTCGGATGCGACGTAATGTTTACACTTTTGAGTGTTCATGCACACGCTGAGTTAAGCCAATGTGTATGTATCTACACACACACACACCCACACACACACACACACACATATATATATATATAATATAATATGTATATGTATGTATGTATGTATATGTGTGTTTGTGTGTATAGTTATATATATATGGAGGAATATACTGTGTGTATATATATATATATATATATATATATATATATATATATATATATATATATATATATATATATATTAGTAGTGTTTATAACAGGGGAAGGAAGAGAAGACGATTGATTGACAAAGTAAGAAAATTGTCGGGTATGGACTGACATATAAAGAAGATAAACAGACGCGAATTGAAGGAGGACAGGGCTGAGGCCTTCATGATGGCATGTATTTCATACACACTCATACATTGTAATGTGATTGCTTCTTTTGTCTCTCGCTCTCTCCCGCACTGATATTAGAAAACCCCGTTTAATCTTAAAATTGAATGTTTCATATCGTTAAAGTTTCAGGGTGTTAACTGGACATAAGGATGGGTCCTGAGGAAGTGGAACAATCTTCCAGGAGG
>NC_090752.1:14957482-14972482 GCF_036898095.1 Palaemon carinicauda
CATTTCGGATACTAAAAGGCTGAGGAGCACGGGGAAAAAAAGGGAAATCTAAATGAGGAGCGGCTGCAGGGAGGTTAGTTTTGATATGTCGCTTTACTTAAAAGAGCTTTGAATATCTGGCGTGAGTTAAATATATCTTCGGTATCTTTTTCCTACTGGAAATGTCCCTGGCTGACGGTCTTCCAGACTGGAGTTCGAGCCCCGCTGAAGCTCGATATAGTTTTGTAGGTTCTGCATCCTTGTGAGCTAAGAATGGGTTGGGGAAAGTTTGGGGGAACCTACAGGTCTATTTGCAGAGTCATCAGTTGCCATTGCCTGGCCCTCCCTGGTTTTAGTTTGGGTGGAGAGGGAGCTTGGGCGCTGATCATATGGATATTTGGTCAATAACTAGAGCTTTGTCATTGTCCCTTGCCTTTGCCATTCATGAGCGGCCTTTAAACCAGTGGAAAGATGATAATAAAAAGTGGCCTATACGGTAATAAATTCCCTATTAAAATCCTTATTAAAATCCTTATTGATTATGTAAATTGAAGACTATCGATGATTTCATTTATTTTAGTTCAACCTGATATTCCTGCGTTAATATGTATTTTGGATAACGATATAAAGTATGTTTGCGCCTTTTATTTGAACATTAATAATTCATTTTATTATCTTTTCCTTTTAGCTTAATTGCCTACACTGTTAAAATAAACCGTAATTTTAGTCGAAAATTCTCCTTAAAAATATAGTTCTTAGCCGTATTCCAGTTATTACAGGGGACCGTAATTTTTACCCTACTTTATTATATTTTCGGGTTGGTGATCGTAATATCACTCCTTTACGTTAGTCTATCCGTTTTTTTAAACAGTAAATGCATGGCAACATTTATTCCAGTTTTTTTTACCATTTTTACGACAAATTTTTATTAGTGTATTGTGGAAGAGAAATGTTAAAAATCTCTTCCTATCGTTCTTCATTGATTTTTATCTATCATATACGTTATACCATTGAATATTATCTATCATGTACTTTGTACCATTGATTTTTATCTATGAGGTACTTTATACCATTGAATTTTATTCATCATATACTTTATACCATTGATTTTTATCTATCATGTACTTTATACCATTGATTAATATCTACCATGTACTTAATACCATTGAATTTTATCTATCGTGTACTTTATAACATTGATTATTATCTATCGTGTAGTTTATGCCATTGATTTTTATCTATCATGTACTTTATACCATTGATTTTTATGTATCATGTACTTTATACCATTGATATTTCAATCATCCAGTACTTTATACTATTGAATTTTATCCATCCTGTACTTTATACCATTAATATTTATCTATCATGTGCTTTATACCATTAATTTTTATTTCTCTTCTACTTGATACCATTGATTTTTATCTCTTCTACTTGACACCATTGATTTTTATCTCTCTTCTACTTTACACCATTGATTTTTATCTCTCTTCTACTTTATACCATTGATATTTCAATCATCATACTGGAATATAACAATTTAAACTCTGTTTAAACTAACCTGTTGATATTCAACTCGTTTCTATTAATACAACTGTATCTAACATTCGTTTTATCTCTTTCCAGGTAAGCATCCCTACGATTTCTTGGTCACCGATGTCACATAAGTATTATTTATATAAATGTATCGTTTATAGGAATAGTTTAATGTTTTCGTTTCATATCTAATTGTTTGTAGATATCTACGAATGATAATGGATTGTGTACTCCTGTTTTAATAAGAGAAATGGAACCGTAATTATTCAAAGCGATTCGTCGTGAAACTTGAAAGTAATTACAGAAATGGTTGCTGTGTTAACGGGTTCTTCGTGTGTGTGTTTGTATGTATGTATATTCGTGTATATATATATATATATATATATATATATATATATATATATATATATATATATATATATATATATATATATATACACATATATACATATGTATGTATATAGATAAAACAACCCACAATTTGTGAAAAATTAAATTTATTTAGCTTTCGAAGGGACCATCTCCCTTCCTCTTCAGAAAATTCATTTTCTGAAGAGGAAAGGGGATGGTCCCTTCGAAAGCTCAATAAATTTAATTTTTAATAAATTGTTGGTCATTTTATTTACCATAAATACATGGGACATTCTGTATGAATGTATGTATGCATACACACATATGCAAAACTTTTAAACTATAATTACTTCTTAATATCTAAGTCACTTTACCAGGGGAATATTACTCAAAATAAAATTATATGTGATATATCAATTTACCTTAACCAGGATACGAACCAATACCTTTGGAACACGATACAGAAGTAAACCACACATACTAATTCGGCTATCGTGAGAAATATGTAAGTTAATTTTAACTTTACCGCGAATTATTCGGTTTAATTGAGATTATTGTACTTAAGAGATTTTAATCCGGAATCAACCACTCTTCATCGTAAGGCAGATTGTTAAGTTTACAATTTGGGGTTATTGAGTAGTGTCATTTTCTCAGTATTTTAAATCATGAAAGTTACGTGTGTTAATGATAAGACTTTTATATATATATATATATATATATATATATATATATATATATATATATATATATATATATATATGTGTGTGTGTGTGTGTGTGTGTGTGTATATATTTATATAGATAGATAGATATATAGATATACTTATGTGTGTATAAGATGAATAGGCATATAGACATATAATGCTGCTGTATGTATAAACAATTTTTTTTTCATATATGTATATATATATATATATATATATATATATATATATATATATATATATATATATATTATGCCTTTATGTCCATTCATGTATGAATACTTAACCATCTGTGTGAATACATATGAATAAATGGGCACGTGTGCTTCAACCGGTGTTCACACACACTTGCAAACAATCACGGGTCTTCCCAACAGCTATAATGTATAAGATAAGAAAGTTTGGAAAGGGTGAGAAGTTAGTTTACGGTCCGAATATCATCACGTTCATGCAGTCCTGTTCTTCATTTTACGTCCCTCAAGGGTCTAGTAATCTTTGCGATAAGCGACGTTAGGAGGAGAGAAGTGAATACAATGCCCCCCCCCCCTTTTTTTTGGGGGGGGGGGGGGGTTAGCGGGTGTTGATATTGTTAGGGGGGGGGGGTGGTATTAGATTCCGCTTGTCTGTTAGAAGTCCAATTTGTGCAGTCTTCTAGGAGTTGTGTTTTCCCGTTCAAAGTTTGTTATTTTCGTTTTGCGTGTTTCGCTTTTTCTAATTTTAGTATTTGATATGGAAATTTTTGCTTCTTTTCATAATTGTATTTCATTTTTCTTATTTGTTCAAGATTTTCTCTTTTTATCTCTTTTGTGAATTACCTTATTCTTTCATTGTAGTACGTACATTTTTGTTATTTTAAATTTTCCTCACATATTTCATTTATTTTTTAATTATCTCCTTATTTTTATTGCAATTCCCATGTTTCATTTTAGGTTTTATAATCTTTTTAGGCATGCAAATAAATTAGTTCAATCCCTTCATAAGATAATAATTTCAAATCCTAATTTAAATTATGTACTTATATTGTTTTGATGTATAAAATGAAGTGGTTTATTATTCATATACTTTTGTCATCAAGCCAGACGAGGTTGAGACGTCTTAGGCTTAAAATGTTTTTCGTTTGGAAAAAATACCCTATAAAAAAATGTTACATTTTTCATTTTATTTAGGAAAACTTTTGACTTCAGCCTTTGAAAAAAAAATCCAGAGCTTACGAGCAAATTTATCTTCTTCTTCTTCTTCTTCTTCTTCTTCTTCTTCTTCTTCTTCTTCTTCTTCTTCTTCTTCTTCTTCTTCTTCTTCTTCTTTTTTTTTTTTATTTTTTTTTTTTTTTTTTGTAAACTTCAGTTGTTAACAACGATTCGTAAGTAATTTGTGGTAGAAATGTATGGCATTTCTGCTATGATTAAACTATATCTCTACTCCTCTTCGAAAACATTGTCTGCCACAACATTATTCTTGAAGTATTTTAGATCATGGGTCGTAAGCCCGGATTCTATTATAATTTGTCATTAGTTTTGTAAAATGTCTCAAAATTTGTAATGGTAAAGTAACTCTTCTTATTTATCAGTCTTCTTTAATACAATGTCTAATTTATACAATTGAAATAAGAAAATCAGACAATGGCTAGGTCAAGTGAAATTTGGAATTCAAATCCTCTAAAATTACATACAAAAATCAGATTATAAATCAGTTTAGTGAGATCGGTGTTACTCTATGGACATGAGTCATGGTATGACAATGAAACAATCTCCAATAGATTTAGTAGATTTGAGGACAGAGCCTTCAGAAGGATAGTGGGAGTTAAATGGCAGGACAGGATTAGAAATCAAACTATAAGAGAGATTACACTGTTGCCATATGTGGACGAGATAGAGACGACTGGCGAAATGTAACCGAGGCCCTTTGCGTCAATAGGCGTAGGGAGAGATGATGATTTCATTTATTCATTTGTATTTTGTTTTTCTTTTAACCAATATCAAAATATGTAAAACTTAAATTAATAATATGGTCCATTTAAGTAATTTTATCTAAAATTTCAAATGATTTTAGAATGAGCATGACAGGAGCAAGAAATTTTACATCTCTCATGTTTTTATATGTAAAGTTTTCTGCTCACTGCCATTAGTCGTTTGAATTGGCTGTCACTCTATCTTTTCCTACAACTTAAGAAAGACTAAAACAGAAAAGGCAATTTACAAGTTAATAAACGTTTCGTACTCTCTCTCTCTCTCTCTCTCTCTCTCTCTCTCTCTCTCTCTCTCTCTCTCTCTCTCTCTCTCTCTCATTTTTAAAGATAAATACATTACATATATTGATGCTGAATGAATCCAAGAACGAGTTGATGACTATTTCCAAAGTAAATTTTTCAGTTAAGTGAAGCCAGATATTAGCGAACATTTTGTTTAGTCCAAATAACTCGTTTATAAAAATCTCGAAATACTGGAACTGCTGTTGTTTCTTGTCTCTCCGCTAATAGGATTTCCCTCGGGACCTTCTGTTCTTGATAGATTTTACCTTTCTTTTGAATGAAAAGTCCTGTTGATATCTTCTATTCCTGAAGATTCTGCTAATAAGCGTTCCAGATGTTGATATTAGCTTCAAGAATACTTTTTTTTTTTTTAGACGCTGAATGTTCTTCAGCATATTTTTTTATTTTTATTTTTCTTATTTAATGCTATTTCTATGATCAAATCTCATTCATGGTGTTTTTATAGAATTTCAAATAATTTATTATTATGATGAATGATATCAATGTTTGCAAGATATAGAGAAATAGCAGAGAATTTCTAATGCTAGCTCATTTACTGTGGTTATTTAAAGGTTTAAAGGCCACTCGTGAATAGCTGGGGCAAGGGACAGTGATATTGCCCTATTAAGCAGGACAGTGGTCTAGAGACTGACTTTATTATTTATGATCGGCGTCCAAGCCCCCCTCCTCCCAAGCTAGGACCAAGGAGGGCCAGGTAATGGTTGCTGATGACTAAGCAGATAGACATATAGGCTCCCCCAAACCCCCCATCCTTAGCTCACAAGCATGGTGAGGTTGCAGCAACCAATAAAACTAACGAGTTTGAGCGGGACTCGAATTCCAGTCTGGCGTAATTGGAATTTTTTAATCAGTTCTTTCAGTGTATAAGATTTATTTTCCTTAATTAGCTTTATTCCTGAAGAAGAAATCAGAAGGTGAATATCAAATTTGGTTCTGTAATGTAAACTGTACATGTATCATACACTTCTGATCCTAAACTTAGAACCTGTTTCATTTATGAGCTACATCCTTTTGTATATCACATTGAAACATTTATCATTTATTCACCGAAAAAAAATCTCCATATATTTGTTTTTGTGGAGCGAGGAGCTGATTTGCATTATTGAAATAATAAAGAAAGGGAGATGCTCTTTCATTAGAGAGCTGTTTTTCAGTGACTTTTTAATTAAGAAACAATTCTATTTTATTTTCTAGTCTTTTTTTCAACCACAACTCTTACGACCAGGTGTTTAATTAAGCCCCCTTTAGTGTTTTTATTCGTGAGTTTCGGCATAATTTGTGGAGTGTATTCGCTTTATTAAAAGAGGGGTATCGATCTTGAAGTTCCCAGTGCTCGAAAAGTCTAGTGAAACCAGTTGTACTGAATGAATGATAATTTCGTTCCATTAGTCGACAAATTCCTGAAAAAATTCAGTGTTAGCTTTAGGTTTGATTATGAACTATTACAACTTGCATTTGATCTTTAATATGTAAACGATTCTATAAATTCAAGAGAATTAAAAGACTTAGCTGTAGGTTTTGATTATGAACTATTACAACTTGGATTTGACTGCTAAGGTTTGCTGCAAGTTGTAGCCATCTTTTTTTCCTCTGAATACTGCAGTGTCAACCCTTATCTCTGATATGCAAACGATTCTATAAATTCAAGAGAATCAAAAGAATTACTTCTAGATTTGATTAGGAACTATTACAAGGTGCAATTGACTGCTAAGGTTTGCTGCAAGTTGTAGCCACGTTTTTTTCTTTTGAATGCTGCAGTGTTAACCCTTATCTTTAATATGTAAACGATTCTATAAATTCAAGAGAATTAAAAGACTTAGCTCTAGGTTTTGATTATGAACTATTACAACTTGCATTTGACTGCTAAGGTTTGCTGCAAGTTGTAGCCATTTTTTTTTCCTCTGAATGCTGCAATGTCAACCCTTATCTCTAATATGTAAACGATTCTATAAATTCTAAAGAATCAAAGGAATTACTTCTAGATTTGATTAGGCACTATTATTTTACGTTTTTTTTTTTTTTTTAACAGTGAAGGTTTGATTATGAACTATTACAACTTGGATTTGACTGCTGAGGTTTGCAG
Organism: Palaemon carinicauda; assembly: GCF_036898095.1. Lineage (NCBI taxonomy): Eukaryota > Metazoa > Arthropoda > Malacostraca > Decapoda > Palaemonidae > Palaemon > Palaemon carinicauda. Next base: position 14,964,404 of record NC_090752.1, read on the forward strand.
CAAGTTGTAGCCATTTGTTTTAATCAGAACGCAGCAGTGTTAGTTCTTATCTTCAATATGAGTACGATTCTATAAATTCAGGAGAATTAAAAGACTTAGCTGTAGGTTTTGATTATGAACTATTACAACGTGCAATTGACCGCTAAGGTTTGCTGCAAGTTGTAGCCACGTTTTTTTCTTTTGAATGCTGCAGTGTTAACTCTTATCTTTAATATGTAAACGATTCTATAAATTTAAGAGAATCAAAAGAATTACCTCTAGATTTGATTATAAATTATTACAACTTGCATTTGACCGTTAAGGTTTGCTGCAAGTTTTAGCCATGTTTTTTTTTTCTCTGAATGCTGGAGTGTCAACCCTTCTCTTCAATATGTAAACGATTCTATAAATTAAAGAGAATTAAAAGACTTAGCTCTAGGTTTTGATTATGAACTATTACAACTTGCATTTGACTGCTAAGGTTTGCTGCAAGTTGTAACCACTTACTTTTTACAGAATGTTTCACTGTCAGCCCTTATCTTCAATATGAGTACGATTCTCTAAATTCAAGAGAATCAAAACAGTTAGCTCTAGGTTCGATTACGAACTATTGCATCCTGCATTTGACTGCTAAGGTTTGCAGCAAGTTGTAACCATATTTTTTTTCCTTCCGATTGCTGCAGTGTCAGCTCTTATCTTTAATATGTGTGTGATTCTATAAATTCAAGAGAATCAAAGGAGTTAGCTCTATATTTGATTATGAACTATTTCAACTTACATATGACTGCTAAGATTTGCAGCAAGTTGTAGTCATTTGTTTTTAATGTGTATGATTCTATAAATTTAAGAGAATCAAAAGAGCTAGCTCTAGGTTTGATTATGAACTATTACAACTTGCTTTTAAACTCCTAAGGTTTGCTGCAAATTATAGCCACGTTTTTTTTCTTCTGAATGCTGCAGTGTCAGCTCTTATCATTAATATGTAAACGATTCTAAAAATTCAAGGGAATCAAATGAGTTACCTCTAGGTTTGATTATACAACTTGCATTTGACTGCTCAGGTTTGCAGCATGTTGTAGTCATTTGTTTTTTTCCAGAATGCAGTAGTATCAGCTATCAGCTTTAATATGTACTTTTGAACGTCTGCAGCAGTGTCAGCCCTTATCTTTAATATCTCTACGATTCTATAAATTCAAGAGAATCAGAAGACTTTGAGTGCTCTTAATGATTAGGCTTCTTGGTTGTAAGGATATGGAATAACCTATACTTATCTTATGGAGATTTACCTCAATTTCTATCCAGTTTCACTACCCGACCCTCGTCTCCACTCGCATTTGCCTTGCAGCATTACTCCGGGCTCTTTAATCTCAGATTGCCAGAGGGGTCGTATAAGGGTACAGTCCCTCTGGTGGGGAAGGGTAGACCCATCATTACATGATAAATCATATTGCTCTTACAACAGATATCTTATATCCCTCGAATTATTATTCCCTGAGAAATGATCCGTCGAATGAATTATTTATCAAATTATGATTGGATTAATAGAAAAATAAATCTCAGATTGCCAGAGGGGGTCTTATAAGGGTATAGTCCCTCTGGTAGGGAAGGGTAGACCCATCATTACATGATAAATCATATTGCTCTTATAACAGATATCTTATATCCCTTGAATTATTATTCCGAGAAATGATCCATCGAATGAATTATTTATCAAATTATGATTGGATTAATAGAAAAATAAATCTCAGATTGCCAGAGGGGTCATATAAGGGTATAGTCCCTCTGGTTGGGAAGGGTAGACCCATCATTACATGATAAATCATATTGCTCTTACAACAGATATCTTATATCCCTCGAATTATTAATCCCCGAGAAATGATCCATCGAATGAATTATTTATCAAATTATGATTGGATTAATAGAAAAATAAATCTCAGATTGCCAGAGGGGTCATATAAGGGTATAGTCCCTCTGGTTGGGAAGGGTAGACCCATCATTACATGATAAATCATATTGCTCTTACAACAGATATCTTATATCCCTCGAATTATTATTCCCAGAGAAATCATCGAATGAATTATTTATCAAATTATGATTGGATTAATAGAAAAATAAAACTTTGATGGCCCTCGTGATCTGAATCTGGCTTTCCACTCCACAACATCTTGAAGGTGATTTGGTTTCCGACATCTCTTGTTTGTTTTCAATTAGGAAAGGTTATGTCCCAGCGGGTGATATGTGACTGTGATCTCGATTCGGATTGGAAATTTGTTTGAACTCCGAGATGCAGCGACAGTTTCCATCGACGCCCTTCTCCTTTTAGTATAGGTGGGAAATTTTCTCTTCCATATAGTTTATTATTATTATTATTATTATTATTATTATTATTATTATTATTATTATTATTTGCCAGGCTACAACCCTAGTTGGAAAAGCAGGATGCTATGAGCCCAGGGGCTCCAACAGGGAAAATAACTCAGAGAGGAAAGGAATATTTTAAGATCAATAACATTGAAATAAATATTTCCTAAATAAACTATAGAAATTTTAACAAAACAGGAGGAAGAGAAATTAGATAGAATAGTGGACCAATTAAATTTGTGTATGCACATAGTAGGGGTACTAATTTTTATTCTTATGATATTGTAATATCTATTGTTATTTACATGTCGCATAAGACTTTTTTACTAAGTACACTATTAAAAAAAACCCTAATTTTAATTTGAAATTCTCCGTAAAAATATAATGTTCTCATCCGTAAATCAGTAAAATACAAGCGACCGTAATTTTACCCTACGTTGTTATTATCTGTTACGGGTTGGTGACCGTAATATCACTTCTTGACGTCAATATATCCGTTTTTAAGACTGTAAAGGCCTGTCAACATTTATTTCCAGGATTTTTACCATTTTTTACGGCAATTTTTTAACAGTATAGTATATGAATACTCTTAATTCTTAATGTATTGGTTGAATTAATTGCCTGTTCACCATGTTATGATAGATTTTCCTGAAAGGTTATGGTTATGATTAATTGTATATTTCTCATGAAGACTGAATTAATATTTATTCATTTATTTATAACAAATAATATCGGTGTCAAAGACCTTAGATGTCAGGATGCCAGATAACTCGTAATCAATCAATCAATTTATGGTTTTTATTGAATATTCTTTTATTTTCTATTTACAATAAACAACATCGGCATCAATGACCTTAGATGTCAGATGCCAGAAATCCTCAAATCAATCAATCAATCAATCAATTTTCTTTCTAGTCTTATGGGACTGATTAATGGTTTATTCATCTTGTTGCAATAAATTATTCTACTTATGGGATTGACTAAAAGACTATTTTTCATGTTGCAATCACTTTTCCTTATTGTATTATGCATTAATGATCTATTTTCCCTTGTATCATCTCACATGTAATGTACCCATTTTGTCTTTTCCTTTTCAATTGCACTTATTAAATGGATTCAGAGGCTCATGGACGTTTTTTTTTGCAATTTCTGTTATTTCACTTAAGTCGGAAGTCCATTAAATCCTCTTAATGCTGGAATTGTTTTTTCTTGTCTCTGCATTAATAGAATTTGTAGAGACACGTGTTCGTGATGAACTTTGCCATTTCTTTGTAAAAAAGTCTTATTGGATTTTTTTTTTTTAAGTTTTCCATTAATAAGCTTTATAGCCTTTGAAAAATCAATCCTTGTCACTTATTCATTACCATCATCTCCTACGCTTATTAACACAAAGAGCCTCAGTTAGTTTTCGCCAGTCTTGACCTTTTAAATCAATACTTCTCCATTCATCATCTCTTACTTCACGCTTCATAGTCTTTAGCCATTTAGGTTTGGGTCTTCCAACTCTTCTAGTGCCTTGTGGAGCACAGCTGAAAGTTTGGTGAACTAATCTCTCTTGGCTAGTGCGAAGAGCACGCCCAAACCATCACCATCTACCCCTCACCATGATCTCATCCACATATGGCACCGGAGTAATCTCTTATAATTTCCTTTTATTAATAATGGCGCTGTTACTGTATTTCAAAATGGATAAACTGATTTCCAACACATATTATGTAAAAGTCTTGAAATACATAATCTTGATGATAAGAATGCTCACCATTTATATCCTTGATGATTTAAAAAGGAAAAACTCCTTCTATGCTTAGGGAGTAGGATAAATAGAGTTCTTTTAATCTGCCGTAATTCCCCATTTTCAGTTCATTAATGAATTTCCATTTTCCGTAACGAATGTTTATTGACACATTTCTAACGTTTTTTCTTCCATTTACTAAGAGCATTGTAAAATCATTTCATCACAAAAATATTGTTGTTATAATGGAGGCAAATGTTCATCAACTCTTTCAAAAGATAATAAACCTACTTATTGAAAACAAGAATTCTAATGAAACCTGGAAAACAAAAGTATGGTGAGAATTCCGAAGCTTGCCGGTGCAGGTAACAGAAGTAAACAATAAACGTGCTCCCGTTGCAACAATTTATATTTTTTTTTTTATTTCAAATCTCATATTTACTTGTTTATGCTCATAAATGGCTTCTAGAGTGTATTTGACCTTTCTCGCAAGTCCTTTCAATCACATATTTTATTTTCTTTCCACTTACCTATATACATCTTGTATGATAAACCTGTATTGTCAGGTAAATGTGTATATTATAGTTATAACTAGATATAAAAAGCGAAGACTGAAAATAGATACGGAAGTGATAAATGTAACGATAAAGATAGTAACAAGTTATCAGTTGACCGCCTGCTCTCCGAAGCTGACTTCCCTTCGCTCAACTGCCCGGAATAGTCGGTTCATCAGACGAGCTTTCTCTCTCTCTCTCTCTCTCTCTCTCTCTCTCTCTCTCTCTCTCTCTCTCTCTCTCTCTCTCTCTCTACACTTTGGCAATATATCGGCAACGGTGCTGAGGCTGCAACATGCAAGATAAATCTTACGAGCTGAATTTGCAATTGCGCTCTCTGCCGGAATCCCTAAAATGGCATGTATAAAGCTCTCAAGAGATTAATGAGGAGATATTTCACCTGATTGCTATGAGGAACGTTCTGTAAAAGAGTCATTCCTATGTATTTTCTTCGGCTATGTTAATTAGGAGGAATAGGAAAAAGAGGGTAGAGGTAAAGGAAGCCAAGTTTAAGAGAAGGAGAAAGACAACTGGAAAGAACCTTAAGTAAGGAAAATTTAAGTCTAATTAAAGATGAAAGTTAAAAAAATGGTTGAATATGAGAATCTGAACTAATTGATACCATGAAAGGTTAATAGCTTAATGAAAAAGGCAATGGACAGAAAAAAAATATAGGGAGCTCCAAGCAGGCCGTGTAGGTTAGGAAGTGTAAGAGGAGAGAACATGAGAAATTATTCATATATGTCAATAGAAAAACATATTCTGAAGGTAAGTGTGAGGGCGCAACAAGATACGGACCATTAGTATTTTATTCGAAAAAATGTGTAAATGATATATTCTGAAGGAAAGTGTCAGGGAGCAACAAGATAGTGACCTCTAGTATTTTATTCGACCCCCTTCCCTCCCCAAATGCGTAAATTACCTAATCTGAGGGAAAGTGTCGGGGCGCAACAAGATTGGGACTAGTAGTATTTTATTCTTTAAAAATAGAAAAAATAAAAAAAATTGTAAATGACCTATTCTTAATGTGTCAGTCTCGACAAGATAGGAACCCCTAGTATTTTTCTCTTACAAAAAAAAAAGAAAAAACCGTAAATTACCTATTCTGAAGAAAAGTGTCAGGGCACAACAAAATGGGACCGGTAATATTTTATACGAACGACAAAAAAAAAAAAAAAAAAAAAAAAAAAAAAAAAAAAAAAAAAAAAAGCGTAAATGAACGGCTCTGAGGATTTTCCGTCTTTGGCTACCAAACGCAATCCCTTCCCCCCTTTTCCCTCTTCCTAGTTTTTTAGTTCTTTTTATGACCAAAAGGCTTTTAACCGCCTCTTCTTTTTACGACGCTTAATTCCATTTGTGGGACGAAGTCATAGATAATTATGCAGATGTCCTTGGACCAAAGAGCAGTTTCTGCGTTGCTCTACTCGTACGTGTTGGGTCATATTAAAGGTTTTGCGTTAGCCATATAAGTTGAGTTGAAAGCCGAGGTTACTGGAAGTACTTTTTGGTAGCTATTTATTACTTGAGTAGATCAAGTTCCAGGTAAAGATTGTCTCTCTCTCAAATGACTATGCAACAACTTCTACATACATACATATACCAAGGCACTTCCCCCAATTTTGGGGGTTAGCCGACATCAACAAATGAAACAAAAACAAAAAGGGGACCTCTACTCTCTACGTTCCTCCCAGCCTGACAAGGGACTCAACCGAATTCAGCTGGTACTGCTAGGGTGCCACAGCCAACCCTCCCCAGTTATCCACCACAGATGAAGCTTCATAACGCTGAATCCCCTACTGCTGCTACCTCTGCGGTCATCTAAGGCATCGGAGGAAGCAGCAGGGCAATAACTTCTACACCCAATAATTCTAGATTTATTTTGTGGATTTCATTTATAAGTGAGTTTTGCATAACTGGAATTCTCATTACATCTGAAGCTAAGCTTTGGTATTTTCTCACATTTCTGTTTTTCCTGACTCCTGAAACCTTATCTTTCAAACACATCTCCCCTCCTGAATCTGTCATTTTTGTTTTTATTGATTGGATAGGGAGATGAGGCTTCATATGTAGTGAGTACAGTGTCTTCGGTGTTTTTATTTTCCTTTTTGTTTATACTCTGCTGTTTGACCTTTTGTAGTTGATATGCTTTTGGTATCTATAATATATTCCCGCCCTACCCCAATAATTCAGACGCAAGACCTATTTTTATCTAAGTCTTGTTTTACTTGAGAATTTTTTTATCTGATTTGTCACATAGTCATTTAACAAAAAATAACTTTGTGGCCTGACTTATATCATTGTCTAAGTGAACTCGGTAGTTGTTATCGAGGAAGATTCTACCGTATGTCACCTTTCAGGATTACTACTTATATAATTTTATATATATATATATATACATATATACATATATATATACATATATATATATATATATATATATATATATATATATATATATATATATATATATACTCAAGTGTTTATATATGTGTATTATGTATGTATACATACACACACACACACACACACATATATATATATATATATATATATATATATATATATATATATATATATATGTGTGTGTGTGTGTGTGTGTATGTGTGTGCGAGTGTGTGTGCGTCTATATGTGTAACTACCTGCCAGTTAACATTCTTCCACTTCATATCGATGAATTACTAGATAGTTATTAGAGATTTATCTAGGCTATCTCTCAATCTTTATTTCCTAGTGATAACTTTTCTCTCTGAAAAACGTATTCTAATATTAAATCATATGACTTACTGATGCTTAAGAATTTTATTTGTTGGTAATGCTGAAGGCTGACACGTACGAATGAAATTAATAAATTGACATCATGAAAAATTTATGTATTCCGTTATAAATGTGTTATTTATGTATGTACGCAAAACACACCCGCACACACAGACATGCACACACATACATATATTATATAAATATATATATGTATATATATATATATATATATATGTGTGTGTGTGTGTTTGTGTGTGTGTTTATATATGTGTATAGATATGTATACACACACACACACACATATATATATATATATATATATATATATATATATATATATATATATATATATACATATATATACATACATACATATATACAGTATATATATACATATATGTTTGTGTAGGTGATTAAGTGTATTTATGTATGCGTTTTAGCTTCGTCTTTTCTCCTTAAAGGGCATGGTTCCAAACGGTGTTACCCTCTGGGGTTTTTAGCATGTATTTTAGGGGCAAGGCTGCTAGTCCCACGGTCTTTCACAAGAAGGGTCAAGGCACTTAATGTCTCAGTGGTCTCTTGCCCTGTCTGGTGGCCGCCCGTGCAAGTAATAATGTGTTATTTCCGTCGATAGCAACCAACCAATTTTTGAATATTATTTTCTGAAATAACATAGAGTTTTTATCAATATTTTGC
>NC_090752.1:14977482-14989982 GCF_036898095.1 Palaemon carinicauda
TAAACCTGACATGTAAAATATGGATAATAATGTGTAACATGTCCTGAGTTGATGTGGACTGGGATCATGAAGAACCGGAAAGTGTGTATGAAGTTGTAAATAATATTGACAATTGATCCTATTGCTTGCGTTGGCCATAATTATAGAATCCTAGGACCCTAAAGAAAGCTCAGAGAGAAGAGTTTAAGATAAAAATAAACATTACTGCCGCTGAAAATTTCATCCTCAGTGAGAAAGTAAAAATCTTTTGCATCTGGAGTGTTAGAGAATTTCCACTAGAGCTGAGAGAGAGAGAGAGAGAGAGAGAGAGAGAGAGAGAGATGGGGGGAAACCTCAACGTTGGCTCATAGATGAGTTAAACTAAGTTTGATACTCCATCTTCATTAGCCATACAAGTTTGACTTGTAGCTACATATTAGTGCTGATGCACTGCTAATCTTGAGCTTAGGGTGTCTTCCTTTTACGAGCGAAAGCTAATTTGGGGGGTTATTGTATGCTTAATATTTTTAAAGGGTGGGGTTCCTTCCTTAGTGAACTTTCTTTTAGTTTATTTTGTGTAAATCTCCTTACTGTATTTTATCTAGTATATTTTCAGTATTTTCAGTACGGTCTTCATGTTTCCTCTAGAAATTCTAAATTTATACTTATTTACTCTTGAAGACAAGACTTCATCTAGCGAAACGAACAGGTCTGAACATAGAAATTATGAAAGTTATCTTAGCAATAACTTTTATTTTTATTATTATTATTATTATTATTATTATTATTATTTTTATTTTTATTATTATTTTTATCATTATTATAATTAATATTATCCTTATTATTATTATCAGTATTATTATTATTGTTATTATTATTATTATTATTATTATTATTATTATTATTATTATTATTATTATTATTATCTAAACGGTTATCGTTGCCCAAAATAATATGGCTCTTGCAGAATTGAGCTTTAATGGATTTTTCCCCCTTGAGTTTGTGACGTCACTGTGTGGATTATGAAAACAAACGTGCGAGGAAGGTGGCATGCAAAGAATAGCTCTTTTTGATAAATGCAACTGGTTGTTTATAGGTCCGGTAAGTTATTTGTTCTGCATTGCACACTGTAATGTGCAGTTTTTGCAGAACATTCTCCATTTCATAGCGTGAGTTAGAACTCATTAATATTCTTCTTTCAGTTTACAGCTGCAGTCTTTCTTATGTCTTGACAGGAAAATAATTAGGCTATTCATTTAGGTTTGTGAGGCGAAAGTAGTTAAAGCAAGAAAGTTATGTGATGTAGAGAACATTGTTAAATCCATAAGTGAGAGTTTTATGTGTATGCAATTGATTTACAAATTAAACGTGAGCCTTCTTTTACGTCATATTTGACCAAAACACCAATATTAGTGCCCTTGGAATTACTCAAGAGTAACAATTGATGTTTACACGGTCACTTTACATGTAAAATTGTATGATATATCTGACCAATCACTTACTTTATATGTAAAACTTTATGATATATCTGACCAATCAGTTACTTTACATGTAAAATTTTATATGTCTGACCAATCACTTACTTTACATGTAAAATTTTATGATATATCTGACCAATCAGACCTAAACACCAAAATCTTCATAAATCATTTGAATTTGTATCATCTTAACGGGGATAGATTACAATACCTTTTGATAAATAAATATTCAAACCCATTGTTTCTTAAAAGCCTGGACCAATGTATCAGTTATTATAATATATAGTTTTGATTTGAGGCGAAATATTTGCGAGAGTTAATGGCATGAGGACTCTTGCATAATTCAAGACATTGTGTCCGAGTTACATTTTCTGTTTATTTAATTAACAGTTCAATTCTGAGAAATCGAAATCTAAGCATGGTTTCCCAACCAGGGATTCGCGAACCCGTATTAATTGCAAGGGGCTTCCCAGCCATTATTATTATCATTATTATTATTATTATTATTATTATTATTATTATTATTATTATCATTTGCTAGCTACAACCCTAGTTGGGAAAGCATAGTGCTATAAGCTGAGGGCTCCAACAGGAAAAATTTAACCCTGTGAGAAAAAGAAAAAAAGGAAATTACAAGGAAAGTAATTAACAATTACTATAAAATATTTTAAGAACAATAACAACATTAAAATAGATATTTCATATATAAGCTATAGAAACTTTAAAAATAAATTGACGAAAATTGACAGTGTGAGATAGAAGGGAAGTATAATATAGTAGATTAATTTCATAACAAAGTAATCAATCTATGCTAATTTGTCAGATCAAATGCATTACGGATTCATATTTTTTATTCCATATTTCAAAGCTTTTTATATTAAATGTTAGACTGAATTGGCCTCAGTTGGATATTAGACCTTTTCTGTCATAAATGACAAGAGCTGCGAAATGCTGAGTTTAAAGACACGTAGCTGGGATTTAATTGTCAATATATATACAGTATATATATATATATATATATATATGTATGTATGTATGTAAGTATGTATGTATGTATATTTGTGTGTTTATGTATGAATATGCATTTATATATACACTGACATTTACAATTATATATGCACACGTGTATATATACATACATACAACATACATCCATACATACATACATATATATATATATATATATATATGTATGCATGTATGTGTGTATGTATGATATACATGTACATGCCGTTTGTTGGTGTGTATAAGAACAGTGAGACAAACAATAATCATGAAATACCTTTAAAGACCTATCCCCGTTCACCCTCTGAATAGAACTGCCATCCTTGTAACTTTGAAGCTTTAATAACTCGATTACAGAGATATGCTTCGCCGAATAGATTTTTCCATCCCCTTGAGTAATAACATTTTTTGCTAATTATAGCCGGCGGGTTTGATTATGAGCGGAAAGAGGACAGATTTCGTGATATTGTGACGGGTTTCAAGTTAAATTGCATCTTTAACTCACACACTGGTCAAAATGATTTATTTGATATTCATTCAAATATAAATTATAATTGTAAATGTAGTTTTAAAGCTTTCTTCGGTCAATAATATATTCGTTTATTATTTTTATAGATAATAATAACTAAAGAATTGTTCATTACTTTCCTTGTAGTTTATTTATTTCCTTATTTCCTTTCCTCACTGGGCTATTTTTTCCCCATGGGAGCCCTTGGGCATATAGCGTCCAGCTTTTCCATCTAGGGTTGTAGTTAAGCTACTACTAATAATAATATTTGTGCAATATGCTGTATAGTTTGTAAATCTTATGGTAAACTGCTAATCATGAAAGCATTTAGTTATTCCAAATTCTACATAATTAAATATTCAAGCCTTCTGATTATGCAATTATTCTTCTATTTAATAGTTTATTTTCTTATTCCCTCTCCTCACTGGGCTATTTTTTCCCCTGTTCGAGCTCTTTGGGCATATAGCGTCCTGCTTTTCCATCTAAGGTTGTAGCTCACCTACTACTACTAATAATTTTTTTTTTTTTTTGATATGCTGTATACTTTGTAAAATGTATAAACTGCTAATCATGAAAGCATTTAGTTATTCCCAGTTCTACATAATTCAATATTCAAGCCTTCTGACGTATGCAATTATTATTATTATTATTATTATTATTATTATTATTACTATCCAAGCTATAACCCTAGTTTGAAAAGCAAGATGCTATAAGCCCAGGGGCTCCAACAGGGAAAAATAGCCCAGTGAGGAAAGGAAATAAGGAAATAAATAAATGAAGAGAACAAATTAACAATAAATCATTCTAAAATAAGTAACAACGTCAAAACAGACATGTCATATATAAACTATTAACAACATCAAAAACAAATATGTCATAAATAAACTATAAAAATTTTCCATGAGAAACTCCTACTTGCAATGACTGTGTGTATCATTCCTGGGGGATGAGAACAGAATCTCTTCCACATCATATCTTTCCCCCTTTGATAAAGTTTTCTTTAGATTTGACCTCAGTAAGAGGATTTACTTGTGTATTCTCTTGGGCTCTGTGTTGGGGGATGGTATTCAGTTAGAACTATGGATGAAATCTATATGGATTGACTTACCTTTTATGTTTTATTATTCTGCTAATGAATTCAAAACTCTCTCTCTCTCTCTCTCTCTCTCTCTCTCTCTCTCTCTCATTGGTTGAACTCCATAATTGGCTTGTTTTAATTTATATTATTTTGAAGTTAGTGTTATTTAGTCTTAATGTTTAATTCACGAGTTTATGTTGAAATAGAAGCTGACATAATATTGAATGTTATTGAATATTGTAATGTTTAAGGATTTTATTCGTTATGAATGTTTTCAATAGTTTTTTTTGATCAAATATATTTTTTACTTATTAGACTCGAAAAAGGCTAACTTACGTAACTATTTATCCGTCTATCTATATTTATTTATACATTCTCTCTCTCTCTCTCTCTCTCTCTCTCTCTCTCTCTCTCTATATATATATATATATATATGTATATATATACAGTGTATATATATATATATATATAATACAGTATATATATATGTATTTTATATATATATGTGTATATATATATATATATATATATATATTTATACATCTATATGTGTGTATGAGCTAGCATACATTTAGATCATTTTATATTATCTTGTAATACATTATAATTTTTTCTGCACTGTTACATCGAAAATTTTATATCTTATATGCACTTGGCTGGTATTTGACCAACAACGTACATGATTTATCTATCCCATCTTCTTCATCAACTCCTTGTTTCGATCTGGTTTTCTTCTGTATGAAATACTTTTGAAGTTTCATCATATTAAGTTGTGCAGTAAGGATAGAAATCCGTCAAAATATTTTCGATGTTTTCGCATTTTTTCATTAGTAGATTTAAATATTTTTTTTTTCCTCAGTCTCCTCCCGTCAAAACTTTTTATGTTTTCGTAGTTCATAAGTAGATTTATTATTTTTTTTTTCGTCCTCAGTCTCCTCCCGTCAAAACGTTTTCTTTTTTTTCGCATTGTTCATAATTAGATTTATTTTTTTTTTCATCCTCAGTCTCCTCCCGTAAAAACGTTTTCCATGTTTTCGCATTGTTCATAAGTAGATTTAATTTTTTTTTCATCCTCAGTCTCCTCCCGTAAAAACGTTTTTCTATGTTTTCGCATTGTTCATAAGTAGATTTAATTTTTTTTTCATCCTCAGTCTCCTCCCGTAAAAACGTTTTCTATGTTTTCGCATTGTCCATAAGTAGATTTAATTTTTTTTTCATCCTCAGTCTCCTCCCGTAAAAACGTTTTCCATGTTTTCGCATTGTTCATAAGTAGATTTAATTTTTTTTTTTCATCCTCAGTCTTCTCCCGTAAAAACGTTTTCTATGTTTTCGCATTGTTCATAAGTAGGTTTAGGTTTTTTTTTTTCGTCTTCAGTCTCCTCAGCTTGAAAACCCCCACCCCCCTTAAGGAAAATAATATGTTTAAAGAATGAATGAATTGACCAAACACATGTTTTCTAACCGCTTGTAAGCTTTTTAAGAAAAGCAAATATATCTCCCGCATCGTTCTCCCTTGGAAATATCCTCCCCGGATATTTCTCTGATACCTGAGCATAACTCAATGACAACATGCTGAGAAGTAAACACCTCTCAGGGAGAAACTTGACGAGATGCATACTCTATTGTCTCTTGCCATGAAAATTTGAGAAGGATGGAATACGATACCAGAGAAAAGGATGTTTATTTCTTATTCTGAGGTCTTGTATCTGGAGGTAAATTTTAAACATTTTGCCTGTTATTGAGCACCCTCATACTTTGTTGCTTTTTCGGGTGTTATTGAGACTTTTCCTGTCAATATTTAACTTCTAAGGTGTGTTGCAAGTATTTAAGAATATAATTATAATATTTTTCCTTTCACGCTGAACGGCAACCACTCGGAAACCAGTAATCCCCCACAAATTACCCAAAGTAGCGTGTGGTAATTAAAAATTATGGAATTTACTGCATTTTCATGTTAATTGATTGTAAGATGATGCCATACACTTAAACATTTGCCGTAAATAACGGTAAAAATCATGGAATAAATGTTGTGAGGTATTTGCCGTTTTAAAAACTGATATATTGGCATAAAGGAGTGATATTACGGTTAACAACTCGTAAAAGAAAATAACAAAGTTTAGTAAAATTACGGTCGCCTGTATTTTTCTGAAATACGACTGATAACAGTATATTTTTAGGGAGAATTTCCGATTAAAATTACAGTTTTTTAAACAGGTCTTGTACTTGAATAAGGAGCATCAAAGACTATTATGTTGTTTTTAATTATTGCCAGCCATCATCCACGTGATACTTTAACGACCTTTTTTTTTTTTATTTTTTTTTTTTTTATTCCAGGCGTCAGATATCATATTCTAATCAGATATATCAATAAGAACGTTATAATAACTTTGAACTCATCGGGTTTATCCTTATTATACGAGTATAGTCGTTAAAGCTTCGGGGCTCAACGAAGCCTTTATCAAACTACTATCCTTTTTTTTTTACAATAATTCTTATCTAGAAGAGAGTAAAGTGTAATATAAATAGATTATTGTTGTTGAAAAGCTGCAGGGCCTTGAAAAACAACGGATTGTGAAAGAATATGCCTTAGAGAAAAATGTCGTCAAGAAAGACAAATATCAAATAGCAGCAGCCGTAATTGTTTCTCATATTTCTACTTTTGTTTATATAGTTATCTTATTTATAATTTTGATACCGTTGTTTTTACTGTCTTAAGATTTTTTCTAATGCTGCTGAAGTTTATTACTGCATTAATTTTAGAAAAGGAAACATTTTTCAGTGCACACACACACATATATATATAATATATATATATATATATATATATATATATTTATATATGTATATGTATATATATATACACACATATAAATATATATATATAGATGTATATATATATATATATATATATATATTCGTCTGATTATAATGCCTATCAAATTTACTGTAATTTCAATGAATCAGACTACATAAACAAAATAGGTTTTTGCTTGAGCTTTTTTTTTTTTGTGTGGGGGGGGGGGGCAGCCGCCGTTTTTTCTATATGATTTTATACTTACACAGAAATGTTTTAAGGATATGACAGTCCTATTGGGAGCTACGGTTAATGATTATTTAGATTATTTATACATAGTAATTTATTGCCTATTTGAATGAAAATTTCAAACGGCTGTATATATCAGTTTGAATATAAACGTACAAAATTAGTAATTTGACATATTAATCTGAGTTCAAAAAAATAATTATTTTCCATCGATTGCATAACTGATATAATTTTGTGATGAAGTTGTAATACAATACATTGCTTGGGTCTGTAGAGGCGACATTAGTTTTAATGGAATCGTCCTCTCTCTCTCTCTCTCTCTCTCTCTCTCTCTCTCTCTCTCTCATTAACGCTTTATGAATATATAGAATTATGAAATAAAACGAGCAATGAATAAAGTGTTTCACAAAAATGTTTGTGTATTCTCAGTTTTAAAGGCAATCATAAAAAATAGAAAGCCTAAGGGCATCAAGGGTAAGTCCTCTAGATATAGATATCTATGCTCTCTCTCTCTCTCTCTCTCTCTCTCTCTCTCTCTCTCTCATTAACGCTTTATTACTATATAAAAGTATGAAATAAAACGAGCAATGAATAAAATGTTTAGCAAATATGTTTGTTTTCTCAATTTTGAAGGAAATCCTAAAAATAAAAAGCCAAAGGACATCAAGGGTAAGTCCTCCAGATATAGATATCTATGCTCTCTCTCTCTCTCTCTCTCTCTCTCTCTCTCTCTCTCTCATGAAGGGACAAACATAAGGAGATATCTGTCAGAACTTCTGTTGTTTATTCAGAGACAATTATGAGACCTGATTCTTGGGAACTGGGAACCTTAATAACCTGATTACTGATATATGCATCGACTAATATAATTTTCTCCTCCTAAGGGAGATAACATTTGTGATGATTACCGTTACAAGGATTGGTTATTACTTCAATGATTGGTTATTACCGTATAGGCGGCTGATTGAAAGGATTTGGAGATGTTATGCTCCTGAAATTAAATAAATTTGTACTTTAATCGCAATCTGGTTAGAATTAGTTTTTTTTTATGTTAGATAATTTCAAAATGGAAATTTTGGAATCTATGTTTAGTACTTTATTGTATATATTCAAAATTAACCATTGATAATTATTTAAGTGACGATTGGGTTATCATCTATCATGAAAATGTTTTTATTTATTTATTAATTTTTTTTTTAAATTTAACGCTTTTCAAAAGTAGTTTCCAATTAGTACAGAAGTCTTTTTTTTGTTTTCTCTCCAACATTTGAACCAAATCTTTACATGCAGCTTTTTTTTTTTTTTTTTTTTTTTTTTTTTTTTTTATTATTATTATTACTCTAGTCCTCCCTTCCCAAGAGGCGAGTATACATGCATCCTATGTACTGTGTAAGGCCCTCTTCTTTCATTCTTCCCTTTCGTCGTCTTTTAGGTTAATAAAATGCAAATTTGTCAATTGCTTTCGAAACTGAACTTTCTTCGTGTTCCTTCATGGTCCACCTTTATGTAAGATACCTCATGTTTATTATCCTCGAGACTAAAGGAGAGTTTGGTTATAAGTCAGGTTTTCAGTAGCGTATATTGCAAGCTAAAAGTTCTCTTTCAAAGATGTCCACCAAAACTATTTTGAATAGGATATTGTCAGAGAAGTAATTTTCCTAAAGGTTGAAAGGTCGCTCATGGATGGCAGAGGGAAGGGACAGTGACATTGCTTTATCAAGCAGGACAATGCCCTAGAGACTGATCATATATACATATGATCAGCGCCAAAGCCCCCTCTCAACCCAAGCTAGGACAAAGGAAGGCCAGGCAATGGCTGCTTATAACTCAGCAGATAGACATATAGGCTCCCCCAAACCCCCCATCCTTACCTCACAAGGATAGTAAGGTTACAGCGCCCAAAGAAACTAACGAGTTTGAGCTGGACTTGAACCCCAGTCTGGCGTTCACCAGTCAGAAACGTTCATCGGCCACCACAACCCCAGAAAATGGTGAATTAAAGGATACTGGATATGGATAAGAAAAGTATTTTATAATCAATGTTGCAATATTCAATGCAACGTGAAAGCAAGATAAAAAATTACCGTAGAGCTGGGGGTGTGGCTAGTGCTGTCGGTACACCTCGCGCGGTGCACTTTAGATATTACTTGAGAGTCTTTGCAGGGTTTCTTCAATCCCCATCTGCATTTGCTTTATATCCTTCTACGTTATATCCGTTTCAGCTTCCTTTCTTCCTTCCTGTAGTTCAACCTCTTCTAACTTTTATCTCATAGTGTAACTTGAGTTCAAAACTAAATGCGCTTTAGCGCTGAATGGCACCACAAACTCAGCAGTGGGCTACTTGGTTAAAATATTTAAATCCAATCCAAAATAAATCTTACACACATACACACACACACACACACACACACACACACACATATATATATATATATATATATACACATACTTCTGGCCATGGGTTCAGCTGGTGAGAGGTGGGTGCTTGTGTGTATGCGCAGCCATTTTTGACAGGTTGCGTACACTAGTTATATTTAATACATGAAGTGTAAGGATATTTTACAATACCTTTGAAGAGACGTATATTACTTCCGCTTTATTTCATAATCATTGTTTTTTGTCATGTTAGCTGGCTTTGGGAGTACAAATTGTTGTACCCTTCTCTGTGCTCCAGAATGGAAAGAAAATAGTTAGTGTAGAAGGATTTAAGGTAACCTGAAGGAAGAGAAGTTTATGAACAGTTTTCTAGTTTTCTACCCAACATTTTTAACTTTTCAAATTAGCCACTCTATATCACTTCAGTTTGGCCCGTCTCGGTTTTCCAGACACGAATCTTTAAAGGTTTAAAGGCCGCTCTTAAATGGCAGTGGGAAAATAAGTGACATTGCCCTAGCTAGCAAGACAATAACCTAGAGACTGACCATATACACATATGACCAGCACCAAAGCCCCCTCTACACCCAAGCTATGACCAAGGAGGGCCAGACATGGCTGCTTATGACTCCGCAGATAGACCTATAGGCTCCCCCAAACCCCTCATCCTTAGCTTAAAAGGATGATGAGGTTGCAGGGTCCAAAGGAACTAACGAGTCTGAGCGGGACTCTAACCTCAGTCTGGCGTTCACTAATCAAGGACATTACCAATTAGGACACCACAACCAAAAAGGCTTAAATGCTTAAAGAATTTATAGCTAAGTCCTCGCTGTGTTTCATGGCTGGTCTGGCCTTTTCCAGGAAGTGGATGAATCTTCGACTTCCTACCCTTTAGCAAATATCCTCCACGGATAATCTATCAGGTGCCCGGTCAGGGCTGAGTGACGGATTGGTGAGGAATTATACGCGGTTTATGCGGTGAGGTGAACCAAAGAAATATGTATTTATGGAAAGGGTGCATTATGTATTACTCTTTTGATATTAAGTTTATATTTTTATAAGAGATTTGCATATGGTATATGATTTAGAAAAATAGTAATTAAAGTAATATAGAATATAAAGAGGTATCTCTCCCGAAACATAAAGAGCAAGTGGCTCCTGGAGATATATATATATATATATATATATACAGTATATATATATACTGTATATGTATATATATATATATATATATATGTATATATATATAAATATATGTATATATATATATGTATATATATAAATATATGTATATATATATATATATATATCTATATATAATATATATATATATATACACACACACTCATTAAGACCATCCTCTTTACAAAATAGTTAAATATAAGAAAAAATTTGAGGATGTTTATTTATTCGTTTTTTTCTGTACCTACATAACTTTTGATCACAAAGGTTATTGTTAAAAGGCTGTAAGGCCTCTCTGAACTACAATGGGATTGAAGGGTTTCGGCTACTAAATGCTTAATAGCTAATGCTGTGGAGATTTCTCCTCTCTCTCTCTCTCTCTCTCTCTCTCTCTCTCTCTCTCTCCACAGAGAGAGAGAGAGAGAGAGAGAGAGAGAGAGAGAGAGAGAGAGAGAGAGAGAATAATGTCCCTTATAGTAGGGCATAATTACATAAATGAATATTTTTGGGACATTTGGCGTTTTATTGTACGGGAATTTGGTTTACTCGGGCACACTATTCTATCTAATTTCTCTTCTTCTTGTTTTGTTAGTTTTTATAGTTTATATAGGGAATATTTATTTTAATGCTGTTACTGTTAAAATATTTTTTTTTGTTTCCTTTCCTCACTGGGCTATTTTCCCTGTTTTAGCCCTTGGTCTTAAATCATCCTGCTTTTCCAACTAGAGTTGTAGCTTGCCAAGTAATGATAATGATAATAATGATATTAATGATGATGACATGAATTTTATGAACTGCGAAACATGTTAAGACTGTCAACATGTTTTCAATTGCCAAAAAGCTTTTCTGCAATAATAACTTTAAATACACACTATAAAGCTCCACAATGCCAGGTAACTCATAATCAATCAATCAATCAATCCACAATATAATGAGTATATACAATCGACTTCGTACGTTGCCAAGTAAAGCGCTTACCATTCGTCAGGTCAAGACCATAGGAAAAGGAAGTCTCTACTTCTGAATGAGAAAGCTATTTATTATGAAAAGATATTCTCTCTCTCTCTCTCTCTCTCTCTCTCTCTCTCTCTCTCCCCGGGATAGGTTTTATGGATTTGTAAGAAAAGAATTTGACGTTGATCGGTAATCGAAATCTTAAATTGTCAGCCTTATTATGAATGAATCCATATTGAAGGAGAATTCGTGAGGGTACAGTCGGTCACCTGTGAATTTGAAGGAGAGAGAGAGAGAGGAGAGAGAGAGAGAGAGAGCGAGAGAGAGAGACGTTTATATCTGTATTACCTGGCCAACCGAGCCCTTCATAATACTATAGTACTTAATGTTGTATGTTTTCTATATGTTTAATTTTCACTAATGCCGTCCCTTGTGTTTCTATAAATTAATATTTTCATTTTAGTAATTAATTATTTATTGATAATGAAAAATAGAGTCAAATCAATTATTTATTAATAATGAAAAATAGAGTCAAATCAATTATTTAGTAATAATAAAATATAGACTCAAATCAATTATTTATTGATATTGAAAAGTAGACTCAAATCAATTATTTAGTAATAATGAAAATTAGAGTCATATCAATTATTTAGTATTAATGAAAAATAGAGTCAAGTGTAACCCATTAAAAACGTTTGTTGAATGAAACTTTCCAAAACCATTTCGAAGTGATGCTAGCAAAGATGGTTCAGGCAGCGGCGTGATCACACACACACACACACACACACACACACACACACTAGGGTGTTTTCAACGACAAGCTTTAGGATCCTTTCATTTAATGAGACCAATATCAGGATGCGGCATGAAAGGATTCAGCACTGCAAATTGTGTGTGTAT
>NC_090752.1:14994982-14997482 GCF_036898095.1 Palaemon carinicauda
TACGTACCAATTAGCGAATATCGAATATAGGCAAATAATCTCTCTCTCTCTCTCTCTCTCTTCTCTCTCTCTCTCTCTCTCTCTGTATGTATGTATCCTTGTATATATTTATAATTTACTAAAGCTGGCATTACATTACTGCAAAAAGGTCAGGTGATCAAAAATGGTTCTTTCCTTTAATAATAATGTTTTTTTTTTTCTCCTGAAAGGATTTTTCCACTACAGGGATAAAGAGACTGTTACTCTTTATTGCTTATATCTAAGCACAGCACTCGGTATTATTGACGAGATGTTGCTTATTGGTAATTTGATAGAAAGCAATAATTACCCGACTGCAGATGTTTTTATAATGACATCCACTCCCCGATTTACTATAACGATAAAACTGAGGTAAATAATCCTGAAGCACAAAAGGATTTTTGGTGTCATTGTGAAATTCAAGCTTTCATTGTCGTAGGCCTTAAAAGAATAACTTACGTTATTATATCCGAATTCTTGGCATTGCTGCTTATATCTACCGAGATGACTCTAATGCTTCGCGTCTTAGACCTTATTCTCCATCAACGTTAAAATATTGTTTAATCTTTTACTAGTCAGTCTTCCTGAGGCCTTGGCATTCGAGCGATTGTTAACCTTATCACCAACGGTAAACATTGGGATTTACCTGTCTCCCCCCCTTTTTTTTTTTTTTTTTTTTTTTTTTTGCCTTAGAGTCTTCTGCAACCATTTTTTTTCAGCAAGAAATGTTCCTCTACGTCCTAGTGTTTCTTAAATTAGCAAGTCCAACATCTTTTCAGACGTATCAGCATCCCTATACTGTTGAGGCACCTTGATGACACTCAACCTAGAAGCATAGTTCTTGCTTGCTCCTTAAAAAGCAAGAATCAATTGTTTTGGATGTTTAAGCATAGATGAAGATGCAATGTTTATAGTGACACCGTCATGTACATGGCTCTATTTCACTTGATAATTTCTGTTTTATTTCTTTCCATTAAATACTGTTTTCCCCCCTATTTTTCCTATGTATAGACACCATTTTGTGGAGGCCTGCCTGCCGTATCCTTTAAATGTTTTGAGCAATAACTATATTATTGATACTATGGGAAGCAATTTACCATTAAGTCCATATTAATAAAGGAAGGGGTTGCTTGCATCAATACCCCCAATCTTAATGAAGGGGGAACTTGCTTGTATCTTTGAATTCTCTATAATAAAGTGGAAAGGGTCCTTACACCGCCGTAGTCAATATCTGGAAGATTATTGGATATAAACAGGAATTTTTGGGTTTAATACGAACTAATAAACGTATTGTGAATATTTCGACATTGTAAGGGATTTGTATGAAAATTTAATTTTCAGCATTATTATTATTATTATTATTATTATTATTATTATTATTATTATTATTATTATTATTATTATTATTATTATAATAATAATAATAATAATAATAAATATTATTATTATTATTATTATTATTATTATTATTATTATTATTATTATTATTATTAGCTAAGCTAAAACAGTAGTTGGAAAAGCAGGATGCTATAAGCCCAAGGGTTCAAACAAGGAAAAATAGCCCAGGGAGGAAATGAAATAAGGATATAAATAAACTGCAAGAAAAGTAATGAACAATTGAAATAAATTATTTTAAGAACACTAACAACATTAAAATAGGCAATAAGATACAGTGAAATAAAACAATGCTAGTTTCCCAATACAATGGGGTTTCTTTCAAAGGTGGCGTGTTGTAATTGTTTGCATAAGCTATTATTGAATAAGTATTTATAGGTATTTTGAAATAAAGTTGATAGTATTTTAACATAAGTGTAACACACATGTATATATATATATATATATATATTTGTGTGTATATATGTATATATATATACTGTATATATACATATATATGCATATATATGTATATATATGTGTGTGTATATATATATATATATATATATACATACATACATATGTATATATATGTATATATATATGTACTGTATATATTTATATATATATATACATATGTATATATATATATACGTATATATATATACATATATATATCTATATATATACATATTTATATATATATATACATATATATATATATATATATAGATATATGTATGAATGTCAGCCTCCAACCATTTTACTTAATTGTGGTAGATTCTAGAAAGCGAACACGAGTCACTGTTACTTTACCCCCTGCGCTGGTCACTTCATGCAATACTCCACAATAAACTCACCAGCAGTGTGTCTACATCAGTAAGCACACTGCGCCATTCTAAGTATGTTCACCCTAGAAATTCCTTAATCATAATATATTTCCTTTTCAACACCTCCTTCACACCAGCCAACCAACTGGTTTGCCGGAGGTGAAGTCTGATCCGTGTTATACTAAAGAATACTTAAGATGAAGATCGTATTGCATTACGCTCTAGGCAGCCTTCAAAAACCGCTTGAAGTGATAATATAAGAGGGGTAAAGGTTTCTC
>NC_090752.1:14999662-15007162 GCF_036898095.1 Palaemon carinicauda
ATACTTCACATTTCATAGTCCCTAGCCATGTAGGCCTGGGTCTTCTAACTCTACTAGTGCCTTGTGGAGCTCAACTGAACGTTTGATGAACTAATCTCTCTTGGGGAGTGCGAAGAGCAATTCATATGGAATATTGTGATTTATGAATATAAACAGTGAAATACTTGCCAGATATGAAATTACATATAACTGGGAGATTGTGAGCATTTAATTGCTTTGTATGTGTCTCTCTTTTGTTCGCACCAGGTGATTAGCAAACGAGAATCATTGTTGCTCTTCCTTTGGCAGGAGATTATAATTCCGTTTGGTGTTAAAGTGAACGTTTAATTGATAGAAGGGGGGGGGGGGGAGAGGATGATCTTGATCAAGATCCATAATAGCTATTTTGTTTTTATGTGTGACCCTATACTCTCAGATTCTTTGTAGATCAAATTATGATATATAAGAAAATATAATTAAAGACGCTGAATAGCAAAGAAAGTTTTTTTACAGGCGTTGTCTTTCTTTTAATTATAAAGTAATGTTGGAAAATATTAAGAAAAATCATCTTTTAGTACCAAATGCTGATGAATTTTGACTATGATATCGGAACAAAATTTAAACAAAAAGTCACAAATTTATTTTTAGTTATCATAGTTTTCAGATATTGCTTTTTTAATTTCTTATCTTGAAATTGTCAGTTTGTTAGAATGTCATACAGTATTAAAACATGAAGAAAGAAGGAAATCTCCAACTATGTGTACAATGGATATACCCAAAATAGAGAGTGAAAAATATCTTGATTAAATCAAATAATTTATTCTCTATCAGCTGTCTTTTTTTTTTTTCAGATTATCATTGATTATTCATAATAGTTTTTGCTTTGTTTATGAGCAGTTGTGAAGATAATTCATAATAGTTTTTGCTTTGGTTATGAGCAGTTGTGAAGATAATTCATAATAGTTTTTGCTTTGTTTATGAGCAGTTGTGAAGATAATTCATAATAGTTTTTGCTTTGTTTATGAGCAGTTGTGAAGATAATTCATAATAGTTTTTGCTTTGTTTATGAGCAGTTGTGAAGATAATTCATAATAGTTTTTGCCTTGTTTATGAGGAGTTGTGAAGATAATTCATAATAGTTTTTGCTTTGTTTATGAGCAGTTGTGAAGATAATTCATAATAGTTTTTGCCTTGTTTATGAGGAGTTGTGAAGATAATTCATAATAGTTTTTGCTTTGTTTATGAGCAGTTGTGAAGATAATTCATAATAGTTTTTGCTTTGTTTATGAGCAGTTGTGAAGATAATTCATAATAGCTTTTGCTTTGTTTATGAGCAGTTGTGAAGATAATGCATAATAGTTTTTGCTTGGTTTATGAGCAGTTGTGAAGATAATTCATAATAGCTTTTGCTTTGTTTATGAGCAGTTGTGAAGATAATTCATAATAGTTTTTGCTTTGTTTAGGAGCAGTTGTGAAGATAATTCATAATAGTTTTTGCTTTGTTTATGAGCAGTTGTGAAGATTATTCATAATAGTTTTTGCTTTGTTTAGGAGCAGTTGTGAAGATAATTCATAATAGTTTTTGCTTTGTTTATGAGCAGTTGTGAAGATAATTCATAATAGTTTTTGCTTTGTTTATGAGCAGTTGTGAAGATAACTTCTGGGTAATGCTGTTCTCTCGTTGTTGTGCTGAGTTATATCTCCCGAGGATCCTGAGACCAAACTTATCGTGCCCTTCAAGAGGTTCTGGAACATGATTAAATCATCCTCGGAAATGAAAGACATAAAACTTTCCTCCGGTCTTCAAAAGAGTTTCTCTTATATATGACTCGGTTTCTCTTTTCGGACATTTTACTTTTATTCCGGATGTCTGGGTAAATTCATATCTTTTCAGAAGATGAACTTCAGCTGAATTCCTGCTTTGGTTATAAAACTTCTTTAGCCATGTGGATGAAGGTGTTTTTATGGAAAGATACCGGTGTTTTAGCACTGTTGAGGTCTTGATATCTGCTTTGGCTATCAAACTTTTATAGCCTTGTGAATAAAGGTTTTTTTTTTTTTTTCCTTTTTGGATAGGTACCGTTGATTTGGCACTGTTGGTGTTTTGATATCTGTTTTGGTTATCAAACTTTTATAGCGATGTATATAAAGGTGTTTTTTTTTTTTTTTTTAAATACCGCTGCTGTAATACTGTTGAGGTATAGGTATCTGCTTTGGCTATCAAACTTTTATAGCCATGTGAAAAAGTTTTTTTTCCTTTTTTGGAGGGATAGGTACCGTTGCTTTGGCACTGTTGGGGTTTTGATATCTGTTTAGGCTATCAAACTTTTATAGCGATGTAAATAAAGGTTTTTTATTTTAAAGGTACCGCTGCTGCAACACTATTGAGGTTTAGATATCTGCTTTGGCTATCAAACTTTTATAGCCATGTGAATAAAGTTTTTTTTTTTTTTTTTTTTTTTTTTTGATAGGTACTGTTGCCTTGGCACTGTTGGGGTTTTGATATCTGTTTTGGGTATCAAACTTTTATAGCGATGTATATAAAGGTGTTTTTTTTGTTTTGTTTATAAAGGTACCGCTGCTGAAACACTAATGAGGTTTAGATATCTGCTTTGGCTATCAAACTTTTATAGCCATGTGAATAATGTTTTTTTTTTTGTTTGGGGGGGGGGATTGGTACCGTTGCTTTAGGACTGTTGAGATTATGATATCTGCTTTGGCTTTCAAACTTTTTTAGCCATGTGAATAAAGGGGTTTTTTTTTATTTTATTTATTTTTTTTTTTTTTTTTTTTTTTTTTTTTTTTTTTTTTTTTTTTTTTCTCAAGGTACCGCTGGTGTAACACTGTTGAGGTCTTGATATCTGCCTTGGCTATCAAACTTTTATAATCATGTGAATAAAGGTTATTTTTTTAAAGGTACCGCTGCTGTAGAACTGCTGAGGTTTTAATATATTTGGCTTTAAGATGCATTCTTATTTATCCCACGGATACCCGCTTCCAATTCACACTCCTTTTTCCATGTCCCTCTACCCATCAATCCAAAACACCACCAGACTGCAGAGGCAAAGTGGATTAGCACAAAATTCAGTTGCTCAAATGAACCCTGTGAATAGGAAAGACTTGGCGGAGAGCGTGCGACGACTCGATAACTTCGCCCAGCCGAGGGGAGGCAGGAGGAAAATGTTTAGAGAAAGTATGCTCTTCTTATAGCAGCCAGATACAAACTTCCTAATGAGGTCTCGCGAGTCTGACCAGTGTTGCCGCTTCCGAAATTTCCATTGGGCTCTTTTTTGTGGGGGGGGGGGGGGGGGGTTAGAAAACAGCAACATCAAGAGGAGGAGCGTCAGCCGCATCGGCAAACGTACCCGTCTCCCCAAACTTATTCGTCCTCCTCCTCCTCCTTCTCCTCTTCATCGTCCCCCTCCTCCTCCTTCTCCTCCTCCTCCCCCCTCCTCCTCCCTTCTCCTCCTCCTCTTTCTCCTCCTCCTCCTCCTCCTCCTCTCTCCACCTTCTCTCCTACTTGAATCCCCACTACATCAGATCCGCTCGGGCGATTTCAATCAAAGTGGATCAGCACCCGGATTGCCTCACCTTGGGAATTCTCCTCTCCCCCCCCCCCCCATCCCCCAGTTTCCTCCTCGAGGAAGGGAAAGGGGGAGTTTAGAGAAAAGTTAGGAAGTTTCTATGTGGGGAAGGTACGGCGGTATGTAGGTAATGTACTTGGCTATTTACCAATGGATTTTTTATTCAGTTTTCAAAGTACGCGAGGGAGATGGAAATACATTTTTATTATTATTATTATTATTTTCATCATTATTATTATTATTATTTGTTATGATTATTATTATTATTATTTATGTACTTGGCTATTTACCAATCGATTTTTTTTTATTCAGTTTTCAAAGTGCGCGTGGAAGATGGAAATACATTATTATTATTATTATTATTATTATTATTATTATTATTATTATTATTATTATTATTATTATTACAAGCTAAGCTGCAATCCTAGTTGGAAAAGCAGGATGCTATAACCCCAAAGGGTGCAACAGGGAAAAATAGCTCCGTGAGGAAAGGAAATAAATAGATCAATTCATAAGTAAAGGATATTTAGGAAGTCCTGTAAATGTAATGAAAAACTAAACACCGTTAGTAAGTAAAATCCAAAGTAAGATAAGAGAAATAAAGAACGTCGGAAAGCCACCAATGAGAATAGCGTAGTAAAACAGAAAAGGAAAGGAAGAGTAGAATAAAGTAATTAAATAGCATATATCTCGGGTATTGTAGAGTATAACATAATAGAAAAATAATTTTGAATTTTGAATTTGGAAATTGGGAGTTATTGATGTTGAAAAAACCTACAGGAAAAGAAACCATTAATAACAATAAGATAAATAGTGTACGCAAAATTATGACGATAATTTATTGATAAGAAAATGGGTAAGAAAAATGAGAAAATACACTTTTACTAAGAAACGCGATCAGGAAAAGGGGGTAGTATGAATAATGAATACGGATTATAAAAAGGAACTAGTAAAAAAAGGATATGAAGAAAAAGGAAAGGAGGGATAGAATAAAAGAGCTAACAGAATAAAGAAAATTGAATTATCAGAGAGAGAAATTAGATAAAGTATTGGATGAAGATGAATAAAGTAAAAGGAAGGAGTGAGAATTTAAATTTTGAATAGCGCTGGGAGAAATGATAAGGAATTAAGACGTAGGTTATACGAACCTAAAGGAAAAAAGCCGATAATGGAATTAAAAACAAATTAAAAGGTGGAAAAGAATATAAGGCGAAAGTTTAAGATGCACTGTTAAAAATTTGCCGTAAACAACGGTAAGAATCCTGGAATAAATGTTGCCAGGCATTTGCCGTTTTAAAAACGGATATATTGAGGAGTGATATTGCGGTCACCAACCCGCAAAATATAATAAGAAAGTAGGTTAAAAATTACGGTCTCCTTTATTTTACTGAAATACAGATGAGAGCAGTATGTTTTTTACGGAAAATTTCCGATTAGAATAGCGGTTTTTTTTTAACAATGTGAGAAATGTTATCAATCTTTATAATCAAGGTCTAAGGAGGAAAATCTTGGCTTATTTAACCTTTTAAATCTCATCTTCACGTTATTTCTTATTAGGTTCTATCTTTCACCCATAGGTTACCACTTTTAATACCCCTCAGTATTTTTTATATTTAGATTATTGTCTATCGTTTATATTTGTGTTATCCCTGCCTGGTGATCGCCAGACTGTGGTTCGAGTCCCACTCAAACTCGTTAGTGTCTTTGATTGCTGCAACCTCACCATCCTTGTGAGCTAATGATGGGGGGTTTGGAGGAGCTTAAAGGTCTATGCGGAGATGTCAGCAGTCATTGCCTGGCCCTCCCTGGTCCTAGCATGGGTAGAGAGGGTGCTTGAGCGCTGGTCATATGCATGTTTTGTCTCTAGGGCATAGCCCTGTTTGCTAGGGCAATGGCACTGTCCCTTACCTCTGCCATTCATGAGCGGCCTTTAAACCTTTAGGCCTCAAGAAAATAAACGTGATCTTTAAGTTTTCATCCACGCTTTATCTGTAAGTCATTTATTATCCCTTATCTTTAGTATCTCATATGTTTATTCTATATCTACATACATTATTAAGTTTTCCTTTTTACAAATTATCCCATAAGTTATCATACATATTTTAAATTCATCTCTTCTCTACTTATCTTCTGTCCTTTATCTAGGATTATCTTCCATCCATCATTTCTGAAGCTTTTTATAAGTTAATCATTAACCAGCATATCTACCGGTGTTTTTATCGTCAGGGCGTCAGGTTACTCTCTGTCCCTATCGCCATGTTATATCTTTAAATAATTTCATGTTCAGGTAATCTCTTATCTATTCACCATCTGTCCTTCACTTCAATGCCCTCCCCCTCTTCTCAATCATCACTTTGTCCAATTTCTTTTATCTTGAATTGCCTTCCTTAATGTATTATTATCTATTATATATCTTAAGATATTTTTTTATCAAATTATAATTTGTTCTTTTTATACATGTTATCTGTCATCACAGTATCTTTAATAATTTACTCTAGTGTACGCGACCAGTCAAAAATGATGGCTAAATCTTAGATAGATATGCATGCGCCCGCACTCCCTTCTCACTAGGGTATGACTACTCCTCTCCCCCGTGCCTGTGAGACGGGCAGAGTTAATCCTGATCGTTGGGTACACACACACACACACATATATATATATATATATATATATATATATATATATATATATATATATATATGTATGTGTTTATATATATATTATTATGTATATTATATATATTATATATTTATGTTATATTATATTATATTATATATATTATATTATGTATATATATTATATATGTATATTTATTATATTATATTATATTATAATATATATACATATATATATATATATATATATATATATATATATATATATATATATATATATATATATATATATATATAATTACGGCTGATGGTGATGATGATATATATTTGTATATAGCCATACACTGGCTCATTATTATATAGGGGAGATTAATGTATCCTTTATTCACTATCTTCAACTTATCACATACCTAATTTTCATCATATCTTTACCGTGTTAGTTATGTTTATTTTGAACTATTTTATATCCAATGTCAGGTTTTACTTTATCCTACATAATAAAATTATTTTTGTATGGAGATCACCGATATGTTATACTATCAAGTAATCTCTTATCAAATTATAATCCATATTTTAGCTAAAGTAGTTTTGAATTATATCTTCTCTCCTTCATATTCAATTTTTCTGAGAATTTGGCCACGTGCTGGGATTTCGATTTATGCAGTTAATGAGATGAATTTAGAGTCTAATTAAGCATTTCTTTTGTCATTTAAATCTTTAAAAAAAAAAATTATTTGTATTTTTTGTTTTGAATATATGTTTGAAATATTTCAAAGTTTTGTTGTATATTATCAGAAATATGTTTATTACTTGGTTTCATAAATTTATAGTTTTTTATTTTCGTTTGTATTTCAGTAATTAGCAAGTCAAATGTTGATCTGCAGCTTCTTTTAATTCTCTCTCTCTCTCTCTCTCTCTCTCTCTCTCTCTCTCTCTCTCTCTCTCTCTCTCTCTCTCTCTCTCTCTCTCTCTCTCTCTCCGTCTGAGATATTAATTAATTTGAGATGTGGTTTCAGCCCTCCAGGTGCAAAGGGAAACTCAATATAGATGAAAATGACTTACTCGTTTCACAATATTTGATGAGAAAAATACCGCCAACTTCCGTCATTACATTTATTTCCATGTTCATTTTAGTAAAAAGATATGATGAAAAAGGTAAGATCATTATTCATCTTTTTCGTCAGAATTAGAACACATGCGTATTAATGCTTTATGATATTTTCATCTTTTTCCATAGCCAGAAGAGTAAAAAAAAAAAAAAAAAAATTATATCCTTGTGAGAAACTATCTTCGATATTTGGACGCCACTAAGATATTGTCTA
>NC_090752.1:15012162-15017162 GCF_036898095.1 Palaemon carinicauda
AACAGCAAATTTTTTCCTACAAATTATAAGTCAGTAGTTGAAGACTGGACTAAAGAACAGAATTCAAAATATGATAGAATGGCAAAATTAGAAAGATGGTCCTCAGGATAGGTTGAGCACGGAAAATCTTTAAAAACTTTCTTTAAATTTTATATAGATATCCTATTACATTCCGAATTTTATCAAAGCTCACCAAACAAACTATATTGAACTTAATTGGATGCTTGGCAGATGCAAATGAAAACAGTATTTATGTATTAATCATACTAACTTTTGTTGATGTATAAGCCTTCAGTTTAAGGAACACTAATTTTTCTCTCTGTACTGTGTGAGTTTTTTTTTTTTATTCTACTAGTACCATATTGACATCCAAAGTAAGGAAATGTAAGGACATTCCAAAATCAAACCATTGTTCTCTGGTCTTGAGTAGTGCCATAGCCTCTATAACATGGTCTTTCACTGTCTTGGGTTAGAGTTCTCTTGCTTGAGGGTACACTCGGGCACACTATTCTATCTTATTTCTATTCCTCTTGTTTTGTTAAAGTTTTTATAGTTTTTTAAAGGAAATATTTATTTTAATGTTTTTATTATTTTTAGAATATTTTATTTGTCCTTGTTTCCTTTCATCACTGTGCTCTTTTCAATGTTGGAGGCCCTGGGCTTATAGTATCCTGCTTTTCCAACCAGAGTTGTAGCTTAGCAAGTAGTAGCAATAATAATAATAATAATAATAATAATAATAATAATAATGATAATAATAATACATATACCAAGGCGTTCCCCCCAATTTGGCGGTAGCCGACATCAAACAAATGAAACAGAAAAAGGCACCTCTCCTCTCTACGTTCCTCCCAGCCTGACAAGGGACTCAACTGAGTTCGGCTGGTACTGCTAGGGTTGCCACAGCCCACCCTCTCCCGTTATCCACCACAAATGAATCTTCATAATGCTGAATCCCCTACTGCTCCTACCTAATAATAATGATGATAATAATTATAATAATGTGTCTATAATGCATCACGTAAATGTGTTTTCATATATGGATATATATGTATATTTTTAATCTATAGAATATATTACCCAGAGAGAGGATGTGATATTTCTGGTTCCTCGTTAAATATTTTAGTGAGATTGAGATGCTTAATACCTTATTCGTTTAAGAATTTGTATGTCCCACTAAGGCTTACTACTGACAATGTATACAATTTGCTATTCAGAATAACAGAGGTACAATTGATTTTTCAAGAAATTGAATATAGTCGTTTCCTTCAGTGGATATCAATTTTGGTCTACTGCTGTATGAAGCTAGGTAGGAACCATTCAACCATAGAGGCTCGTATGTGTGTGTGTGTGTGTGTGTGTGTGTGTGTGTATAGGTTATATCGGAAAATTGAGGCAATATCTGAACAATTTCAGACTATTTGTTACTTTCCCTGTCAGGTTGCCCATACACTTTCTAAAGTGTGGTCAAATTCCACGAAATTCATAGAGTTTTTTATGACAAAAGTTTGCAACTTTGTGTGTTGCCAAACGCGTATGAAAAATAACAGAGTTATATCATTAATTATACTTGCAGTAATGTAATATGAATTACTTGTGTGGATGCACGTAAGTATCAGTAATGGAGAGTAATGAAGCTTCCTGCTTTATTACCTCCGCCAACGATGTTGGAAGGATGTTATGTTTTACCCCCGGATTGTGTGTTTGTTTGTGTGTGTGTGTTTGTGAACAGTTCCTGGCCACAATGTTAATCGTAGAGTAATGACACTTGCAGGGATTAACTGTTATGTAAAAAGCTGGAAATGGTTAAGTTTTGGAAGGTCAAGGTTAAAGGTCAAAGTCACAGTCAAGCAAAATGTCCAATTCACGTAATCAGCCATAAGTTAGGACATAGTTGTCACAGAGACTTGAAACTTTGTTCATATTTGAGTGTCTGAAAATCCACACCAATTAATACATGTTAAGATCAAAGGTCAAGGTCGAGAAATAAGCTGCCGCGGTGGAGGTCTGCGCTTTACTGAGTACCCTTCTAGTTCCATGATGAAACGACAAGAAAATTCTCTAATTGAGCTCCTGTGAAAAAAATAAACCTCCATTTAACATATAATTCAGCATATAATTAATTGTAAATGTATTTTCCTTCAATAAATGAAGCACAACTATATTGAATGCATGTTCGTATGCAGAATCGTACCCCCTAGGGGTTCCAGTTTTACAGAGGTCAAATACTGAACCTGTGTGTGGAGGATAATACCTTTCCACGAACAAACATATATAGCTGGAATTGATACTGAAATATGAGGAATTGTATCTTTAACTGAAAATGAAATCAAAATAGGAGGAAGGAAATCTTCATCTGAAATTGGAATAATGTGGGGAAGTAAAGCCGGAATTATATTCGAAATATGCCCAGAGTGGAAGATATCTTTTTGTTCAATTGATAATTACTTTTGTAATATTTGATAACAGGGGATGCAACTGGTCATATTGTTGCTTTACGATTCCAGTTGGGATGACGCCTAATTAATTGAAATTGATATTTAATGAGAGAGAGAGAGAGAGAGAGAGAGAGAGAGAGAGAGAGAGAGAGAGAGAGAGAGAGAGAGAGAGAGAGAGAGATTTCTTGTTCGTAGAAGAAAAATTAATTATTAACAAGATATTATTGGTTTTACTCTATGATCTTACATTTCTGACTTTTTCCTACGTGTGATTATTCCATTATCGATCTCGGTAATGGTTAATTAACTCATATAATATAAATTTCAATACCGTGACTCTACTTAGCTCGAGTTTAAGACCTTGCAACGTGGAGATCATGGTATTTTTTAATATTTTAGATCATTTTTATCTATTATTTTTAATGTATAATACACTGCAATTTATCGATTGACCTATTAAACAATTCTCTATAAAATTGGTACTTGTTAAGATTAGTTTGTACCTTAAAGCGCAATGAGTTGTAGATATGAATAAATTACGTTGTAAAATCGACTGTTCTCACTTGAAGAATGTAAATCCCAGAACTTTTAAGTATCGCCGTAAATTATTAATGATAGCTTTCTTAAGTACCTGTGATCTCTCTCTCTCTCTCTCTCTCTCTCTCTCTCTCTCTCTCTCTCTCTCTCTCTCTCTCAAACCTAGAAGAAAAGGTTATAAAAAACAAAAGCGGAAGACCTTCGAGGCAGATTCTGCTCTCTCGTAAGAAAAATGGAGAGTCCTACTGTGTAGGGAAAGCTAGACATTTCTTCAGGTCCCTATTAAAAACACAGGTCGGAACTCTCCCTCCCTCTTTCGGCCTCCTTTTCACACACCCCTCTACCTTCCCCCGGCTCCCGCCTCCCCTCCGCCTCCCCCCCCCCCCCCGCCTCCCCCCCGCTCCCTCCCCCTTTGGTCTTTCCACATCCTTGATGATATGGTGATCACAGAGTGTGATAATCGTCCAGGATGACTGCCGTGCTCAAGTGCCCCTTCCCCCCCTCCCCTTCCCCCCCTCCCCTTCCCTTCCCCTCCCTCCCTGCCCCCTCCCCCTCCCGCTACCCCTCCCCCTCCCCATCCCTCCAACGATCCTCCCCTACCCTTACAAAGCTGCCAATCCATTTCGAAAAAAAATCCTCCCTCTTATGTTCTGCTGCACAAAGAAATATGTCTACTTGAGGATACGACATAAAAAAAGGCTGAGAGAATCGTTATTATATATGATATGAAGGAAGTGTTGTTTTTTTCAATTCAGTAGAACATAATCCAGTTTTACTTTTTTCATAGAAACTTCACAACGTATATATATATATATATATATATATATATATATATACAGTTTATATATATATATATGTATGTATGTATATATATATATATATATGTATATAATATATATATATATATATATATATATATATATGTATATATATATGTATATATATATATATATATGTATATATATATATATGTATATATATATATGTATATATATATATATATATATATATATATATATATATATATATATATACTGTATATATGTCCCAAGCCTTGTATGAAAAATATGTTGATGTATATAAGTTATACACAGTGAGATCAATGGCCTTTTTTTAGAGTATTAGCCCATGACTGGCATGAATTGTTGTGTGAGATCACTGAACTCTGTTATAAATTAGGTGACGTGTATTAAGAGAATATTTCCATCACAGTGGAGATTTTCACAAATCTAGTAGTTTCAGCATATTAACACAGCAACATTGTATGACTTGCTCAGAAGGAGTGACAGTACCATTCGTGCGTTCCCAAGAACAATATGCTGCCCGTTTGAAGAGTATCTTGGTGTTCATAGTGCATTCACGAACCTTTTGTAATAAAGTGAAAAAAACCTATATCCCGATGTCTCATTATCCGTCGACATGGGATATATATATATATATATATATATATATATATATATATATATATATATATATATATACATATATATATATATAATATATACCGTATATATATATATATATATATATATATATATATATATATATACGGTATATATTATATATATATACCGTATATATATATATATATATATATATATATATATATATGTATATATATATATATATATATATATATATATATATGTATATATATATATATATATATATATATATATATATATTTGTGTGTGTATGTGTCTGTGCG
The DNA here is from genome assembly GCF_036898095.1 of Palaemon carinicauda. Classification (NCBI taxonomy): domain Eukaryota; kingdom Metazoa; phylum Arthropoda; class Malacostraca; order Decapoda; family Palaemonidae; genus Palaemon; species Palaemon carinicauda. Next base: position 15,016,846 of record NC_090752.1, read on the forward strand.
TGTGTTTCCTTTAACCCAAAAATATATATTTTCACAACTCTGTTTTGGCAAAATGTGTATGGAAGAATCTTTCAACATAGACCAGCATATTTCGCTAATCTTTTAGGCGTACAGCCGACATAACGTAGACTTGAGGAGATTTGTTACGTTAATTCCGCCTCTGAGACACAATGATAATGAGTTGTATAATTACCTTAAGTTTTCTTTATTTACTTATAATCTTAAAAAGTAGCATCACAATGCAAATATGATCACGATTTTTTTTTTGTGATATTTGTAAATGTTTTATGGTATTTAGATTCACAGTTTAAAAGTTT
>NC_090752.1:15022162-15027162 GCF_036898095.1 Palaemon carinicauda
GAAAAAAAACACTGAAAACTAAAAGTATTTTATAGTTCATATTGAATTCGTATAAGTATATAATTGCATATTTATATTGTAGTTATAATATGAGGCTAAAAAAGCTACTCTGGAAACTCTAAAAGATAAGTATATAATTGCATATTTATATTGTAGTTATAATATGAGGCTAAAAAAGCTACTCTGGAAACTCTAAAAGATAAGTATATAATTGCATATTTATATTGTAGTTATAATATGAGGCTAAAAAAGCTACTCTGGAAACTCTAAAAGATAAGTATATAATTGCATATTTATATTGTAGTTATAATATGAGGCTAAAAAAACTACTCTGGAAACTCTAAAAGTATTTTATAATTGTTATTGAATTCGTATAAGTATGCATGTTTATGTTGTAGTTATGAGGCTAAAAAACCTACTCTGAAAACTCTAAAAGATAAATATATAATTGCATATTTATATTGTACTTATAATATGAGGCTAAAAAAACTACCCTGGAAACTCTAAAAGTATTTTATAGTTGTTATTGAATTCGTATAAGTATATAAATTCAGATTTATATTATAGTATATGAGGCTGAAAAAATCTACTCTGGAAACTCTAAAGTATTTTATAGTTGTTATCGAATGCATATAAGTATAGAAAGGCAGATTTATATTGTAATTATATAAGGCTAAAAAAAAAAAAGAAAACTTCGCAAGAAACTCTAAATTATCTTATAGTTGTTATTGAATTCGTATAAGTATATAAAGACAGATTTGTATTGTACTGTAGTTCTTATTTTTCTAAGTTTATCATATGGGAATGTCTATGGAATATGTTTCCAGAATCATTTACTGAGTGAGGATACCTTAACGTGGTGAAAGGGTTTATATATCACCATGATCAGCAAAGTTGTACTAGTCAGGGCCACCCTTACTAGGTTGGTTTACTGTGAGCGATGAGACGAAAGTCTCCCACCATTATCAATCCGCAATGGCCAGGGTGGTGATAAAATGGCCAAACTCCGGTCATAAATAATTACATGTCGAGGCCTTTGTATTGCAGTGGATTAGAAACGGTTGTATTTGTTGCTTGTTGTTGTTGTTTAACAATAGTGCCTTATTCTTAAGCATTAAAAAGATATTTAGCTAACACATATAATTAAGTACTTAACAGGGAATTCTGGGTCTTCTGTAAATTGTTTTTGAGGGAAAATTTTTCATTCATAAAGTAAATTCAGGCCCATACGTTCTTCCATTGTATATATTTTAATATTTGGTTTACACAAAACAATGGGTTTTATCCTGTAACAAATATATTTTGTCCAGAAAAATTAAAAGATTTTCTTCCATAAAGAAATATAAGTCTATTAATCAACCATCACAACAAACCCCTCATACATCAACACCAAAACAAAACAAATATTTAATCATAAATCTTTATAAATCATGTCCTTCCGTCTTTGTAGCTCACCATTTTAAACCATCCGATTTTAATACAATACCTTATATCCAAATAGGAATTGATTTACATTTCATAACTAGTTAAGTAGATTCGTTTCTAAATATTCATTCATTCTACTTCCTTATGAAATACTAGGTGGAAAAAGTAATTTCTTTACTGCCTAAAGGCTTACAGTTCTTTGCACTTGTAAACTTTATTGCACTTCTGGGGAAATTCTGGAGACAATCTACAAGGCTATATAGTTGGATCGTAAATAATAGTTTTTGTTTTACTGCTCTTTTTTTTTGTCTGTGCTGCATTTGCAGTGGACTGGGTTACTGGAAGGTTAGTCGCATACTATTAAATATCTTGAATCCGACCAGCAGATTAATTATAATTTAGGAATCATTTAACATACTCCGAGAGACCAGCAAGGCATACAGCGTAAAGCACAAAATCCTCCTCATTTAGATCTCTCTCTCTCTCTCTCTCTCTCTCTCTCTCTCTCTCTCTCTCTCTCTCTCTCTCTCTCTCTCTCTGTCTTCTCCACAGAGCTATAGTGAAATAGCGAAAATATCTGCTGATAAGCAGAGAATGCCTTTGGAGATACAAGGAGCCAAAGGTGAAGTAGTTTAGACATCCTTTGAAGAAAGACCCCCGTGAGTTACTTAGGTAAAGCCAAGAGCCCTCGACGTCGAGGGGAGGTGCAGCAAAGTTGACCTGAGATGACTCGGGAACTGCATTTACACCAAATGAAAAGGTTAAGCGAGGGGAAGGGTCGGGTGATCATGAGGTTTTCGCTACAAGGAGACAGAGAGAGAAAAAAGGAGTTGGAGAAGGGGGAGGGGGGAACCAAGGGGACTTAGCTGTAGGGCTTTTGAGAGAGAGAGAGAGAGAGAGAGAGAGAGAGAGAGAGAGAGAGAGAGAGAACTTGGAAACCAAGTCTATGGTAGGTGGCTTTGTATGAGAGAAAGAGAGAGAGAGAGAGAGAGAGAGAGAGAGAGAGAGAGAGAGAGAGAGAGAGAGAGAGAGAGAGGTAGATGTTCATGGTTCTTAGTACTAACGATTTCATTAGAGAGAGAGAGAGGTAGATGTTCAAGGTTCTTAGTACTAACGATTTCATTAGTGAGAGAGAGAGAGAGAGAGAGAGAGAGAGAGAGAGAGAGAGAGAGAGAGAGAGAGAGAGACCAGCCTGGAAACCAAGACTACGGTAGGTGGCTTTGTGTATGAGAGAGACAGGATCATTGTGCTTAGTACTAAGGATTTCATTAGTTAGCAGAGTGTAAGGGTCTTTGTGGAGAGAGAGAGAGAGAGAGAGAGAGAGAGAGAGAGAGAGAGAGAGAGAGAGAGAGAGAGAGAGAGAGAGAGTTTTATTAGCTCTTATAAACGGATTCAATCCTAAAAAGCATTTCTCTTGATTGGCGTAATACTCCTTAGTTAAATTTGCAAAAGGTTAAGTTTAAAGTTTTATAGGTCACTCATAAGTTGCAGAGTCAAAGGACAGGACAATACCCTAGAGACTGACCACATATACATATGATCAGCGCCCATGCCCCCTTTCTGTCAAGCTAGGACCAGGGAGGGCCAGGCAATGCCTGCTGATGACTTAGCAGATAGAGATCTAGCTCACAAGGTTGGTGAGGTTGCAATTATTGCTAGAAATTATGAGTTAAATGGGTCTCGAACCGCCATATAACAGATCGCTAGGCAGCTACGTTTTCAATTAGCTATCGCAACTTTATATCAGTTTTGAATTTAGCTCTAATGACCTCCGCCAACGAAGTTGGAAGGAGGTTATGTTCTCGCCCCTGTTTGTCTGTTTGTTTGTGAACAACTTCCTGGCCACAATTTTACTCATAGCGTAGTGAAACTTTCCTGGATTAATTGTTGTATTGAGACGCGGAAGTGATTCAATTTTGAAAGTCCTAGATCAAAGGTCAAGGTCAAATTCGTGCATAAGGTCGACCGAATTAACCCTAACCTTAACCCTAAGTTCTCACATGGTTGTCACACAGACTTCAAATACGCCTACTGTCTAAATTGATTCTGGGAAATAAGCTGCCGTGGTGGAGGTCTGCACTCTCAGATTGCTTTTCTAGTGGACTATTTTTATCTAATGATAAAACGTTCAGCGTTTTATAATTTCAGAGGTTTTCCAATTATGATTATATATATTTGCAGGCAGATTTAATCTAGTGTTTACATCTGCATCCAAATCCCATTTGTTTTTGTTATTGATAAACGTGGGCTAAGCTGTTCTTTATTTAGGTTTTGGTAATCATTCATAATGCATCTATCTATGGAAAAGAATAAACACCCGTAAAACTGTGCTGTAATGGTAATGAAATACATTATTTGATTAACAAACCGGTCTGATTTGCATCAAAGGCTGCTCAAGTTATTAGTTTTTTTGCCTATAATAGAGACTTGCCATTGCCATTTTATAACATTTTGTACCATCAATAAAGTTAAAGGTGGTGGTTTTATGTGAGAGACTAGACGGCTAGTCCTGATCTTATAAATATACATTACTTACCAATCTGTAGTTCAGATGAATGTATCTTCACTATACTAACTAAGGAGTGGAGAGAAAGGCTAGTCATTGGACTGAATGACTTCGAATCGGAACTTAGGATTCATTACCCACCAATTATCATTATTCAAAGGTCGCTCATGAATGGCAGAGGCAAGGGGCAGTGACATTGCCCTAGAGACTATGATCAGCGCCTAAGCCCCCCTCTCTACTCAAGCTAGGACCTGTACCAACCGTGTGTCACACGATCGTACATATTAACGACATTTGATTTTGTGTATATATTATGCTTGTATCTTCGCTCTCCCCTCGCACTAAAAAGAACCTGAAATAACATGTATGTTTTTCTCACCATTAACTGTTAACCGGTGCGGTGTCGGTTGAACAGGAAATATCCTGTTGCATTGTACCTGAAATAATGTGTCTGTTTTTCTCACCGTTAACTGTTAACCGGTGCGGTGTCGGTTGAACAGGAAATTTCCTGTTGCATTGAGTTTTTGCATATAAAGGCGAGTGTTCTGTAATAAAGTTACTCAGTTGCTTTCATCCTGTCTTTGAGTCACAACCTTCTCTCGGCTCGTCACAGACCAATGAGTTCCAGGCAATGGCTGCTGATGACTCAGCAGATAGATCTGCAGGCTCCCCCAAACCTCCATCCTTAGTTTACAAGGATGGTGAGGTTGTAGCGACCAAAGAAACTAACGAGTTTGAGCTGGACTCGAACCACCGTCTGGCGTTCGCCGGTCGCGGACGTTACCACATTGGCAAAAATAAGCATGAACTTTTCCATCTAAAGAAACTACCTATTTAGTTTTAGAATGTCATTTTAGAGAAACTACAGCAGTTAATCTTTTCATCAACGACCATTGGTATTGTGACGCCATTGTTTATGCTGTTAAACAGCCGTTTATATCTTTTTTCCTAAATGGTTTTCATTTACATAATCACATCCCTGTCCCCTTGCCTTGTATTTATTTACATTAGGAACAACGTAAACAGTCATATTTGGAATTTGTCTTCCCCTCAACAAAAGAATTTTATT
>NC_090752.1:15037162-15039662 GCF_036898095.1 Palaemon carinicauda
AGATTTTAGTTATTCCAAATGGACCATATGACGGTCAGATGGTCCGCTGTCTTTTTTTAATAGAACTTTGACGTGGAGTTACAATGAAAAAAAAAAATTTTATTAGTGCATTTCAGAATTATTATTATTATTATTATTATTATTATTATTATTAATAGCCAAGCTACAACCCTAGTTGGAAAACCAAGATGCTATAAGCTCAAGGTCTCCAACAGGGAAAAATAACCCAGCGAGGAAAGGAAACAAGTAAATAAATAGATGATATAAGAAGTAATGAAAAATTTAAATGAAATAGTTTAAAAAAATATTAACAATATTAAAACAGATAATTCATATAAACCTATGAAAAGACTTATGTCAGCCTGTTCAACATAAAAAAACATTTGGTGCAAGTTTGAACTTTTAAAGTTCTACTGATTCAAATACTTATGAACTCTTTTTATCATTTTATAGATTTCTCTTTTGTGAGGAAAAAATATCCTATAATTCTTTGCCTAAGTCTACGATCAAATACTGTAGTTACAGTATGTTATGAAACCATAAAAGATTTTTTCAGATTTTTATATTATATTTTGAGAAGAAAAATAGACAATTCTTTGCATAAGTCTGCTATCTAATGGTGTAGTTATATGAAATATATGAATATCCTATAACTCTTTGCAGAAGTCCGATCTAATGCTGTAGTTACAGAATATTATGAAACCATAAAAGAATCCTTTTCAGATTTATCATCTTTTGAGAAGAAAAATATCAAATAATACTTTGCGTAAGTCTGCTATCTAATGCTGTAGTTATATGAAATATGCTTATCTGTCACTGAAGATTTTCAAATTTCACTTTTATCTGTGAAAAGCTACGATGATGCTAATATTCTGTCATAAGATCCGGATTATTAAAGGTAATCAAGTACAGACATTAACAAAAAGATATATTGTCAAATTTGTTTATGTTTTACGATAGCCATTCTTCAACCCAGGCTATATAATATTAACGATTGTGGGTAACTTTGAAATTTGTTGCATTACGCCACCGGTTTACCAAAGCCTATCTTTAAGGTGGATTCACTCTATTGGTCCGGTCACGCTCCAGTCACGGTTCGCTCTCTGTTCGGTCTAGGTACTGGGGTGTTCACACCTTCGGTTCGCTCTCGGTCCGATCAGTGTCTTGGCAAAATGATAAACATAAGGAAAAAATATAATTGTATAGGAATATTGCTCAGTTATTCTAGGAAATGTATTTAATTAGTGACCTTTACCCTGTTATTGAATGTAATGATTTTTTTTTCTCTCATGACGGGAGCGAGACTGGAGCGAAAGCGGACCGGAGCGCCAGTGTGAATGCTTCCATTTAAAATCATGTAACAATATTTGACCGGATCGTGACAGGAGCGAGAGCGGAGCGCGACCGGACGAGGGTTTTGGTGGCCTATTGGAAACGCCCTGCTTGGCTTGCGATCACAGGACTGGGGTTCAAGTCCCGCTCAAGCTAGATATTTTCTTATAGTGTTTAGAACCTCACCATCCTTGGGAGCTAAGGATGGGATGTTTGGGGGAGCCTATAAGTCTACCTGGTGAGTCATCAGCAGCCATTGCCTGGTTCTTCCTGGTCCTAGCTTGGGTGGAGAGGGGCTTGGGTCACCGGACTGGGGTTCAAGTCTCGCTCTAGCTCCATGTTTTCTTGTAGTGTTTGCCTATAGGTCTACCTGGTAAGTCATCAGCAGCCATTGCCTGAGCCTCCCTGATCCTAGCTTGGGTGGAGAGGGGCTTAGGTACTGATTATATGTGTATATATCGAGCTGGAAGGAAAAGTGTAAAAAAGTAAGGGAGAGAAATTTAGGTTTAAGGGGACAATGCCATTGTAATATCAAGCAGGATAGTACCCTCGAGACTGACCACATATACATATGATCAGCGCCTAAGCCCCTTCTCCATCCAAGCTAGGACCAAGGAGGGCCTGGCAATGGCTGCTGATTACTCAGAAGAAAGACCTGTAGGCTCCACCAAACCCCCCCCCCCCCATCCTTAGCTCTCAAGGATGGTGAGGTTGAAGGGACCAAAGAAACTAGCGAATCTGAGCGGGACTCGAACACAAGTCTGGCGTTCACTAGTCAGGGACGTTACCACATCGGCCACCACAATCCTAATGTTTTCACGAAGATAAATCTTTTCTCCAAAGGAATTCAAGTTAATTGATTATGGAATGTGGAAGGACATGGTTATATATAATATAAAAGCATAGAAATAACATGCATTAGAGAAACAGATCTTATGAAAAACAAACAAACAGTTGATTGCTATAGGAGTTTCAACTCCTCTCCCCTTCCCCGCACTGGAAACGTATTCCACCGTGTTCCTTTCCTAATTTTATTAGGCTGCCGAAACTCATGCAAGGCAGTACATGCATATTTCGAGGCAACAGAGCCGGCCCGTTTGTACCCTGTTAATTTTAATTTGATTTATCTCTCCGGAAATTTCTCGCAGAGGATCCATGGGAAATCCGG
>NC_090752.1:15042162-15044662 GCF_036898095.1 Palaemon carinicauda
TGACGGTGAAGTGTGACTGCAATGCAGTGGTAGAGAGAGAGAGAGAGAGAGAGAGAGAGAGAGAGAGAGAGAGAGAGAGAGAGAGAGAGAAATCATGCAGAAGTTCGGAATCAGGACGTGGAATAAGTTATGAAAGACAAGAAATGATTGGGAGAATTTTATTAAGACGTAGTGTGATATCGGAAAGTCTCTAGATCTGAGAGGAGCAAAATGAAGAACGAAGTTAAAAGAACCCTGAAATTGGGAGGATTCTTCTTTCGCAGGGAAACTTGGCCTGAATAAATGAGGGTAAAAGCCAGGTACCTGTTTGAGAGGCTCATTGGAGATCTCCTGGTAGCCTCGCGGTTATGAAAATGGTCAAGTGACTATAATATAATGGTGCAAAAAATGGAAAGGAGTAAGTGATGATTGAGATTGATGATACTGTTATATTTTATATGAAATTTACATTTCTTGTTATGAAACACTTTAAAGGCCGTTCCTGAATGGTGGACTTAAGGAACAGTGACGTTGCCCTATCAACCAGGACAATGCCTTACAGACTGACCATACGTATGATCAGCGCCCAAGTTCCTCTCCACCCAAGCTAGGACCAAGGAGGGCCAAGCAAAGGCTGCTGATGACTTAGTAGCCAGACCTATAGGCTCCCTCAAACCTCCCATCCTTAGCTCACAAGGATAATGAGGCTGCAGCGACCAAAGAAACTAACGAGTTTGAGCGAAACTCGAACCCCAGTCTGTCCATCACCAGTCAGGGACGTTACCACATAGGCCACCACAACCCTAAATATTGTATTATTATAAGATCTTCCACAGAAATATATATATTTTATTTCAGAGAAATAATCATTCATTGTATTTAGAATGTTATTAAGGGGAATGAATTTCGTAAATAAAGATTCCATTCTGAAATCTTCATTTTAGATGTTTTTAGTGGCATTCATGGTGATAGAGATATTATGAATAGTTTAGCGATCATTTTAAAAGCTTCCTATGTTTTAAGGGAAAGGTCATTAACACGCCAATATATAAAAAATTTTCCTTTTAATCTTCAAGTATTCAGATTTCCCTCGTCTCGTTTTTCATATGCACCGTTTAAAAACCATAATTTTAGTCGGAAATTCTCCATAAAAATATACGGTTCTTAGTCGCATTTTCAGAAATACGGGGGACCGTAATTTTTATCTACTCAATCATGATCTTTAAAGGTTTGTTAACCGTAATATCAATCTTTAACGTCAATATATCCGATTTTGAAAACAGTAAATGCCTGGCAACATTTATTTCAGGATTTTTACGCTTTTTTACGCAAATTTTTAACCGTGGGGAAAAGGACAAGATAATATAGAAGAAACATACAAACCCTAACATATACAAACTCAAAGAATGTGTGCCTGAGAGAATAACTCTGAAATTCGTGCTTCAGGGAACCCGTTGTTGTCTTTCATGAACAGAAGGATCCCGGCCCGTTCAAGTTAATCTAGTCTAACCCCTCGGGATATCTTTTTTCCAATCACAAAAATGTAATAAACATTGCACCTGCAATGTGGCGCATTGTTGAATTTTTCTGTTATGGTTTTTCATTCACGGGATTGTTGTGATGCGGTGTTTGGGAATATGCTTTTGTTATTGTTATTATTTTTGTACCTGCTCTCATGGGCATTTAAGGGGGGTGGGGTTTAGGTTGTATTTTGACCTTAAAATCTAGAACTAACATGTGCAAGTTGTTTTTGTTTGTGTGAAAGCTTCCTTCATAATAGTTCGTATACGGTTTAGACGGGTTAAATACAAACATACTCACACACACACCTATATTTAATAAAGATTAAGTATCTGGTTTTATATATATATATATATATATATATATATATATATATATATATATATATATATATATATATACATATATATATATATTCTGTCACGCTGAGCGGAACCACTCGTAAACGACAATTTCCCACAAATTGCACAAACTGCCATGTGGAAGTTAGGAAAGTGAGAGGGTGTAGGGAAGGATTCAATCTGTGCGTGTGCGTACATATCTTTCTAAATATTTAGCCGTCGTGTTTGACGGGTCGTGTACTCTATTTTATATATGTGTGTCTGTACGTGTGTAATTTTCGAAATGGTAAATTGGCGATTAGAATATTAGATTATCTCCAAGATGAATTCCAGATACATTGAATTTTCGTGATCAGATTAAATGAAGTGTTAACAATTCTCTCAAATTGAGCCGTGATTCGATTTCTCACTTTTTTCCCTGATAAAGGACAGAAAATCAATAATAATAATAATAATAATAATAATAATAATAACAAAAAGAATGATGCTTATCTCATTTCGAGTGTGAATTAACCTTCGTTGCTATATAATTCTCCATAACCTAAATTTAGCACTGAAACTATTATCGATTGTAGACGATTACATGGTGATTGTATTTATGCCATAATCATATTATCATCAATTACCTTTGGTGGTGATTACTTCTAATGCAACTAACC
>NC_090752.1:15049662-15050811 GCF_036898095.1 Palaemon carinicauda
CACCCTACAGTTTATAAATCTCGGGAAAGATTCTTTCAATTTAAATTTCTACAACAATAGTTGCTTCCTACACCTGGCAGAAGGCTAATTAGAAGCTCTTTTCAACCCTTTACGTGCATCAAAACATTCAATCCTCATCTTACATGAATTGGGATCTCAAAGATCCTTCCCAATACGGCTCTCAAAGCGTTTATCTCACCCTTTCTAGGTCATCATCTCCTCTCACATCTCTATTCCTTTAATTTATAAGCACTTCACTAACTTGATTATGTTCGACGTCTTTGAGCGTTTTCCCTACGGGCATCTCTTTTATTACCCTCTGTCAACGAAGTTGGAAGGAGGTTATGTTTTCGACCCTGTTTAGGTGTGTGTGTTTTTTTGTGAACAGCTTCCTGGCCACAATTTTAATCATTGAGTAATGAAACTTGCAAGGATTAACTTTTATGTAAAAAGATGGAACTATTTAAATTATGGAAGGTCAAGGTCGAATGTTAAGGTCGCAGTTAAGCAAAATGTCCAATTCTCGTACTGATCCATAAGTTTGGAAGTTGTTGTCACAGAGACTTCAACTTGGTTCATATTTGAATGCATGAGAATTCACGCCAGTTAATACATGTTAAGGTTAAAGGTCAAGGCCAAGGTCAAGCAGAAGGTCGAGAAATAAGCTACTACGGTGGTCTGCGCTTTACTAAGCGCCCCTCTAGTTTTCTTTTTAATTGACATGTTTATATGCAAGAAATTCACTTCTTTTAAAACGCTTAATCGACATTGTTATAATTAGATAAGTATTTTTTTTTTTTTTATTTATTTTAGTAGATCTCATATCGTTAAGGATAAGGGTTACAGCGCACTATAAACGTAAGTTGATAATAGTATTATATAGAAAATCATTAGAAATGTTTGGGGGGAGATTTTCCATTACCCTTTTTCCTTTTAACTTACTCTTTTCGTAGAGAAATAACCATTATATATTACACATTCCGTCCGCCTACCATATAAGAAATGCCTGACGCGTATTGATTGGAAGTCTTTGCATTGGATATGAGAGAATTTAAATTGGTTTTTATTCAGTGGCGATTTGGGCAGAGGGTCACAAAGAAACCTGCGAAGTAATAAAGTATGTGATTATGTTATGAAAAATTTTGGCAG
>NC_090752.1:15051311-15061311 GCF_036898095.1 Palaemon carinicauda
CTAATAGAATAAATTTTCATTGGTTTGAAAATTACTTTATTTTGTATTACATTCAAGTCCACCATGGTTTTTATTATAGAATAAATTTTCTTTGGTTTAAAAATTACTTTATTTTGTATTACATTCAAGTCCTCCATGGTCTTTCTAATAGAATAAATTTTCATTGGTTTAAAAATTACTTTATTTTGTATTACATTAAGTCCACCATGGTCTTTCTAATAGAATAAATTTTCATTTGTTTAAAATTGCTTTCTTTCATATTACATCTAAGTCCACCATAGTCTTTCTAATAGAATAAATTTTCATTGGTTTGAAAATTACTTTATTTTGTATTACATTCAAGTCCACCATGGTTTTTATAATAGAATAAATTTTCTTTGGTTTAAAAATTACTTTATTTTGTATTACATTCAAGTCCTCCATGGTCTTTCTAATAGAATAAATTTTCATTGGTTTAAAAATTACTTTATTTTGTATTACATTCAAGTCCACCATGGTCTAGATAGAATAAAATTTTCATTGGTTTAAAAATTACTTTATTTTGTATTACATATAAGTCCACCATGGTCTTTCTAATAGAATAAATTTTCATTGGTTTAAAAATTACTTTATTTTGTATTACATTCAAGTCCACCATGGTCTTTCATATAGAATAAATTTTCATTGGTTTAAAAATTACTTTATTTTGTATTACATTAAGTCCACCATGGTCTTTCTAATAGAATAAATTTTCATTTGTTTAAAAATTACTTTATTTCGTATTACATTAAGTCCACCATGGTCTTTCTAATAGAATAAATTTTCATTTGTTCAAAAATTACTTTCTTTCATATTACATCTAAGTCCACTATGGTCTTTCTAATAGAATAAATTTTGATTGGGTTAAAAAACTACTTTCTTTCATATTATATTTAAGTCCACCATAGTTTTTCTAATAGAATAAATTTAGTTTGGGATAAAAACTACTTTCTCTCATATTACATTTAAGTCCACCATGGTTTTTTCTAATAGAATAAATTTTGATTGGGTTAAAATTTACTTTCTTTCATATTACATGTAAGTCCACCATGGTCTCTCCAATAGAATAAATTTTCATTTGGTTAAAAATGACTTTCGTTTATATTTCATTTAAGTCCGCCTTGTTCTTTAAAAATAAAAGACTCATTTTGTGTAAAATAACATTCAATGACATATGAGAATATTTATATCAAAGTTACATGAAAATAAGATCATGATTCACTGTTTATACAGAAAGATGAATCATTGATGAATAAAAACACAGTTTGGAATGAATGTAGAAACATTTTTGCATCTATAAGAATATGCATAAGAGAGAAAGCTACGAAGATTGGCTATGACTCCCTTTATGTCATGGTTGAAGCTTTGCGATCTCCAAGTGAAGTTTCTTTTCAAAATGGCTCAGGAGAATAGGATTTCTAAGCATAGATTGTTTAATGCATTTAGCTTCATTTCAAATTATAATTGTCTTAGATATTGAGATGGGTTGTCTTTGTCACCATAAATTTGTTAAAGGTTTAGAAATTTGTGTCCTGATGAAAAATATACGAATGGGATTAAGGCTGAAAAAATACTGAACAGTACTGTATAAATTTGCTACAAAGCCTAGAGGCTCTTCCATGTGTCCCATACAGTTGGACAGACTTTATGACAAAGCACTCAAAAAAAAAAAAAATAAATAAATAAATAATTCCATGTCCCCTTTGTATCCAGCTCTGTTCTGTCTCAACAGCTGTTGTATAACTTCAAATTATGGTTATAATAATCAGTAGAGTGAATAACAGAAAAAATGAGTTGAAAAAGATGCAATGATGATACAAAAGTATTTTTAACATGATATTGATCGAGAGAGTATAGTGAAAGTAGAGGCAAACACACCCAGAGAAGTGACTGAACATGAGACTGAATATTTAAAGCAGAAATGAAATGGGTATGATTATAGAATCAGATGAAACGAATGCAAAAATACATTATAGTAGGAAGGTATAAATTTTTTTTTTTTTGTAAGAAACTTAAAGTTATGAAAAACGATTGTAATTAAAACAGGTGTTTGAGAGATGTAATAAAAAACGTTTGTAATTAACACAGATGTTTGAGAGATGGAAGAAATGTAGGACGTAAAACTTTCTGACAGAGACGGAAGAGGGTCATGTGGGCTATCAAATCTTCAGTAACAAGGGAAAACAATAGAGACAGAGAAGAACCATTGCCTGTGGAGTTTCTATTGATTTGTTTCTTAAGGTAACAAAATCTTCATTCAGGTATTTTTATTCTGTTACTGTTCCATCTCCGGAGAGCTCGACTAATCATTCATTGTTTTGCGAATGAGAGGTAACGGACGTGTAGGAAATTTCACAGAACGTAATAGCGAAAAGTCATAATTCTTTCACTCTCGGCTGAAAGGGACGACTAAACAAAGGCAGGCTTCGTCTTAATTACACTTTAGACATCAATATTATCTCGGAGGGAAGGCGACACCAGCTGAAGTTGAGCCGGGAAGAGATAAGGAGAAGAGGAAGAGGGGGCGGAACAAGGTTTATATGTATTTGTGGGAAATGTTTGAAGATATTTTTTTTATGAGATATGTATAAAAATCCGAGTTTAGATAAATGACAAGAAAATCTTTTACGTTTTAATTTTCGGTTATAGACGGAAGTAAAAATTTGGACTAATTTTGTCTTTAAAACAGGTTAGAAGCCCAATTTAGTTAAATAAAAAAAAAATCTTTTGCATTTCAATTTTCGGTTATGGACTAGACTAAAAATGGCACAATTTTGTCTTGAAAACAGTTTAAAAGCCCAGTTTAGTTAAATGAAAAAAAAAAAAATCTTTTGCATTTTAATTTTTGGTTATACACGATACTAAAAATTAGCATAAATTTGTCTTTAAAAAAAGTTAAAAGAAGTAAGTGGGGTAATTTTTAGTCTTTGATGAATAAAAAGTTTTTAACTTTGCGGAATAAAAAGTTTCAAACTATGATGACATGGACATTAGATTTTCGTGTATAATGTAAATAAGTAGAATATGCATAGCAATTTTGTTTTTTATGGAAATTCCTATTCTTCGATCAATTCACCGAAGTCTTATCAGTACTCATGTGTTGGTTTTGTTTGATTCCCCACTGTGATGATGTCACAGGAACGTGTAATATACATCTCTCTCTCTCTCTCTCTCTCTCTCTCTCTCTCTCTCTCTCTTCTATTTTGTGATTTCAGAATTGTGGAATTAAGTTTAACACTGAGTGATTTATATATATATATATATATATATATGTATATATATATGTATATATATATATATATATATATATGTATATATATATATATATATATACACACACACACATACACATATATACATATATACTGTACTGTATATATGTTTAGGCTTGGTCCAAATAATATAGAAAATAACAGTGTTATTTAGATATCAATGTACATGATGATATTTTTTTTTTTTTTTTTTTTTTTTTTTTGTAATAACAGACGATAAGTTCGCCTCCCCATAAGCTGTTGTGTATTAATTTTACAAATTTGCTTTTATTGTAGCGTCAATCCGTTACATCTCATGTACCTTACTATTGGTATTGAAATCAAATTATCACAACGTACTGTTAATTATTTTGAAGTTTTGTTTTGTAACGTAACCTAGCGATTTGTTTTAATTTGCATTAAGTTCACCGTATTTTCTCCAGTTACTGTGATGTTTGCCAAGTAGTTTGATATGTCGTTTCATGGAAAATAACTATATTATTGCAATCACAACTAAGTCTGCCAATCTAACATTCCATGAAATTAAGATTTTGGTTTCGGGTTTAGATTTCATGAACTATTTATTCTTTTGAATGATCATTTATGGCTCTTTTGATTTTCATCAAATTAATATATGAGCAACTTTTATCCATATGGTAAGATATGTCAGTCTGATATTGGTGCTGAATGAAATTCTGAAAGTTGTATATTTTAAAGGGTCTCATATATGAACTAATAACATGCAATCTCTCTCTCTCTCTCTCTCTCTCTCTCTCTCTCTCTCTCTCTCTGTGTCTTCAAGAAAGGGAATTGAATTTATAGAGACAAAACCATGATCGGGAATAAAATCCCAACGTTCGGAAGGGTATAGGGATGAGGATATAAGGATGGGTGGGGGGGGGGGGGGGGGGATGGGGGGAGGTGCAGTTTAGGTGGCCGCGGCTGTGGATCGTTTGAGTGATCCCCTAACGACCACCTGGTAAATGATGTGTATTGTAAATCACAGGGCGATCAGGTGGAGTTCCTATAACCCCTTCCTTCTCCCAACCCCCTACTGCCCTTACAATGTCCCCAGCTGACCCCTCTCCCCTTTCCCCCTACCAAATCTGTCGATATATCTCGGATGCTGACGATGTCTTTGGATCTGGGAGGTTTGTGGAGATGGGTGTCAGGGATGGTGGGTGGGTTGTGGGTGAGGCTTTGGTCCTGGGTCAAAGAAGAATGACAGAGGAGGTTCAAGATGAATATGGACTTGATCTGCGTAACCTTTCCTAGGGGCTTCCATACCCCCTATACTGACCCATAAATTCTCCTTATTGGACATAACTTATGGTGCTGTTGGTAATGTCAATGGAAATATCATCATCATTATCATCATCAGCCTTTACTAGTCCATAGTAGAACAAATGCCTCAGACATGTCCTTCCACTCTGAAGCAGTCCCATATCAAAATCTGAGAGCGTGAAAATTTGGAGTTCTTTGTCCACACTCGCAAAGTTTCTGAGTTCGTCAATCCATCGTCTTCTCTTCCTTTACCCTGCTTCTTTTGCAATCTCTAGGACCCGTTCTGTTATTTTTAATAACCCTCTATTGTCTGCCATTCTCATTATATGGCCTGACCATGTTCATTTCTTTTTTTATTACATGTTCTTAAAATATCCTCTACTTTAGCATGCTCTCGTATCCATGCTTATTTTTTTCTGTCTCATAGTGTTAATCCCATCACTACTCTTTCCATAGCCCTCTGAGTTGTAACTAGCTTATGTTCTAAGGCTTTAGTAAGGCTTCAAGTTTCTAATGCATAGTTTAAAACTGGAAGGACTGTCTCATTAAATACCTTTGTTTTTAGAGAAAGTGTCATTTTACTTTTCATAATTTCTTTTGTTTTCCAAAAGCTCTCCATCCCATGCTTATCCTTCTTTTAATTTCGGTCACGTGGATACACACACACACACCTATATATATATATATATATATATATATGTTTGTATGTTGTGTGATCAGTAAATTCTATATTTAGGAACTTGCAAATATAAGTAAAATAGTGCCATCAAAATAGAATAGAATATGTCTGATTTTTTTTTGTTGGCTATATCTTGTAAAATAGGTGGTGTTTGCCTTTCAACTTCGAATTTATAATCGTGTACTTCGAGTAAAAAAGCATTGGAATATATACAGAGACAACACACGACCCGATCGTACATTAGATTAAAACCAATTCCCTCGCATTATCGAGATCTCCCTTCCATTAACCATCTATTAAATTTGATGGTTTGTTTTATGACTTCAGAACGAATAGTCTTTTTTAATATGATAACATAAATTATTAACATAAAAAAAACTTTTGATAATAAGCGAGGAGTCTTCCAAATTAATTCGATCACAAGCATTTTTCCGCGAATGTGTATTCCCAAGTTTTCCTGCCTTTGAGATTGCCGTCTTTTGTTAATAAAAGTTCGTTGGTATAGTGATCTACCTCTTTGTCGACTGTTTACTTCCGTATCAAAACCTTATGGTATAGGTTCGAATCCTCGCCAGGTGAGATGCAATTATTATACATAAAATTCCGCTTCAGTGTAAGTTATCCGCAAAGTAGATTGTATTTGGTATTAAACAGTATGCATGGGTTAATAAATGAATATCACATCTAGACATATATATATATATATATATATATGTATATATATATGAATATATATATATATATATATATATGTATGTATGTATATATATGTATATATATGTATATATATGAGTGTGTGTGTGTATATATATAAATAAAATGGCCGCGTTGACGCTGAACCATTTATAACATACAGTGAATGAACTCTAGCCAACCCTTGTAGGAATTTGAACCGGTGATCATACACTAGAAATCCTCTATAAAAAGTATCTAATTTTCACTGCTAACTACACACTCACATATCTATATATACATCGAAATATATATAGTTTTGTTTATGTTTATATATATATATATATATGTATGTACGTATAATACATATATATATATATATATATATACATATATATATATACATATATACACATATGTATGTATGTATGTATGTATATATATATATATTTATATATGTACACACATATATATACCATATATATATATGTATATATATATATATATATATAGTGTGTGTGTGTGGTGTGCATCTCCTTCTGATATACATTTTTTTTATTGATAATTGTGTTGCATTTGGTAAAATCTGTAATATTTGTTTTATTATGTAATTCTTTTCGACAAGGTGTGTAATTGCAGTTTATAAGTCTCTACCCATTCGGTTATTAATAGCAGAGACATTATGACAAATGAGAAACTCTGCAGTATATATTAATTGTAAACGTGTCAGACTTAGCAGTCCACCATTGTCCCTGATTTTACTTGTAAATTTATGAGAAAAAAACATGAAATATCATGAAGTGTAATTTGGAAACCAATACATTCTCTTATTTGTCCAAGTCCAAAATGTAATGCAGGTAAGCGAAGATGTGAAATTGAAATTTTCGTGGTTGTCCAATAGTCTAACCATTAGAGTTTTGAGCGAATTATTCTGGAAAACACGTCACTTAGGGTTCCACATCTCGTAGGAAAAAACATGAAGTATCATAAACTGAAATTTGGAATCCAATACATTCTCTTAATTGTTCAAGTCCAAAATGTAATGCAGCTGTACGAAGCTATAAAATTAAGATTTGCATGGTTGTCCCGTGGTCAAACCATTAGAGTTTTGAGCGAAATGTTCTGGGAAACGCGTCATTTAAATCCCACATATCGTAGAAATACAACTTTCTCATATCTAATCGTATCATTTAGAAATCAGAGAAGAACCCAATGAACGAGGAGGATTCATAGAAAACGAGACCTTAGGATTACTTTAATCTGAAAATTGGATTATACTCTGGATCAAAGTCGTTTTTATTGTAATTATCCTACTTCATTCCTACTTTCTTTTCTCGTTTTAGAACCTTCGCAAAGGTATAAGTGAGAAAGATGAACACTCATGAAAGTCTTAATCTACAACCTAGCCATGTTGAATGTCTGCAGATCGTCATATACTTACACAATTAACAGCGTTGGTTCTATTTTGTTATAATAGATGTTATATTTTTTATTTACATAGATTATTGTTGTTCTTGCTTTTCCCTTTCGTTTTTCTTGATTTACGTATCGAGTGTATCTCTCTCTCTCTCTCTCTCTCTTCTCTCTCTCTCTCTCTCTCTCTATATATATATATATATATATATGTATATGTATATATATATATATATATATATATTCAGTAAATATATATATATATATATATTCAGTATATATATATATATATATATATTCAGTATATATATATTATGTATATATATATGTGTATATATATATATATATATATAAATATATATATATTCAGTATATATATATATATATATATATATACATAATTTATAATTTTTTATTTACGCATACCCAGATTACACGAAATAATTCGAATATTTTTCCATTATATTATTAATTTACTTAATAAAGCCAGAGGTAATTGCAATCAATGATTTAGTAAAGCGCACCAAAAAGTAAAATTAGATTTTGTACCCAAATTTAATTCGAAACGAAGTTTGTTGTAAATTATTTTCGTTCACGCTTTATCTGCAGTGCAGTGAGGAGGCGAGGTTTAATCTCTATCGTATCCATTTATGGAGAGGATATACTGTATACAATATATATATATATAGTATATATATGTATATATATATATATATACATCCATATGTATATACAGTATATATATTTATATATTTATATATTTACATATATATATATCTATATATATATATATATATATATGTATATATACACACATTCATATATATACATATATATATGTATATATATGATATATATATTTTATATATATAAATATATATATATATATATATATATATATTATTGTCATCACTAATGCTTCTGGTTTTCATTTATTCAGACCAGGAACAAATACCTTTTTATAAAGAATTTGCTCTGCCATTGGTTCACAGAACTATATAGAAAATTCATTTTTATTAATTCTTTCTGAAAAAGTACGATGAATTCGAACTTGAGCGATGATTATAGATAAAAGAGAGAGAGAGAGAGAGAGAGAGGAGAGAGAGAGAGAGAGAGAGAGAGAGCAGTGATTTTCTGTCAAATCATCTCTCATATACATCATCATGAGAAACGATCTCCCTTACCTAGAATGATGTCCGTAGCCGTCCTTTCCCTCCGCCCCTCCTCTTGGTTCACCTTTTCCTTTATTCTTCTCTTACTTTCCTCCTACTCATTCTCCTTCTTCCTTTCCTTTTCTTCGGTTTTTCCTTCTTTTTTCATTTTGTGGTGCTTCTCTTTAATCTCTTCTCTTCCTAATCATTGTACTGTATTTTTTTCTTCCTACCATCGTGTAATTTGTTTGACCCAGTTTTTCGTTTATTGGTGTTTATTTGTTCATCTAAGGTAGAGAAAAATATATTTGAGAGAGAGAGAGAGAGAGAGAGAGAGAGAGAGAGAGAGAGAGATTACCTATAATTCACTAATCCTTTCCCGGCAATGCGTTGCATATCAGATATGGCAATTTCTTTTCCAGTTATCCAATCGTATTTTTATTCTTTTGAAACTATATATATATAAATCTTTGCTTGTTGGATGATGCTTAGCATAAATTCTTAAAAATAATAATTAATGCTACTCAATATATTTATAGGCCTGAATTTGTAATTTCCGTCTAAGCAGCATTAACAGGAATAATGATCTCAAGTTGTTGGTAAATTAAGCTGTCCTTGTACCAGTTCAAGGTATTCCTCGTGTCAGCAACAAATGCAGCTGTTTCTCATGTCAACAGTCCATATTAGAAAAGTGGAACAGGATCATGTAATTCAGGTCTCAGGATTCTTCTGACATGGAGACTAGATTGATTTTATCAATTTGATAATTTTATGTTATAATTATGTCTTATCATTTGGATAGACTAATCTGCATAGATATGGGATTATCAATCAGTTGGTTCCTTCAAGGTCAATCATGTTCCTTGACAGCTGAGTGATATTGAATGTTGATATTTGCATTGCTATATTGCTTTTTATAACTCCTTCATAAATATATATTGTGTATATTTCTTCAGTACCTATTCTATGTAAAGAAAAGTTAGAGGTCAAATAGTATGAAGTACGTAAGCAATATATTATTATTATTATTATTATTATTATTATTATTATTATTATTATTATTATTATTATTATTATTAACTAAGCTTCAACCGTAGTAAGAAAAGTAGGATACCATAAGCACAAGGGCTCCAACGGGGAAGAATAGCTTAAGAGTCACTTCTACCCTTACCAAGAGGAAAGTAGCCACTGAACAAATACAGTGCAGTAATTAACCCATTTAATGAGGAAGAATTGTTTGGTAATCAGTGTTGTCATGTATATGAGGACAGAGGAAAATGTGGAAAGAATAGGCCAAACTATTCGGTGTATGTGCAGGTAAAGACAAAATGAGCTGTAACCAGAGAGAGGGATCCAATGCATACTGTCTGGCCAGTTCAAATGACCCAGTAACTCTTTAACGGAAGAATCTCAACTGGTGGCTGGTGCCCTGGCTAACCTACTACCATGTAAATTTATAAGTTTTTATCAGAAATTTAGTCATATACTAGGGATATCATATCTCTCTCTCTCTCTCTCTCTCTCTCTCTCTC
>NC_090752.1:15068811-15103811 GCF_036898095.1 Palaemon carinicauda
GAATGCACCCAGTGGATGTTTCCCTAACTTTTATATTTTCCATATATATTGATTTAACGTTACCTTAATAGTTTATCTCCTTGAATATTAACAAAGAATAATGTTATTTGCCTTTTTTTATTATTATTTTTGCATCATATAGCTACCTCAGTATTATTCACTGAGAACGAATTTTTAAAATAATACCCTGTAAAATAAACCGTGAAATGACAATTAAGTTATTTGTTCTAAATTGCGAACATTTGATGAAATAATCCTTTTCAATTAAATGAACAATAATCCTTCAGATTCCTTGGACCCCAGCTGATTAACACGAAAGCCAAACGAAAATCTCGACGAAGAAAAATGCTTGTAATTGAGAGAAGGTTGTGACTCAAAGACAGGATGAAAGCAACTGAGTGAGTTTATTACAGACACTCCCCTTTATATACAAAAACTCAATGCAACAGGAAATTTCTTGTTCAACCGGTTAACAGTTAACGGTAAGAGAAACAGGCATGTTTATTCAGGTTCTTTTTAGTGCGAGGGGAGAGCGAAGATACAAGCATAATATATACACAAAATGAAATGTCGTTACTATGTACGATCGTGTGACACACGGTTGGTACATTTCTAAGATTGGACTACGTCTTATACCCAGTTTCATGCTATGACCATTTAACCATTTTCTGATTAAAGAAAAGAAGACGAATAATGTTTGTTAAGCATAATTTTCCTTCGTAAGCATCAAGGGGTGATTTGGTACCTCCAGATCTTTGCTCATACGTTTACAGTGCTTCTAGAATGCTAAAATAACTGGCTACAACACCAAATGCACTAACTGTACAGCTTCTACAACCTTTGCAATGCCTCCATAACGCTAAAATCACTGGCTTCACAACCAGTTTCATTTACTGTGGGCATAGTTTAATATGACCTAAAGAATACACTGGGTACACTTCATGGAAACCACCAACGGAACTTCGTGCATTTAACATGTTTACCCTCATGGGTGACATCTAACATAAAATTATGGACTCACTTGGTATACCATCATTTGCATCATTCACCACAGTGACATAGAAAGGATTTGATGATATTAATGGGTATCCTTTAACGAAGTAATAAAATCTAACTCCTCACCATTCCTGAACATTTGGTCACAGAAACATAAGCTGGTTGTGGAAGGAACAAATTGTATATTCTTCCGTGCTAAAGCTAACTTCATGAACCCATTTCTGATACCATAGCGAACACCATATGTGATAACCCAGTAGGAGTCATTCGCGTTCCCTCATGACAACAATTGGAATAGCTATATTGGCACTGTTACCGTAATATGTAATCCGTAAAGGGTATACATGATGAGCTTTCCACGCTAGATTTCATCCTTTTCATCAAGATGACATTTTATAAATCTAATATAAATGCACATGGCTTATATATACCAATAACTGATGGTATGTCTGTCACCACCAGAAAATATGAGTAATTCATATTATTCCGCATGAAATATGTTGATAAAATACACATGTAAAAGGGGACCAAAAGGCTTTACTCTAAAGGTCAGTTTCCTCCAACTTCACAGTACAAATTTTATAAAAAACAAGCGACCCTTATAGCACCGCTACTATGGACAGTACAAAATAAAACCATTGTTCTCTAGTCTTGGGTAGTGCTATAGCCTCTGTACCATGGTCTTCCCTTGCCTTGGGTTAGGGTTCTCTTACTTGAAGGTACACTTGGGCACACTATTTTTTCTAATTTCTCTTCCTCTTGTTTTGGTAAAGTTTATATAGGAGATATTTATTTCAATGTTATTGCTCTTAAAATATTTTATTTTTCCTTTTGTCCTTTCCTCATTGGGCTATTTTCCCTGTTGGAGTCTCTGGGCTTATAGCATCTTGCGATTCCCACTAGGGTTGTAGCTTAGCAAGTAATAATAATAATAATAATAATAATAATAATAATAATAATAATAATAATAATAATAATATGGAGATCAATGGCTAAAGTAATCCACCATGTTAAACCAGATATAGCTAACGCATACGAGAGAGTTATGGCGTATAAGAAATGATACGTTACTGGAGAAGCCTCTGATCCGGGAATGTTATTACAAGCGCCGGATGCTGATCAAGCGAATCATTTCGAAAACAGCCAGTTCTGAACGATGTTCGATGGTAAAGAATCAGTGAAGCTTAAAATCTTTTTTTTTTTTTTTTTTTTTTTTTATGCCTTTTGGGAACGAGCTGATATCAAACGAAATACGTCGAAGTAGCAATACCTGTTTTATTTTTTTTTTCCTGGTTGCATTTTGTCATTGTAGTTATTACTATACATTTAAGAAAACCTTCTGGTTGGTTAAAAACTAAATTTATAGGGACAATTTAGCTTCTAGTATATCGCAAGGGCATATTTGATTGATTTTACAGCTTTCTCACACACGTTCATATATATGCATACACACACACACACACACACATATATATATATATATATATATATATATATATATATATATATATATATATATATATATATGTGTGTGTGTGTGTGTGTGTGTGTGTATGTGTGTGTGCGTGCGCGTTCGTGGACCACATTCAGCTGCAAATACTCATTTCTTTACATTAACAAATAATGATATTAAGTATACCTTGACTACATTAGACTCAAGTCTACGGGCGAAACACTTCTTTATTTCATATGCTGACCGTGGATGATTCTACTGTAACATTTAACAAAAGTCTGCAGACAGTCACACCTCCCTTTTCATATACTGACTCTAGATGGGGAAAAGTGCAATGTTAGACCAGAATTGTGATCTTGATCCATATCATCTTCAAAATTTCATGGTTTCTTCCGAAGCATAATATCTATTCATTGTTGAATTTTTTTTTTTTTTTTTTTTTTTTTTGTTAGAATCCATCTATTTGTTATGAAGTTATCTTTAAAATGACAAAAAATGCAAATCTAGATCATATCTAAGATTTAATGCGGTTGTCCATGTTCTAAGACCTAAGATTTATCTGTGGTGAAAATTTCGCCAATATCCGTCGAGTGCTTTTGACTTAATCGTATGCACAGACAGTCAGACAGACAGACGGACATAGGCAAATAAATAAATGAATAAACTGACTCGATTTCATAACATCCTTGGTGGAAATAATAAAAGATTTTCTGAGATAAAACATATTAACTCAAATTATGAACAGTAAATAACGTTGAGTAATTTTATATATTCTTTGCTTTTCGCCCCCAAAGGACGTACCGGTACGTTCTTGCAAAACACTGTTATTTACATGTTTTTGATAACTTTATGAGAAACTTCAGGTATTTTCCAAAAGAATGAGACCAACCTGACCTCTCTACGACAAAAATTAAGGCTGTTAGAGCAATTTTAAAAAAAATATATAGCAAAATGTGCTCGAAATTTAACCTTATGGCGGGGGTAAAAGGTTTAAACGAGATGCAAATGTTGTATAAAAAAAACACATATAATCAAAAGAATCTTATCATCTAAGATGAATCCATTTGAGGTCACTCAGTGATTGATGTGAAGAGCGATACCAAGATATCTGAGCCTCGTGGCATCAAGTAACGAAACTTCCACGCTTTCCCTGTTTCTATTTCTGTCTATTTCGATCTCTTTTTATTTCCCTTGGCTTGATAAACTCGACCTCCACGCAGTGAAAATTGAGTTAATTGATTACTTTAATTTCAATTTATAAAGATTGGAGACCGTTCCAATCGCTATGGGGGAGGGGGTGGTGGGTTCCGATGGTTTTTGGGTGGAAGGTGGAAGGTTCTATATCGGTTGGATGTTAAGTGAAATATAAATCAATGTGCGCTTCACTTCGTAGTCTTGTTTACCATGAAAACGTTTCTACCGATTACTTTAATTTTAATTTATAAGGATTGGAAACCGTCCGTCCCAATCGCTAGGGGGAGAGGGGGAGGTCGAGGGTTTTGGGGAAGAAGGTGGAAGGTTCTATATCGGTCGGATGTTAAGTGAAATATAAATCAATGTGCGCTTCACTTAGTTGTCTTGTTTACCATGAAAACGTTTCTACCGATTACTTTAATTTTAATTTATAAGGATTGGAAACCGTCCGTCCCAATCGCTAGGGGGAGAGGGGGAGGTCGAGGGTTTTGGGGAAGAAGGTGGAAGGTTCTATATCGGTCGGATGTTAAGTGAAATATAAATCAATGTGCGCTTCACTTAGTTGTCTTGTTTACCATGAAAACGTTTCTACTGATTACTCTAATTTCAATTTATAAAGATTGGAGACTGTCCCGATCGCTAGGGGGAGAGGGGGAGGTAGAGGGTTGTTGGGTGGAAGGTGGAAGGTTCTATATCGGTTGGATGTTAAGTGAAATATAAATCAATGTGCGCTTCACTTAATTGTCTTGTTTACCATGAAAACGTTTCTACCGATTACTTTAATTTTAATTTATAAAGATTGGAAACCGTCCGTTCCAATCGCAATGGGGGAGGGAGTGGTGTCGAGGGTTTTTGGGAGGAAGGTGGAAGGTTCTATATCAGTTTGATGTTAAGTGAAACATAAATCCATATGCGCTTCACTTAGTTGTCTTTACCATGAAAACGTTTCTACTGATTACTTTAATTTCAATTTTTAAAGATTGGAGACCGTTCCAATCGCTATGGGGGAGGGGGTTGGTCGAGGGTTTTGGGGAGGAAGGTGGAAGGTTCTATATCGGTTCGATGTTAAGTGAATTATAAATAAATGCTCGCTTCACTTCGTAGTCTTGTTTACCTCGAAAACGTTTCTACTGATTATTTTAGTTTCAATTCACAAAGATTGGAGACCGTTCCAATCACTATGGGGGAGGGGGTTGGTCGAGGGTTTTGGGGAGGAAGGTGGAAGGTTCTATATCGGTTGGATGTTAAGTGAAATATAAATAAATGTGCGCTTCACTTCGTAGTCTTGTTTACCTCGAAAACGTTTCTACTTATTATTTTAGTTTCAATTCACAAAGATTGGAGACCGTTCCAATCGCTATGGGGGAGGGGGTTGGTCGAGGGTTTTGGGGAGGAAGGTGGAAGGTTCTATATCGGTTCGATGTTAAGTGAAATATAAATAAATGTGCGCTTCACTTCGTAGTCTTGTTTACCTCGAAAACGTTTCTACTTATTATTTTAGTTTCAATTCACAAAGATTGGAGACCGTTCCAATCGCTATGGGGGAGGGGGTTGGTCGAGGGTTTTGGGGAGGAAGGTGGAAGGTTCTATATCGGTTCGATGTTAAGTGAAATATAAATAAATGCTCGCTTCACTTCGTAGTCTTGTTTACCTCGAAAACGTTTCTACTGATTATTTTAGTTTCAATTCACAAAGATTGGAGACCGTTCCAATCGCTATGGGGGAGGGGGTTGGTCGAGGGTTTTGGGGAGGAAGGTGGAAGGTTCTATATCGGTTCGATGTTAAGTGAAATATAAATCAATGTGCGCTTCACTTCGTAGTCTTGTTTACCATGAAAACGTTTCTACTGATTATTTTAGTTTCAATTCACAAAGATTGGAGACCGTTCCAATCGCTATGGGGGAGGGGGTTGGTCGAGGGTTTTGGGGAGGAAGCTGGAAGTTTCTATATTTATATGAAATCCCAAGCAGACTGGAATGGGATTTTGCATGATCTTTTGTGCTTGAATTGGTCACAATTATATGATAGTGTAGATCCTGTTGTCCCTTTGAATGAGAATCTAGTCAACATAATTGATAGGCGTATCCCTTCTCGTGTGCTAAGGTACCGAATGAAGGACAAACCGTGGTTCAATGATGATTGTAGACGTGCTTATTTGGAGAAGCAGGAGGCCTATCACCTTTGGAAGGGTAACAGATCAGATTTGACCTGGAACAACTATACTCAGCTTCGAGCTTTTGCTCAGAGAGTTTATGCCTCAACTGAAAAGGAGTACAATTTAATCATAAAAGAAACCCTCTCTGGTACAACTCAGGAACATAAATGGTGGTCTACCCTTAAATCTGCACTCTTTGGTGTAGATGCAACAGTTCCTCCTTTACTTAAACCAGATGGCTCAGTCACGCACTGTCCAAAGGAAAAGGCAACCCTTTTGGCTGATGTTTTTGACAGTAAACAGAGTAATGAAAAACTTGAACTTCCTCATTCCTGTTTTCCTGAGGCTAAACTAACTAGTTTAGCTTTTCGATCTCGTGAGATTAAAGCTCTGTTGATGGACCTTGATGCTTATGGAGGTGTAGACCCTAATGGTATTTTTCCTTTGTTTTTTATAAAGACAGCAGATTTCTTAGCTCCAAAGTTATCTGTTATTTTACGCAAGTTAGCAAGAAGAGGAGCTTTTAGCACTTGTTGGAGAATTGGTAATGTTACTCCTCTATGTAAATGTGTTTGTGGTAGCTCAAGTCCCACTGATTACCGCCCAATTTCCATAACTCCCATATTATCTAAAGTTTTTGAACGTCTTCTGGCAAAACGTCTTAATAGGTTTGCTGAAGGTAATCATCTATTCCCTAGTTTGCAATTTGGTTTTCGGAAAGGCCTTGGAGCATGTGATGCCCTTCTTACAATCTCCAATGCAGTACAGAAATCCCTTGATTATGGTCGGGAAGTTCGTATGATTGGCCTTGATTTTAGTGCTGCCTTTGACCGTGTTAATCATGAGGCCCTTGTTTTCAAACTGAAACAGTTGGGAGTGGGTGGGTCGTTTCTTAGCATTATTATTAATTTTTTAAGTAGTAGATCTCAAAGAGTTGTTGTTGATGGGCACCATAGTGAGTATAGGAATGTGATATCCGGTGTTCCACAGGGTAGTGTTCTTGGCCCATTACTTTTCATACTATATACACATGACATGTGGTTTGGCCTAGAAAATAAGCTTGTTGCATATGCAGATGATGCTACTCTCTTTGCATCAATTCCATCCCCTGAATGTAGATCTGGGGTTGGTGAATCCCTTAATAGAGATTTAGCTAAAATTAGTGCATGGTGCAAATTATGGGGTATGAAGTTGAATCCTAACAAAACTCAAAGTATGATTGTAAGTAGGTCAAGGACGGTGGCTCCTCAACATCCGGATCTCAGTATTGATAATGTTTCTTTAAATTTGTATGACTCTTTCAAAATTTTAGGCGTGATTCTTGACAGCAAATTTACTTTTGAGAAACATATAAGGTCTGTGTCTTCTTCAATTGCACAAAAAATTGGCTTATTGAGAAAGTCTTTTAAGATATTCGGTGATCAATCTATTCTGAAGAAGTGTTTTAATTCTTTTATTCTACCTTGTTTTGAGTATTGTTCTCCTGTCTGGTCTTCAGCTGCTGATTCTCATCTTAATTTGTTGGACAGAAACTTACGGTCTATTAAATTTCTTATTCCTGATCTAGATATTAATCTCTGGCACCGTCGATCAATTAGTTCATTATGCATGTTGCATAAGATTTTTCATAACTCTGACCATCCTTTACATTCAGATCTCCCAGGACAATTCTATCCTGTTCGTAATACTAGGCAGGCAGTTAATTCTAATACCCAGGCCTTCTCTATCATAAGACTCAATACTACGCAGTACTCTAGAAGTTTTATTCCAGCTGTTACCAAGTTGTGGAATGATCTTCCTAATCGGGTTGTTGAATCAGTAGAACTTCAAAAGTTCAAAGTTGGAGCAAATGCTTTTTTGTTGACCAGGCGGACATGAGTCTTTTTATCGTTTATATATGACATATTTGTTGATGACGTTGTTAATAGTTTATATATGATATATCTCTTTTGACATTACTTTTTTTAGAATGATTTATTGTTAATTTGTTCTCTTCAGTTATTTATTTCCTTATTTCCTTTCCTCACTGGGCTATTTTTCCCTATTGGAGCCCCTGGGCTTATAGCATCTTGCTTTTCCAATTAGGGTTGTAGCTTGGATAGTAATAATAATAATAATAATAATATCGGTTCGATGTTAAGTGAAATATAAATAAATGCTCGCTTCACTTCGTAGTCTTGTTTACCATGAAAACGTTTCTACTGATTATTTTAGTTTCAATTCACAAAGATTGGAGACCGTTCCAATCGCTATGGGGGAGGGGGTTGGTCGAGGGTTTTGGGGAGGAAGGTGGAAGGTTCTATATCGGTTCGATGTTAAGTGAAATATAAATCAATGTGCGCTTCACTTCGTAGTCTTGTTTACCATGAAAACGTTTCTACTGATTATTTTAGTTTCAATTCACAAAGATTGGAGACCGTTCCAATCGCTATGGGGGAGGGGGTTGGTCGAGGGTTTTGGGGAGGAAGGTGGAAGGTTCTATATCGGTTCGATATTAAGTGAAATATAAATCAATGTGCGCTTCACTTCGTAGTCTTGTTTACCATGAAAACGTTTCTACTGATTATTTTAGTTTCAATTCACAAAGATTGGAGACCGTTCCAATCGCTATGGGGGAGGGGGTTGGTCGAGGGTTTTGGGGAGGAAGCTGGAAGGTTCTATATCGGTTCGATGTTAAGTGAAATATAAATCAATGTGCGCTTCACTTCGTAGTCTTGTTTACCATGAAAACGTTTCTACTGATTATTTTAGTTTCAATTCACAAAGATTGGAGACCGTTCCAATCGCTATGGGGGAGGGGGTTGGTCGAGGGTTTTGGGGAGGAAGGTGGAAGGTTCTATATCGGTTGGATGTTAAGTGAAATATAAATAAATGTGCGCTTCACTTCGTAGTCTTGTTTACCATGAAAACGTTTCTACTGATTATTTTAGTTTCAATTCACAAAGATTGGAGACCGTTCCAATCGCTATGGGGGAGGGGGTTGGTCGAGGGTTTTGGGGAGGAAGGTGGAAGGTTCTATATCGGTTGGATGTTAAGTGAAATATATATCAATGTGCGCTTCACTTCGTAGTCTTGTTTACCATGAAAACGTTTCTACTGATTATTTTAGTTTCAATTCACAAAGATTGGAGACCGTTCCAATCGCTATGGGGGAGGGGGTTGGTCGAGGGTTTTGGGGAGGAAGGTGGAAGGTTCTATATCGGTTCGATATTAAGTGAAATATAAATCAATGTGCGCTTCACTTCGTAGTCTTGTTTACCATGAAAACGTTTCTACTGATTATTTTAGTTTCAATTCACAAAGATTGGAGACCGTTCCAATCGCTATGGGGGAGGGGGTTGGTCGAGGGTTTTGGGGAGGAAGCTGGAAGGTTCTATATCGGTTCGATGTTAAGTGAAATATAAATCAATGTGCGCTTCACTTCGTAGTCTTGTTTACCATGAAAACGTTTCTACTGATTATTTTAGTTTCAATTCACAAAGATTGGAGACCGTTCCAATCGCTATGGGGGAGGGGGTTGGTCGAGGGTTTTGGGGAGGAAGGTGGAAGGTTCTACATCGGTTGGATGTTAAGTGAAATATAAATAAATGTGCGCTTCACTTCGTAGTCTTGTTTACCTCGAAAACGTTTCTACTTATTATTTTAGTTTCAATTCACAAAGATTGGAGACCGTTCCAATCGCTATGGGGGAGGGGGTTGGTCGAGGGTTTTGGGGAGGAAGGTGGAAGGTTCTATATCGGTTCGATGTTAAGTGAAATATAAATAAATGTGCGCTTCACTTCGTAGTCTTGTTTACCTCGAAAACGTTTCTACTTATTATTTTAGTTTCAATTCACAAAGATTGGAGACCGTTCCAATCGCTATGGGGGAGGGGGTTGGTCGAGGGTTTTGGGGAGGAAGGTGGAAGGTTCTATATCGGTTGGATGTTAAGTGAAATATAAATTAATGTGCGCTTCACTTCGTAGTCTTGTTTCCACGAAAACGTTTTTACTTAATAATTTAGTTTCAATTTACATAGATTGGAGACTGTCCCAATCACTATGGGGAGGGGGTGGTCGAGGGTTTTGGGGAGGAAGCTGGAAGGTTCTATATCGGTTGGATGTTAAGTGAAATATAAATTAATGTGCGCTTCACTTCGTAGTCTTGTTTACCACGAAAACGTTTTTACTTAATAATTTAGTTTCAATTTACATAGATTGGAGACTGTCCCAATCACTATGGGGAGGGGGTGGTCGAGGGTTTTGGGGAGGAAGCTGGAAGGTTCTATATCGGTTGGATGTTAAGTGAAATATAAATTAATGTGCGCTTCACTTCGTAGTCTTGTTTACCACGAAAACGTTTTTACTTAATAATTTAGTTTCAATTTACATAGATTGGAGACTGTCCCAATCACTATGGGGAGGGGGTGGTCGAGGGTTTTGGGGAGGAAGCTGGAAGGTTCTATATCGGTTGGATGTTAAGTGAAATATAAATTAATGTGCGCTTCACTTCGTAGTCTTGTTTACCACGAAAACGTTTTTACTTAATAATTTAGTTTCAATTCACAAAGATTGGAGACCGTTCCAATCGCTATGGGGGAGGGGGTGGTCGAGGGTTTTGGGGAGGAAGGTGGAAGGTTCTATATTGGTTGGATGTTAAGTGAAATATAAATTAATGTGCGCTTCACTTCGTAGTCTTGTTTACCTTGAAAACGTTTCTACCGATTACTCTAATTTCAATTTATAAAGATTAGAGACCGTCCGTTCCAATCGCAATGGGGGAGTGTGTGGTATCGAGGGTTTTTGGGAGGAAGGTGGAAGGTTCTATATCAGTTTTATGTTGAATGAAATATAAATCACTGTTCGGTTCACTTCGTTGTCTTGCTTACCTCGAAAACGTTTCTACTGATTATTTTAGTTTCAATTTACAAAGATTGGAGACCGTCCCAATCGCTAGGGGGAGAGGGGGAGGTAGAGGGTTTTTGGGCGGAAGGTGGAAGGTTCTATATCGGTTGGATGTTAAGTGAAATATAAATTAATGTGCGCTTCACTTAGTTGTCTTGTTTACCATGAAAACGTTTCTACCGATTACTTTAATTTCAATTTATAAAGATTGGAGACCGTCCGTTCCAATCGCTAGGAGGAGGAGGGGGGGGGGGAGGGTGAGGGTGTTTGGGCGGAAGGTGGAAGGTTCTATATCGGTTGGATGTTAAGTGAAATATAAATTAATGTGCGCTTCACTTCGTAGTCTTGTTTACCATGAAAACGTATCTACGTGAAAACGTTTCTGGGGTAGAAACGCAGCACAAAAATCTCCAACAGCGCTTTTTTTTTTCTTTTTTTTTTCTATTTTCACATCCCCCTCTTTTTATATGTTGGAAATGAGTGCGTTGGATTTGTTCGCTAAAAGGTTCAGAAACTGTAAGCTGATATTCTGTTTTCAGTTTTATTTCGATATTTAGTTGGTCGTTTTTCATTTTCTGAATTTCCATATCTTTCGTTTATTTCCCATATCTATTTTTTACCCTTGCAATGCGTGAACAGCTGTATGGTTTTAGATATATTGTTCGTTGATTCATAACTATTACAAGTGAAAATGGAGAGCCAGTGATGACTTATTTTCCAAGTATAGATTCAGGAAATAATATTTATCGGGAAATGTTGAACAGCGAAAAAACAAGAATCGAAAGTGTGAAATTGAATTAGGTTTGGAAAATTTGAGACAAACGAAAGGGCTAGAGGTATTCGAGTTTCCTTTTAAAAATTCTGGTTGATATTTTTTTATTGAATAATTTCCATTGAGTTTGGTATAAATAAAAGAATTTCCTTTCTACGTATCCTTAAAGTTATAAAATTTTAAAGTTGAAAAACTTCTTTTTTTCATTCTATATAACTTAAGCAAATGAAGAAATCCTATTTTTTTTTTTTTTTTTTTTTTTTTTAGCTCGCAATGAAATGTAATAATGTCACAATAAAACAAATACTAAAATAAAAATAAACTTAGTCAATTCATTTTCGATACCTTGGTTCACGTGGAATCAGATATTTTCTAAATAAATTATCATGAATTTTCCTTCGAGTGACACTTGAGTGCCATTCGCGTCAATTCATTTAAAACTTGTTCAAGTGCCCTTAATTTTGATAGAAGACTTAAAATGCATTTAATAATTAAATCCTTAGTCTTTGATAAAACATTTGAATAAACATCGATATCAGAATTAATAGACTAAACCTTTGCATTTATCTTCCTTATTTTAGAGGAATAATAGCTTGATATATTATTATTATTATTATTATTATTATTATTATTATTATTATCACTCGCTAAGCTACAACCCTAGTTGGAAAAACAGGATGCTTAAACCCCAGGTACTCCAACAGGGAAAATAGCCCAGTGAGAAAAAAGGGAAATAAATATTCTAAGGAGAGTTACATCATAAAAAATAAATATCTCCTACATAAACTGTAAAAACTTAAACAAACAAGAGGAAGAGAAATAAGATAGAATAATGTGCTCGAGTGTACCCTCAAGCAAGAGGTATATATTAACATTTCTTCAGAGCTATCGAGAACATGGTCAATTAGTTTTAATATTGTTGTGGTTTGTATCAATTAAGTTGTTTTGTGTGTGGTGGTAATAATATATTTACTGAATTGTACCCTAATTAAATAAAAATGTTTGAATTGAATTTACTGAACCATCTGGAAAATACGTGAACTATTCCTCACTGTAAATATGGAGCTTTCCACATACACTGTTAAAAAAACCCGTAATTTTAATCAGAAATTCTCCGTAAAAATATAGTGTTCTCATCCGTATTTCAGTAAAATACAGGCAACTGTAATTTTTACTCTACTTTTTTATTATGCTTTACGAATTTCTGTCCGTAATATCACTCCTTTACGTTAATATATCCATTTTTAAAACGGTAAATGTGTGGAAACATTTATTCTATGATTTTTGCCTTTTTTACGGCAAATTTTTTAACAGTGTACCTAAAAGGGTTAGAGTAATTCTTCAGTGGTAGATAATAAAACGATACCGCAAGAAAATTGAAAAGAATTTCTTATGCTAATGGCACACCTACTTGTATAAAAAAAAGTAAAATTCCAAAATTAACTGAATTTGCGAACATTTTAGAAGGATCCGTATTCCATTATCCTACATTCTAGTTTTTCAGGGCCAAGAATATTATTATTATTATTATTATTATTATTATTATTATTACTATTATTATTATTATTAGCTAAGCTACAATGCTAGTTGGAAAAGCAAGATGCTATAAGCCCAAGGGCTTTAACAGGGAAAAATTTTAAAAGTAAAATTCCAAAATTAACTGAATTTGCGAACATTTTAGAAGGATCCGTATTCCTACAACGTTAGCTGGAAAAGCAAGATGCTATAAGCCCAAGGGCTTCAACAGGGAAAAGTAGCCCAGTGAGGAAAGGAAATAAGGAAATGAATAAACCATATAAGTTATTAACAATTAAAGTAAGATATTTTAAAAACCTTAACAACATTAAAACAAATAATTCACATATAAACATTTAGACTTATTGCACCCTGTTCAACATGAAAACATTTGCTACAAATTTAAACTTTTGAAGTTCTACTGCTTCAACTGAAAATTTATTTCTGGATACAATTGAACTTTTGAAGTTTTACAGATTCAACTGAGAATTTCTTTCTGGGTACAATTGATCTTTTGAAGTTCTACTGATATAACTGAGAATTTCTTTCTGGGTACAATTGCTCTTTTGAAATTCAACTGATTTAACTGAGAATTTCTTTCTGGGTACAATTGATCTTTTGAAGTTCTACTGATGTAACTGAGAATTTCTTTCTGGGTACAATTGATCTTTTGAAGTTCTACTGATGTAATTGAGAATTTCTTTCTGGGTACAATTGATCTTTTGAAGTTCTACTGAGTCAACTGAGAATTTCTTTCTGGGTACAATTGATCTTTTGAAGTTCTACTGATGTAACTGAGAATTTCTTTCTGGGTACAATTGATCTTTTGAAGTTCTACTGATGTAACTGAGAATTTTATTCTGGGTACAAATTCTGTGTGCTTCAGTAGCTGCACAGAAGATAGAATGGTTGCACGTCATATCCAGGTTCAACAACCTTTTGTATAACCTCACTTGGTTGTGCTAAAACTGATGGAAGTCACTGGAATCGTTCTTCATTTACAAGCATGTCTGCGTGCCTGTTAGCCAAGTGGGAGTCACGTATTAGCCTTCCATCACGGCC
The DNA here is from genome assembly GCF_036898095.1 of Palaemon carinicauda. Lineage (NCBI taxonomy): Eukaryota > Metazoa > Arthropoda > Malacostraca > Decapoda > Palaemonidae > Palaemon > Palaemon carinicauda. Next base: position 15,082,842 of record NC_090752.1, read on the forward strand.
AGATATGACGGTGAGATCACTTAGCTCTCGTGAAATGAGGGACTCGGTAGTGGTTGCGCATCCACTTTCAGGTAAGAAAAAGAGAATAGAGCGTATAAGACTTTGGAAACGTGTGCAAAATTAAAATAGAAAATTTCTTGGAATCTTACACACAAAAAAAAAAAAATCCGTAATCTTAATCTGAAATTTTCCGTAAAAATATACTGTTCTCGGCGTATTTCAGTAAAATACAGGCGACCATAATTTTACCATACTTTGTTCTTCTATTTTACGCGTTGGTGGGCGTAATACCACTTCTTTACGTCAATATATCCGTTTTTAAATCGGTAAAAATCCTGAAATAAATGTTTTCAGGCATTTACCGTTTTTTAATGCAATTTTTTTTTAAGTGTAGTAAATAATGACGGCAGTTAAATCCCTAGGATATTATAATGAGGGTGTCGGTAAATGTTTGCATTTTCACTTGAAGGTAAGAAGCAAATATCATAGAAATCTTCCAAATCATATTCTGGATTAGGACAAATTTTATTCTTATGATCTGACGAAAATCGACGAAACCATCGAGGTTACTGGCCAGATAACATCCACTTGCTGATAGCAGAATTAACTTAATGCCTTCGGATTTTATAAAGTGCCTTTCATATACTGTTAAAAATTTGCTGTAAAATATAAGGGTAAAAATCCTGGCATAAATGTTGCCATCCATTTACCGTTTTTAAAACGGATATATTGACGTAAATGAGTGATATTACGGTCACCTACCCATTAAAGATAATAAAAAAGTAGGGTAAAAAATACGGACGCCTGTACTTTACTGAAATACGGCTGAGAACTATATATATATATATATATATATATATATATATATATATATATATATATATATATATATATATATATATATATATATATAAATAGTGTATGTTTATATAGCACAATTCGCAACTCTTGACTAGAGAACTCTATCAATACACATTACTCTCGCTGGGTCTAATCTGGAGTCGAGTATATTGGTTCATTTCACATTAAAAAGAGCAATTGACAATAAAATGCAGTATTACTTCAAACATCAATGCCATTAATGGAATTAATGAAATTATTTAAAGGCTCCTCGTCATGGCGAATATCTGAAAGTTTCTAAATCTTGTTCTAAGTAATCCGTAGAAGTCAACGTCCGTCTGTGTTATTTTACTTGTGCGCGCGCGCGTGAGAGAGAGAGAGAGAGAGAGAGAGAGAGAGAGAGAGAGAGAGAGAGAGAGAGAGAGAGAGAGAGAGCATGGGCACTAATTTCTCCATGTTAAAGGCAGGCGCATTAATAGCCATCATTTAAACGCCTACGTAATAACCTATGAAGGCTGAGCCCGATGGAAGCTCTTTAGGAGCAGTATTCCTTAGGGATACAGATCCTCCTTTGAGGTGTGTTAAGCTCTTTGAAGGTTCGTTAATTAGACATTTGAATAAATGAGGCGCTGGCGTTTTTTGTCTTTTATGTATTTTATTTGTATTTATTGGTGGGTGTCATTGTTTATGTTTGCGGGTGATATGGATGTACTGTAGGTAGTTTTACGTGAATGTATCAATATATATTGTTACTTTATCTGAGAAAAATAAAGGCTAAGGGGGCTGGCTGGCTAATGCCATTTTTTAAGGACGATTTTTTTTTTTAAGAAAAAATAGATGGTAAATTGAAGCCTGATTTTAACACACTTATGCGTGAACGGTTTTCCAATGTGCAATAACACCTATTATTGGTTCAAAGGCATATATTTTCAACTTATATTTACAAGATAATTAATGTTTCACAGTACATAAAGCTGAGGTTGATCAACGTCGTCTAGTAAGTACTTGTGGGTAACCAAGAGACGTCAACAGAGAGAGAGAGAGAGAGAGAGAGAGAGAGAGAGAGAGAGAGAGAATTCCTGTTGTTTGATATACCGTATTAAAAAGTAACAATAACTAATAGAAAGGTCATGTTTTCAAATATTAACTAGAAAAGAAATATGACAGGTCAAAAATAGTCGGGGGAAAATGAGATTTCTTAGCTATCATCAGTAGACTTTCCAGCCGTCAAAATATAAAACGTAGAAAAGTTTATATATATGTATATATACATATATATATATATATATATATATATATATATATATATATATATATATATATATATATATATATATATATATATATATCATATATACACAGTATATATATATATATATATATATATATATATATATATATATATATCATATATACACAGTATATATATATATATATATATATATCTATATATATATATATTCATATATACACAGTATATATATATATATATCTATATATATTCTCATATATACACAGTATATATATATATATATATATCTATATATATTCTCATATATACACAGTATATATATATATATATATATATATATATATATATATATATATATATATATATATATATATATATAGATATATATATATATGTGTGTGTGTATTTATATATGTATGTATATATACTGTATATACATATACTGTAGATAGATAGATAGATATATGATAGTTTTCATCACTAACACACGTAACTCATATGCTTTCAAATGTTAATCTACAAATAGTTTTGAATATCGAATTTTCTCTGCCCCGGGATTATAGACCGGAAGGTAAGAGTCTTATTGTAATAAGTGCTTCTGCATAGGCCAGGATTCGAACCTAGGCCGCAGAGTCAAACCAAAATTGAAGATATACTATTAACCCAATCTGCAAGAGTGTTGATACACTATTGATAGTTTTGCTTTGATTAGGAGACAAATTATCAAAAGAATTTCTCCATGGGGTTGTATCTCCCGGTGAATTCGATATTAAAAAACTATTTTTAGCCTAATATTTGTTTTATATACACACACACACACACACACACACATATATATATATATATATATATATATATATATATATATATATATATATATATACGCACATATACATACATATATATATATATATATATATATATATATATATATATATATATATATATATATATATATGTATATATATATACTGTATATATATATATATATAAATATATATATATAAATATATATGTATATATATATAAATATATATATATATATATATATATATATATATATATATATATATATATATATATATATATATGCATATAATATTATATAAGTTATATATGTATGTATATGTGTATATATTACATGTATATATTACATTCAATAATCCAACGACCAATCTATTTAGAATAAGTTTCATTAATATAAAAGCCTCATTCTTTTCGCAATAAATCTTTCTTCTGGAAACCTGCAACATTGCCCTAGGTATGAAATCCAATCATGTCTCTACGTTGACTCTAGATGTTTTCAACAATAAAAATATCTTGTGAACAGCACAAACATTCTGTCTCATACCGTAACATGAGCGTACTGGATATTACTAGGGGCACATCTCTCTCTCTCTCTCTCTCTCTCTCTCTCTCTCTCTCTCTCTCTCTCTCTCTCTCTCTCACTCATACAGTATTTTTCACCATTCACATTAGAAAAATTATACTCCAATCACCCTTGCTTGAGAGTACACTCGGGCACTCTATTCTATCTTATTTTTATTCCACTTGTTTTGCTAAAGTTTTTATAGTTTATAAAGGAAATGTTCATTTTAATGTTACTTTTCTTAAAATATTTCCTGTTTCCTTTCCTTATTGCGCTATTTTCCCTGTTAGAGCATCCGGGCGTATAGCATCCTGCTTTTCCCGCTAGGGCTGTAGCTTAGCAAGTAATAATGATAATAATAATAATAATAATAATAATAATAATAATAATAATAATAATAATAATAATAATAATAATAATAATCTCTCACGATAACTTTTCACTTGTTGGTAAATCGAACAACATAAATAAATTCTTGTTCGTTAGTAAAATGTATATTTATTAAAAATTATAGATTTATTAATAGTTATAGATAGATTAGTAAAGTATTTTTACCTATTTTTGGTGTGAAACATACGCGTACAAATAATATCTAGTTTTAGCTTTGTGCCCTATAATGATGCTAAGTAATTAATAACTATCACTGCGGCAGTAAGTTTCGTCAACTTCTGATATTACTTTCTATTTGCAAGGAGTTCCAAGCAGTCACTTATTTTCTTTAGTTATTTTGGTTTGAACAAAGAATTTATAATAATTTGTTGTTGTTGTTGTTGTTGTCGTTGATGTTGTCGTTGTCGTTGATGTTTTTTTTTTTCTCTCCATATAGCGTGCCAAATATATTTTCCCTTCATAAGATGTCTACAATATCAAAACTGCATTTACTTATTATATTCTTATTTTTTTCTGTACATTCAGGCTTTTCGATATCTTCCAGTGCTGAATATATTATCATTAGTTTCAGCTGAATAAGACCCTCAATGGCAACGTGTATTGGAATGGAATAGATAAGCAGTATACGCCATAAATATTGTACGTGATAAATATTTATAGTTTCTCATAAGTTTATTGCACCATAATGTCTTAAAATGAAGATGAACGATTCCCCGGCCCGTCGTATTGCAGGCCACAGATCACGTTTATATCGTGTTATCGGTAGAAGAAACAAATGGAAATGGTTTCAATCATGATTTAGTTCTGTACTGTTATAGATATCGCATTACATTAGTTCGACTTGAAACCGGGGTCCCATACATCATTAGTATTATTAAACAATTGAGGTCCTGATAATTTATGTCATATATGCCAAGAGATCAGTGATAAATTAAAGCATTTATCACAGCCAGAGTGATTTATCTCATGTATAATAAGCAGTCGATGGGAAAATGTATTTATCTGATAAAAAAATCTATCATTTTCCGATTTCAATCATGCATCAAAAGTGACAGGTTTATTGACATTTTTTATTTGCTTTTCTGAAATAATTTATCATGTAAAATTATCTTGTCGTAGAAAAAAAAATGGGAAGCGGTACCTAATTGGAGGTACTTTATGTATTTTGATGTTACTTTGTAATATAATTACTTTATAAACCTTTCTTAAATATCTATTTACGCTATTTGGAAACCTAAATTTCTCTTGATTTTGTCATAAGTGTTCTTTTCCAGTTGTAAATTGTCAGCATATTCTTGCCATACAGCTTATATTATGGAAGAGAGAAAAATTCAATGGTATTCTTGTGTTGATATGTAATCATATTGTATAATAGGATATCTGTATCCAACCCCCTTCTCTCTCTCTCTCTCTCTCTCTCTCTCTCTCTCTCTCTCTCTCTCTCTCTCTCTCTCTCTCTCTCATTATGCCTCTTTATCTGTTGCATATCATTGCTATGATCCAACAGTCTTATTATCCAAATTTCATATCTCATTTGCAACAAAAGCATTTTAACATATCGGTTATCCACCTCTCTCTCTCTCTCTCTCTCTCTCTCTCTCTCTCTCTCTCTCTCTCTCTCTCTCTCTCTCTCTCTCTCTCTCATTATGCTTCTTTATCTGTTGCATATTATTCCATCCAACAGTCGTATTAACCAAATTTTATATCTCTCATTTGCAACAAAAACATTTTAATGAGTGGGGCAATATTCGGCGACTGAACTTTGATCTTTCTACCTTTACTGGAGAAATAGTTCTGCTTTGTTTTTTTTCCCTGTAATGAATGATAAGTCAGCATTTATAAATTACGACTCGTATGTGTAATTTGCTTTATCGTATTTTCATCTTGAAAAAGAAAATGTGAGATATGACGACATAAAAATCATTTACAAGATTTTTTTTTTTTTTTTTTTTTTTTTTTTTTTTTTTTTTTTTTTTTTTTTTTTTTTGCAAAATAGATATCAAAGACCCCGCTGGATGTTAATAATTTTGAGAGAATTCTCAGTGATTACATTTACAATTCTAAAGAAATCGTTTAGGTATCGTTACGTGATGTATGTTGAGAAATGAGCCACAGGGACACGCACAAAATGATGAAGAAAAAGTTCAAGGAAATTGACTCCTGAAGATCTCTTACCTTACCCCTCTGAGAGAGAGAGAGAGAGAGAGAGAGAGAGAGAGAGAGAGAGAGAGATATATCAAACCCTTAATGAAGAGATTTATCCGCATAGAAAGGGATGAAATGTGCAATATGGTTATATGCTAATTCATACAAAATTTAGCCAGAGATGAAGTAACAAATAAGTTTGAAACGCGTAGGTGTTCAGGGTTTAAATCAGTAACGAATAAGTTGGTGTTCTCAGTATGGTGTAGGCTGGGCTATGGAGAGAGAGAGAGAGAGAGAGAGAGAGAGAGAGAGAGAGAGAGAGAGAGAGAGAGAGAGAGAGAGAGAGAGAATTCTCCTCTCATGCTTGATTGTCTTAACTTTTACTTTGATTACCAGTTGTAGATCTCTGAAAGTTCAGCAGTGTTGATCACTTCTGCGGGATCTCTACACATCTTCCCTCTTTATGTATTTTGGTGCATTGCGAGTTTATATTTGTCTCTAAATAAACATTAAGTATTCCGAGTAATTTTCTATCTATAATGATAATTCATCATCATCTCCTCCTCCTACGCCCATTGATGCAAAGGGTCTCTGTTAGATTTCGCCAGTCGTCCCTATCTTGAGCTTTTAAATCAATACTTCTTCATTCATCATCATCTACTTCATGCTTTATAGCCCTCAGCCCTGTAGGCCTGGGTCTTCCAACTCTTCTAGTGCCTGTTGGAGCCCAATTAAATGATGATAATGATAATTACATGAATAATATTACTAATGGCAATTATGATAAAAATAACGAAAATTATAATAAATCCTGACAATAACTCATAATTTTTAATAGGGATGAGTGTTTGATTTGTGAATTATCAGAATGTTATAGAAGAGTATTTGTTTTCTTTTAGAAATTTATTTTTTATCTTTTTTCATTCTCCTAGTCATTGTCTAAACTGTATATTTATGTAGTGGCATTGTCAGTGAAGATTAACATGCATTGTTGTATCCGCTAGAAAGTCCAGATCGATGAAGATCTGGTATCTTTCTATTCCACGCAACCCACCCAACTCTATCCCTCCTCTAACACTCTTTCCTACTACAGAAGGGAGGATTCCCTTCCTTCCCTTCACCGCCAGATCTATTCCAGGGGGGAATCGATACACCCTCCCATCTGCAATTTCAATATCACTGACTTAGCTCTTGCTGACGATTGCTGTGTTCTGCTGGGAGTCAATGAAGACCCCATTGTTGGCTTTAGAAACTCTGATTGGCGAGAGGCGATTCCCCCCGTAGAATTGCCAAGTTTATTTGACCGAGTCCCATAGTCCAAACATTGTTATAGTAGGCATTTCGTATTCTGGTGTCTTCCAGGTTTGTTTCACGGAGTCTCAAAGACAGATGGGAGTTGTTGGATAACAATTGTTGGTGGCTAGATTTTGTGTGTTATGTATATATATATATATATATATATATATATATATATATATATATATATATATATATATATATATATATGTATATATATACATATATATATGTATATATATACATATATGTGTGTATGTGTGTATAGGTTCACATGCATGTGTATATGGTTTATGGTTTTCATTCCCTAAAAATCTTTTCGTTTCTCTTCATGTTAACGACGAAGGAGATATGAACAGTTTTCTGCTTCGAGACCATTCTAAATTTTGAAATACTAAAAGTGCATGGATACTATATTAAGACCAACACTGCTTTAAAACTAAGATACATTCATTTTAAATTATTTGTTTGCATATTCTTCTAAATATGGAATATAACTACCTTTATCTACATAGAATAAGTTTATTTAAAGCTTATTCTAATTGGGAACACTTGGGCAATCTTTGTGACCCCAGTACCCAATATATCATATTAGTCAGTTTCTCCTTATATTTCAATGTTTTCAATGTTCTACTTATTATCCAATTCTTGTTTAGTAATCCCTTTAATTGATGCCTTTTCTTTTATCGTTTGTCGGAAGACAAGTACGCTAGAAACGTAGAAGGTTTCATCTCTTGAAAAGTTGTTCACAACAACTTTCCCAAAATCTTACAGATTATCAAGTAAATTTAGATAGGGAAGTATTGCCTTTGTTCCACCTGCCAAGTTAATTAGATTTAGATGTTCCCAGGCTCCACTTTATATATTTATATATATGTATATATATATATATATATATATATATATATATATATATATATATATATATATATATATATATATAAGTGTGTGTGTGCGTGTGTGTGTATGTGTGTGTTTGTATGTGTATATTTCGGACCTATATATGTATACATTTTCAAACCCTAACCTTCCTTTCGTGAATATTGGTTTTATATTAATATTTTCCATCAGTTCCAATTCTATGTAAGTGACCCTTCCAATTAGTCTAGATTTTTTTGTTAGGAACAGATAAACAGCATTATTTCATAATGTTATTTTTCAGATAGATGAATTTTACTGGAAAACATTAAGGGTTAACATTATTTAAACAACGATTATATGTTATATTATCATATGATTTGGTACCTAAAGGTAAATAAGTTTTTTTTATGGAACAAAAGGCGACATGAATACTTCATGAATGTTATATTCATTCTTTTATATCACTTAATCAGAACCAGTAATTTTCTTTAGATATTTACACTGGAATAGATGTGGATGTGAATATGCTTTACTAGTGTACACGACCCGTCAAACATGACGGTTAAATATTTAGATAAATATTTAGATAGATAAACACAACCCCAGATTCAACCCTTTCCCTTCCTTTTCTCAATATCAACCCCTCTCACTAGGGTATGATTACTTCCTCTCTCCCACACCCAAGGGACAGAAAGTGTCACCGTAAATGAATATATATATATATATATATATATATATATATATATATATATATATATATATATATATATATCAAATAAGCCATATATATTTTTGATACATTAATGTCTGGATTCTCTTAACGACCTCGGGATCAGAGCCCCCAGGCGAAATCACACAAGGACAAGAGCTTGTGTCCGGCCGGGAATCGAACCCTGGTCGGCAAGCTTGTATAGACAGTGACTAAACCAATTGGGCACGAGTATATATATATATATATATATATATATATATATATATATATATATATATATATATATATATATATATATATATATATATATATATATATGTATATAAAGTATATCCAGAAATTTGTTCTTTATTATGTAGGGGATTTATTACTCGAATGCAACAATACATAAATCAAGCTTCTAAGATGAAGCTAACTTAAATGACGGGGGTTGAAAGCTCATATGTGCTTAGGCCTCATCTATAGATAAATAACCCATTCTTTTGACCATGTAAGCAACGTTGAATCTCGTTATTGCTCATCCCATCTCAAACTGTATTTATCTGATCTTACGTCAATAACTTTCTTTTTCCGGTGGATCAGCTAGGGAGCGTTTCATTTCATTACTGACCTTTCCAATCTCATTACGCTTATTTACGATCTTTTTTCTTATGAGCCAGCTCTTCTACTATTGTTATTACCTCCGCCAACGAAGTTTAAAGGAGGTTATGTTTTACCCCATGTTTTGTGTGTTTGTTTGTGAACAGCTTCGTGGCCACAATTTTATTCGTAGAATGATGAAACTTGCAGGGATTAACTGTTATGTAAAAAGGTGAAAATGATTAAATTTTGGGAGGTCAAGGTCACAGGTCAATGGTCAAGGCCACGGTCTAGCAAAATATCCATAGGTTTGGACATTATTTTTTTCACAGAGACTTCAAACTTGGATCATATTTGAGTGTAAGAAATTCCACGTCAATTAATACATGTTAAGGTCAAGGTGAAGGTCGAGAAATAAGTTGTCGCAGCGGAGATCTCTGGTGTACTAAGTGCCCCTCTAGTTTCCCTCTTTTATCAAGGAATTCATCAGGTCTTTCTTCCACCTCGGTCGTACCCTGAATGATCATAACCCTTTTCTTTTACTGAAGCGAAAAAAGGTTCGATTGTTTACTTGCTAATGTAACACTGAAAGAGCTATTTGGAATAATAGATCTGCCATAATTTGCTAAATGTGTTACCAAGAAAAACATTAAAAGACTAATGATGAAAACGTAAAACATATTATTTTGGTATTCAGTTAACAACACTCAATTTTCAATTTTTCATCACCTACCTTTTTTCTTTTCCTTTCCCTTTCCCAAAATGAAAAACTAACTAAAATGTCCAGGAAGCCATTGATTATATAATTAATCGAATGAGATTTTACATTGCTTTTGAATAGTAATTTTGTTAAGTATTTCTGTATGTAACACGAGTGAGTAAACTGCTTGTCCTTTTTATAAATGTTCATTATTGTTAATGCACCACCGTTCTTCAAATATTTTTTAAACATAATATTTTTTGCCACTAATATAAATTTATGCCCTTTAAATTGTGCCATTCATAGTTTAAAAGAAAATGAAATATTTATAGAACTGCTGGAGAGACTAATTTTATGGTCCCGGATCAAGTTGGTTGTTGCATAAAAGGCATTTGGAAATTAAAAAGGGCTCCACCTTTCCTTACTTATCCTTTTATTTTTGATATTGGAATAAGAAGTTTCGATCATCGTTAAGAAAAAAATTACGCTATTTTTTGCAAGATTTACAGGGAGCTAAAACTAACACTGTGAGGTCAGGTCATGGTAATGATTAATTTCAATTTGTTAAATAATCCAAACATGCAACACTGTTCCATCGCTTTGGCTGAGCGTCCATTTCGAACTTTATAAATCTCCTTTTCTTAGAAGGAGCTTAAATATGTTGAATGGGAAGATAATATATACTTATAAAGTTTGGTGGTTTCAGAATTCAGATGTATAATTAGCTTCATTAATTCCTACACACTTCACGGGAAGCTGTGGAGACATCTGGCAACTTTACGTTGTAGCAGGTAACACTGTGTTTAGCAAAAGAAAAATTGTTTGTAACAGTATATGTGAAACAAACTCGTTTAATTTGTAAACACAATGAAAAACACTTTTATTAGTTTTAAGATGTACTGTCGAGCAAATTACAATATTTTCTATTCTATAGCACTTCGTAAAGTTAATAGGAAAAATACTTTTAATCACGTGTTTATAAACCTAGCTTACAGGTACTTAGTTTAACAGGCAGTGTTGCCCATAGTTTCTCTTTTACTAGATACAGTGACAGACGTTTCCTTAGCTTCCCGTGAACTGTACCGGAATTAGTGGAGCCAACTGTACCAGTCGTAACCTCGTTATTGCCAGCGAACAATTTACTTTTCATTTAATAATAAGAAAATTTCATATGAGAAATTACTCATGATTCAGCTTTACTGACTGAATTTACATTCAGATATAAGACATTATTTTATACTACCATGATTCAGTAGGATAAATAAGCAGGCATGTTTTAATGTGCATTTATTGTCTTTTAATAGATTTTTTATTAGTTTTGGGACGTTTTAATTTTACACTGTTGAAAAAACCGTGATTTTAATCGGAAACGCCCCGTAGAAAATATACTGTTCTCAAAAGTATTTCAGTAAAACACAGGAGACCGTAATTTTACCTTACTTTGTTATTATCTTTTACGGGTTGGTGACCGTAATATCACACTCTTTTACGTCAATATATTTGTTTTTGAAACGGTAAAAATCATGGAATAAATGTTACCAGATATTTACCGTTTTTAATGCAAATTTTTTAGTGTACGTTTGCAAATTTGTCATACCATAATTTCAAAATCGTATATTATACTCACTAATTGGTGTTCAAAGTAAGGTTTTATTGCAAATGATTGTGAAAATTAGGCATTTTATCTTGAGGGGGTTATGGTAATCAAGATTGATCTCCTGAATGGTTATCAAAAGGTATATAAGTATCTTTCCTATTATACACCGTATGGTATATCATATGCTTACTTTCTTATTTTAATCATGACCTTTCTTTTTTTTTTTTCTTCTCCGATCGTTATAACCTTCTTCCGCCAAGTTTTACTTCTACTTCATTAATTGTCATTCTGGTTTCCCTCTTTTCTTTTTGATAATTATTTTTTTTTCTAATTCTCAAACCGCGACTTTTTATTTTGAACTGACATTTCAGATTACATTTTCCTTCCTACCCAAACGTTTACTTCAGAACGTTCGATTTTAAGTGAAGATTTTAAATGTATGCTACAGCGTTAAAAGTTTGCATTAAAAAAAAAGAAAAAAGCGGTAAATGCCAGGCAACATTTATTCCAGGATTTTTACCGTTTTAAAAACGGATATGTTGATGTAAAGGAGTGATATTACAGCCACCAACTCGTATAAGATAATAACAAAGTAAGTTAAAATTACGGTCGACTTTATTCTACTGAAATACGGCTTAGAACTATATTTTTACGGAGAATATCCGATTAAAATTATTTTTTTTTTCTTTTTTTTTTTCTAACAGCGCACGATAGATAATTCTATTGTTTTCTCACGGGTTTTTAAATGATCCCTCTAATTCTATTTCTATATAATTCCTAAACATCCCATCGCCTTAACTCAGCAATTACCAGATAACCAGAAATTATTTTTATGAGTTTCCACGACATCAGCAGGAACCAGCAGTAAAAAAACTAAGGGGTCTCCAACCCCCAAACATTCTTTTCCTCCGCTCTGCTCTTCGTGTTTGTTTGGACTGCCTAAAACACTTTTAGATTTTGGATTGTCAGTGAAAAATGTGTCCAACGGGATTTCCTCCTTTTTTTATGGACCTCAAAGGAATCCGGCTATAGAATTCATGAAAGCCACATTTTCAGCTTTTTGTGATAACGCCTATTTTTATCTTCGGTTTACTTGACTTCATCATTATATATTTTTTATCAAATGAATTTAAATGTTATTAATAAAATTGCTTTTTGATTTAGTCGCTGACTTTGCAAATTGTTGTTGGTAGATATTGTAACTGATTACGATATGTTTCCTAGAGTACTTTGTAGCAATAACGTCACGAGATTTATCATTTTTTAGTTATATTTTATTCAGCTTAATCAACTTCTTGTTTTTTTTCTTCAACTGTTTTTTTTTTTTTTCATATTTCCAGAGTCTTTTTTGCAGTAAAAACCTCTCATTCCGATATTTTGTTTTCCATTCAACTTCAACTTTGTAGATCCCGAAATGTGTTCCACTCTACAAACTGACCATTTTTTAAAGGTTTTCTTTCTTTTGCTTCGTGTCTCCATCCTATTGCTATTCATTTACTTCTGGCTTTTTTCTATTAGAATTTTTTAGTGGGACCAAACCCAACATTTCTTTTTCTGGTTCTTGGAGAGTAAACAAAAGTAAAAAATATTCCTCAAAGGCCTTGGGAGGAATCGGTTTGCTTTTTTTATCCGAAGTTTTGTATTTTGTATAAAAATCCAAGATTTTTTCCTAATCTAATGACAAATTCTATTTCTTTTGTTTTGTTATTGAAGCAGATTTATATCTATCTGGAATACAATGTCTTTTTCGTGTCACCTACGCATCAAGATTTTATTGAGACTTGCATCTTTTACAGCATCATTTTTTTTTTTTTATCTTTTTTTAGTCATGACACTTTTTGATTGTATAACTGGCTCCGGTTTAACCTTATTCTGCCAAGTTTTACTTGATTAATTGTTATTTTGTTTTCCACCTTTTTTGTACTTATTTTTCTTTCTTTTATACTCAAACGTTGCGCTCTTTTATTTTCACGTGAAATTTCAGATTTCATTTTCCTTCCGACACAAACGTTTGCTTCAGAACGTTCGATTTTAAGTGAAGATTTTAAATATCATCTACGTCACACATTTCTATGGTTTTCTCACACACTTATTTTTTGGAATCTTACCTCTATTTCTATATCTATGGAATTCCTAAACACCCCATCGCCTTAACTCAGCAATTACCAGATAACCAGAAATTATTTCTAAGAGTTTCCTCAACATCAGCAGGAACCAGCAGTAAAAAAACTAAGGGGTCTCCAACCCCCCAACATTCTTTTCCTCTGCTCTGCTCTTCGTGTTTGTTTGGACTGCCTAAAACACTTTTAGATTTTGGATTGTCAGTGAAAAATGTGTCCAACGGGATTTCCTCCTTTTTTATGGACCTCAAAGGAATCCGGCTATAGAATTCATGAAAGCCACATTTTCAGCTTTTTGTGATAACGCGTATTTTCACCTTCATAATTATATATTTTTTATCAATTGAATTTGAATATTATTAATAAAATCGCTTTTTGATTTAGTCGCTGACTTTGCAAATTGTTGTTGGTAGATATAGTAACTGATTAAGATATGTTTCATAGAATAATTTATATTGATAACGCTAAGATGGCATCAATGACCTTAGATGTCAGGATGCCAGAAAAAAAAAACTCAAATCAATCAATTAATGAACAATGAATCAGTCGCGATATTCATTATTCTAAGTTTCATTTTATTTAGGTTAATCGATTCATTGTTTTTTTTTCCGACTGTTTTTGTCATATTTCCTTTTCTTTTTTTTTTCTTTTTTTTTCTGGCAGTAAAAACCTCTCATTCTGATATTTTGTTTTCCATTCAACTTCAACTTAGTAGATGCCGGAATGTGTTCCACTCTACAAACTGCCATTTTTTAAAGGTTTTCTTTCTTTTGCTTCGTGTCACCATCCTATTGCTATTCATTTACTTCTAGCTTTTTTCCATTAGAATTTTTCAGTGGGACCAAACCCAACATTTCTTTTTCCTGTTCTTGGAGAGTAAACAAAATAGAAAATATTCCTTAGAGGCCTTGGGAGGAATCGGTTTGCATTTTTTATTAAAAGTTTTGTATTTAAAAAAAAAATCCAAGATTATTACCTAGCCTAATATTTTTTTTTTTTTTTTTTTTTTTTTTCAAGCAGATTTTTATCTATACTGGATTACAATGGCTGTTTCGTGTCACCTACACATCAAGATTTCATTGAGACTTGCATCTTTTAGAGCATCTTTTTTTTTTTTTTTTTTTTTTAATCATGACACTTTTTGATTGTGTAACTGGCTCCGGTCTAACCTTCTGTGGCCAGGTTTTACTTGATTAATTGATATTTTGTTTTCCACCTTTTTTATACTTATTTTTGTTTATTCTCAAACATTGCAATTTTAAATTTTCAACTGAAATTTCTGATTTAATTTTCCTTCCGAGCAAGACGTTTGTTTGAGAACGTTCGCTTTTTAAGTGAAGATTTTAAATGTACGCTACGTCAGACGTTTTTATTGTTTTCTCACTCTTATTTCTAAATCTTTCCTCTATTTCTATTTCTATGGAATTCCTAAACACCCCATCGCCTTAACTCAGCAATTACCAGATAACCAGAAATTATTTCTATGAGTTTCCTCGACATCAGCAGGAACCAGCAGTAAAAAAAACTAAGGAGTCTCCAACCCCCAAACATTCTTTTCCTCCGCTCTGCTCTTCGTGTTTGTTTGGACTGTCTAAAACACTTTTAGATTTTGGATTGTCAGTGAAAAATGTGTCCAACGGGATTTCCTCCTTTTTTATGGACCTCAAAGGAATCCGGCTATAGAATTCATGAAAGCCACATTTTCAGCTTTTTGTGATAACGCGTATATTTTTACCTTCGATTTACTTGACTTCATAATTATATATTTTTTTATCAAATTAATTTAGATATTATTAATAAAATTGCTCTTTGATTTAGTCGCTGACTCTGCAAATTGATGTTGGTAGATATAGTAACTGATTAAGATATGTTTCTTAGAGAGATTTATATTGATAACTTCAAGATGGCGTCAATGACCTTAGATGTCAGGATGCCAGAAAAAAAAAACTCAATCAATTAATCAACAATGAATCAATCACGATATTCATTATTTTAAGTTTCATTTTATTTAGCTTAATCGATCCGTTTTTTTTTTTTTTATTCTATTTTTCATATTTCCTATTTTTTTTCCAGTAAAAAC
The DNA here is from genome assembly GCF_036898095.1 of Palaemon carinicauda. NCBI lineage: Eukaryota > Metazoa > Arthropoda > Malacostraca > Decapoda > Palaemonidae > Palaemon > Palaemon carinicauda. The sequence continues at coordinate 15,098,783 of NC_090752.1, forward strand.
CTCTGTTTCCGATATTTTGTTTTCCATTCAACTTCAACTTTGTAGATCCCGGAATGTGTTCCACTCTACAAACTGACCATTTGTTTAAAGGTTTTCTTTCTTTTGCTTCGTGTCACCATCCTATTGCTATTCATTTACTTCTGGCTTTTTTCCATTAGAGTTTTTCAGTGGGACCAAACCCAACATTTCTTTTTCTGGTTCTTGGAAAGTAAACAAAATAAAAAAAAATATTCCTCAGAGGCCTTAGGAGGAATCGGTTTGCTTTTTTTATGAGAAGTTTTGTATTTTGTATAAAATCAAAGATTTCTTTCCTATCTTTTTTTCGATTTTTGTTTTTTGTTTTTGTTTTTGGTTATTCCTGTCACCTACACATCAAGATTTTATTGAGTCTTGCATCTTTTGCAGCATAATTTTTTATGCTTTCCTTTTGCAGTTTTTTCATTTACTGAATATATTTTATTTTATATTAGTTTAAATAAGGATATACTCTTCGACGTAGTCGTCTTTATAAAGGGATATTTTATTTCATTAGAAGAAATGGTAAGCATTTTATTATCTTTTAACATTATTGATGTATGGTTTTATTCAAACTAGGAGTTGTTGATATAAAAATAACAATTAATAAATACCCTCAGTAGTAAGCTATTTCATGTTGATTAACCACTCGAAACTCAAGCGGATTGAAGAAAATTTGGCATCCCATTCTTTATGATGACCACTTAACCTAGGAGAAACCTATGTCATCACTTCAAAAATGTCCCTACTTCATCCACTTTTCAGTCGCCAAATTCACCTTAGTTCAAATTTTCTTCTAACTTACTACTATCTTGTTGGTAACGTCATTGCCTGGTGATTACCAGACTGGAGTTCAAGTCCCATTCAAGCTCAGTAGTTCTTTTGGTCGCTGCAACCTCACCATCCTTGTGAGCTAAGGATTGGGGTTTGGGGCAGCCTATAGGTCTATCTGCTTAGTCACCAGCAACCACTGCCTGTCCTTCCCTGGTCCCAGCTTGGGTGGAGAGGGGCCTTTGGCGCTGATCATAAGTATATATGGTCAGTCTCTAGGGCACTATCCTGCTTAACAGGCCAATGAGTGGCCTTTAAATCCTTAAACCATTAGTGTATTTTTTCGGGGTTTCCCTCTATTGCACATCGGCATTAAAATGCCTTCCCGGCACCAGCGCCGGATCATAATGGCCAATATTATTAATGCGATATAATCCTTTCTAAGTGAATACCACTAGTACTCTCATAACAGGGACAGATTCTCCAATATTAAAGATTATTCTTTGTAATTCATTGTTATTTAAAAAAGGCGTTTTATATTTTTCGTTTTTTTTCTGAAGCTTGCTTTGCATCATGAATTTATTTATTGTTCGCTTTTATTGATAAGCGTTCATTTCGAAAGAAAAAATATTATTTTAGTAGTAATAGTTGTAATAGTAGTAGTATTAGTAGTAGTAGTAGTAGTAGTAGTAATAGTAGTAGTTACTATTCATCACTGACGTGCAGAATTCAGCGCAAGTTCCTTAGTCTAAATTTGGAAGACGATTCACAGCTATTGTTAGTTCTATTGTTGTAGTTCATTGAGTAAGGAATAGATCACTGGTGAATGTGCCGAGTGAATGACTGTTAGGTAAGGGAATTCGTATTGTATTATATACGTAATATATAAATAAACCTTTGAAATATTGTAAGGCATTGTTATCTATATTGCGATCTTCGTTGGCTTATTTATAAATGATCATGTGGAAATATATCACACAGGTGATTTATTATTATTATTAATATTATTATTATTATTTTTATTACTACTACTACTACTACAACTACAAGCTACGCTATAACCCTAGTTGGAAAAGCTAGAGGCTATAAGCCCAAGGGATTATGAAAGGAAAAAGGAAGTAAATAAACTACAAGAGAAGAATACCCAATCAAAATAAAATATTTCAAGAGTAGTAACATTAAAGTAGATACTTCACATATAAACAATAAAAACTTCAAAACAGCAAGAGGATGAGAAATAAGATAGAACAGCATGGCCCATGCAAGAGAACTGTAACCCAAGACAGTGGTTTACTTGATATTGTATCTGTAAGGGATTCGCTTAGCTGCACATTGACCCTGAATGACACCCCTCCCCCCCCCCCCCCCTTGAGGCCAGGCCCTGTATCAAATGACCCATATTTTTAGATAAAATACAATGTAATACAAAAATCATCGCAATGAGATCAATTTGACATACCTAGTGTAAACCTCGTGTACCACGCACGCTCGTACATTGTGACGTTTTTTTTTTTTTTTTTTTTTTTTTGCTCTCCCCTTGCACTGATAACCTGTTTATACCGGTATGTTCTGGAATCGTTGTGTTTGAATGTTTGTGCCGTTCTTGCTTGGAATGAAGTATATATAAATTCAAACACAATGATTCAAGAACATATATTTTAAACGGGTTATCAGTGCGATGGGAGGAGCGATAACGATATAATTGAAAAAAAAAAACAGAAATACCGTTACAGTGTGATAATATAATTTTAAAAAAACAAACAAAAGAAATACCGTATGATAATATAATTTTGAAAAAATAACAGAAATACCGTTACAGTGTGATAATATAATTTAGAAAAAAAAAAACAACAAATACCGTCACAGTATACGAGCGTGTGAGATACACCTGCGGTACATTAGTGTAATAAAGATCGTGTGTGATGTACGATTGACAAGGAAGCTGTCTTGTAGAAAACAATTGCGTATCGAAGTGGGACAAGGAAAACACAGAAGACAAGAGCTATTGATCAATGGATTTAATTCTCCAAGGGGGAAAGTGGAGTAAGACCTTCCACGGGGAAAATGAGAACACTGTCCCGTGGGAAATCTTGCTACGAGTGTTGGGAGACACTAAAGGAAATCGGATTCTGATTTTAAGTAGTGCAATCCTTGTCACGGATAAACCTTGATGTGTTATTTAGTGTAGACGATGATTCGGGAGATAAAAGCCATATTGGTCTCATTTATATATTATCGTCTGGCTATTTAGGATTGTGTTGGCCGATGTGGTAACGTCCATGACTGGTGATCGCCAGACGGGTTCGAGTCCCACTCAAACTCGTTACTTTATTTGGTCGCTGCAACCTCACCATCCTTGTGAGCAAGGGATGGGGGGTTCGTGGGAGCTTATAGGTCTATCTGCTGAGTCATCAGCTGCCATTGCCTGGCCCTCCTTGGTCCTAGCTTGGGTGGAGAGGGGGTTCGGGTGCTGATCACATGTATATATGGTCAGTCTCTACGGCATTGTCCTGCTCGAACGGGCGATGTCACTGTCCCTTGCCTCTGTCATTCATGAGTGTCCTTTAAGCAAGACTTGCTAGCTTGAGAAACTGAGAGGTAATATTTACATAAATTAAACATTTATCATCATCATCTCCTCCTACACCAATTGACGCCAATCGGTTCGATTTGGCCAGAAGTCTCTATCTGAGCTTTTAAAGCAATACTTCTTCATTCATTATCTCCTACCTCACGCTTCATAGCCCTCAGCCATGTAGGCCTGGGTCTTCCAACTCTTCTAGTGCCTTGTGGAACCAAGTTAAAAGTTTGGTGAAGTGAACATCACATTTTTTTAATTTTATATTGAAGAAAATACATCAGTATTTTTAGTTTCCATGCTAATACACTGTCATTTCCCTTTAAAATTCTTTTAATTTTGCAACCAGAGAAAAAAAGGTCAGAAAATATTTTCATATTAACCTTTCCTTGTTAATGAGCAGAGGTAAATGTTAAAATTCCTCGTTCAAAACGCCATCTAGTAGATAGACCGCTAATCAAAATAACATTCTGTTGCATTTCCTCAATGCAATGTGGCCTCAGCTGTTCACTAACATTATTACCCTCATTACTTAAATACTCGTGCCCGTAATGACTTTAAGAGCAGCTTTGGCGCAGACATTCGCACGATAACAGCAGCTATGTGTGTCAGAATTGTTTTGTTAATGTTATTAGATAGTTTATCAAATAAATGAAGGATATGCATTAGGTATATCAGTCGGTGCAAATGGTAGTAATATTCCTGTCGTTTTCTGTAAAATATTAGATAAGGCTTTGTAGTTTATTCAATAATGTATTATCTACCAAATGAATGTATAATAAGAAAGATGATAATAATAATATATCCGCTCGGTTTTTTTTTTAATTTCCTAATATTGATTATGGCCACTCAACTTTTTAATTTCTTTGCAATAATTGATGCATTATCAACTTATTCAATAATGTATTATCTACCAAATGAATGTATAATAATAAAGATAAAAATTATATATCCGCTAGGATCTTTTTAATTTGCTAATAATGATCATGGCCACTTACCTTTTTCATTTCTTTCCAATAATTGAAGCATTATTACCTTTAAAGTTTTGTAGAAACGCCTTGTTGAGAGAGATTGAAACTTCTTCCTGAGGTCCAAAACATGACTGTTATTTTTATTGAAGTGTAATCTTGCTCATACACATTATCCCTATATCGAAGTAAGCCTCAATGCCATGGTTTGTCATGAAGCTTTTTGTCGCTTTTATACATTTTATATTAAATTGCCTGTGTTTATGTTAATGCGTTCTTGTTCGAGTTCTTTACATGACGTCATCAACAAAGTGTATGATGCTAATCTATATTCTTTATTATAACTTTCCAAAATAAACAGGTAGAAATTTTTTTCGGTAAAGCTGCGGGATGAAAGCATCATATAAGACCGGTTTCATGTTTGTATAATTACCTCCGCCAACGAAGTTGGAAGGATGTTATGTTTTCGCCCCTTCGTGTGTGTTTGTTTGTGAACAGCTTCCTGGCCACAATTTTGATCGTAGGTAATGAAACTTTCTGGTATTAATTGATATGTAAAAAGCTGTAAATTATTAAATTTTGGATGCTCAAGGTCAAGGTCACGCAAAATGTCCAATTCACGTAATCAGCCATAAGTTTAGAGATCGTTGTCAGAGAGACTTCAAACTTGGTTCATATTTGAGTGTAGGAAAATCCA